>NC_133460.1:36063959-36381459 GCF_048565385.1 Saimiri boliviensis
TGTGTGTGTGTGTGTGTGTGTGTATGTGTGTGTGTATATATTTCCTGTCTGCATACTAAGGACCTCCGTTTTATAAAATCATCTCCATATTGTATTCCTTCAGCATTTATATGGTGAATACCTATATATATGTATATATGGAATATATATATAAGGTATACATACATGGAATATATATTTTTTCTTTTTTGAGATATATATTATATATGTATTATATATATGGAATATATATATATATATATATATATATATATATATATATATTTATTTTTTGAGATAGAGTCTTGCTCTATCACCTAGGCTGGAGTGCAGTGGTGCAATCTCTGTTCACTGTAACCTCTGCCTCCTAGGTAGAAGTGATTCTCCTGCTTCACTTCTCGAGTAGCTGGAATTACTGGCTCATGCCACCACGGCCAGCTAATTTTTGTATTTTTAGAAGAAACAAAGTTTCACCATGTTGGCCAAGCTGGTCTTGAACTCCTCACCTCAAATGATCCACCCACCTTAGCCTCCCAAAGTGCTGGAATCACAGGTGTGAGCCACCGCTCCTGGCCCCTTCAGCATATGTTTTTATTGGATGCCTGTAATATGCCAGATATTTGTGCTAGGAACTAGAAATAGCATGTGAGCAAGACCTCATAAAATTACAGCCCAGGACAGCACTGCTCAATAAAACTGCCATGAGAAACATGTTTTTTATCTGTCTTGTCTGTGATGGTGGCCACTTACCACATGTGGCTATCATGTCCTGAAAATGTAATCAGTGTGAGCAAGAAATGTGCTTTTAAGTTTTGCTTTATTTGACTTAAATTTAAATAGACATAGCCACATGCTATTTATAGAGACTACCATATCCAACAATGCAGAATTGAGTGAGAATCACATAACATCTAAATAGACAATGATAATATCTCTTACGTCTTTGGAAGGAGAAACATAAAAAGCTTTGAGAACATAGATCAGGGGCATATGACCTTGTCACTGGGGGAATGGGAAGGCTTCCTTGAAGAGTGACATTTGATGTCTTTCGAATTCTGCCTAAAACTTCTCAGTGGGAACCTCAAATATATCATAGTGAGGGATCAGACATTGTCCTATTATTACATTCCTTTAATTGTCTTATTTTCTCCTCTCTCTCGGAACTCTCCTACCTCATTGATTCTTCTTTAGCCCCAAACATCCCCATGTGAATAAGCCCATGAAAGGAGCCCTGATTCCTTCAACTCCAACATTTCATCACTGCACCAGGTAAATAAAAATAAAAACTCACGCCACATATTTATTTACTGGTTATCATTTTACGTATGCAATCTGTATCCTGCCTTGTCATCTCCCATAGTGTGGATATTTTCTCATGTGATTAAAGACTCTTCTTAGGCATACCTTTGATGGCTGCCGTAATTTCCTGTTGTATAGCTATGTATCATAAATATTTCTCATTAATTTCCTACGTTTGGCATTTGTACACTTTCTTTATTATACTTCAAGTCCCGGGGTACATGTGCAGAACGTGCAGGTTTGTTACATAAGTATACACATGCTGTGGTGGTTTGCTGCATCCATCACCATGTCATCTACATTAGGTATTTCTCCTAATGCTATCCCTCCCCTATCCCCCTACCCCTTGCTATCCCTCCCCTAGCCCCCCACCTGCCAACAGGCCCCAGTGTGTGATGTTCCCCTCCCTGTGTCCATGTGTTCTCATTGTTCAACACCCACTTATGAGTGAGAACATGCGGTATTTGGTTTTTCTGTTCTTGTGTCAGTTTGCTGAGAATGATGGTTTCCAGCTTCATCCACGTCCCTGCAAAGGACATGAACTCATCCTTTTTTATGGCTGCATAGTATTCCATATATGTGTCATGTTTTCTTTATCCAGTCTATCACTGATGGGCATTTGGGTTGGTTCCAAGTCTTTGCTATTGTGAACAGTGCCGCATGTACACTTTCTTTTTTTGCTATTATACTCAATGCTGTGATGAACATCTTTGTGGAGAAATATGTGTTTGCATTGCTAATATGTGCTCAGAGTTGATTCTTACAGGGATGAAGGATGCTGACTGCATCAAAGGTCATGAGGTTTTGAATTTTAAAGGTTTTTGATACCTATTGCCAAATTGCTTTCTAGAGAGCTTGTACCAGTTCACAATCTCTTCAGCAATGTATGAATCCCAGTGCATTCTGCTACTCTCTTTTAAAAATCATACCACACATGTCTGCATGTTTCTACAGGGACTCAATAACCATTGTGTGTAGTGGCTGCATGAAGCTTGATTGTACTGGTGTGCTGTAACCATCCTCTCTCAAAAGAGGTTGCTAATCGATGCTGTTCATGCTGGGCTCTCCCTGGTCTTCCCAAATGGAGTGTCCCCATCAAGTCACAGCTGTCTGAATCCATCTGGCCCTTCAGGACTCTTCTGTCAACTTGCCTCATCCGTGGGCAGCATTTCCTAGGCACACGCTTTCCTTTAATGACACTCCAAGAAGCAGGAATGTTTTGGAGCAAAATCTAGGTCCACATTAGCAACATGGGTCTTTGGCCACAAAAGATATCTCAACTAGGGCATTCTTTTGTGTCTGCTGCCCGTTCAGATGAAAGAGCACTGGAATGGGAATCCAAAGATTTGTAATGAGACCTGATTATTTTTTTCTGATATTCTGTGTGCATTATATACCAATAAGGACTTTTTGGTTGTAGTGGACAGAAACCTAACTCACACTACTTAAACAATAACAAGAAAAGGAGGAGATTTATTGTTTTACATAAATGAGGAAACAAGAGGAAGTTAGTTTCAGGTATGACTGGATTCAGGGTTTCTGATAATGTTATAGTATTGGTCTTGCTTTCCAATGTCTTCGTTCTGCTTATGTCTATATTGGCTTACTTCTTAGGAGACTGTTCTTTTGCGGGGATCACAAAACAAGCTCTCCAAATACCCTAGTACAAGGGTCAACAAACCGTGGTCCACAGGCCAAATCTGGCTTCCCGTCTATTTTCCTAAATAAAGTTTTATTGAAACACATCCACAGTCATTCATAGATGTCTCATCCATGGCTGCTTTTGTTCTAGAGCAAGAGTTGAGTAGTTAGGACAGAGCCTGACTATAGCCTGCAAAACGTAAAATAGTATTGGTAGCTGATCCTTTATAGAAATATTTTGCTGAACCCCACTCTATTATAAAGGTACATAGTGTCAAAAATTTCTCCAGGCTCACTTACCATGCCTGATCAATTGTTAGTTCCCCTGCCATCCCACATTCTTGGCTTCATGAGGTGTTTGTTGCCTAACCTCTCAGATCCGGAATCCTGTTCTTTGGCTTTCCTACCTGGCTCAGACCATAATCATTCTTAAATAGTTTCCTTATTTCCATTCACCGCAAAAGATGGTAATCATGGCCCTGTTCCCATTTCTGGCCATATTCTCGGATGCCTGCCAGTCAGGAGGGAAAGTTATACAGATTGTCCACTTGCCCATGAGGTCTGCGAGTGGATAATCTGTATCCCTACCCCAAACCCTGTGTCACTGGGCAGTTTCTGGCAAACCTGAGGCAGCTTTAGCTCTGTTAAGTAGGATGTCACCTGCAGAAGTTGAAATGCTTTTTATTCAGGAGGCTACTGAGTTCCTGAAAAATGGAATGTGGTGTCAGTCATTGGCTCTGATACATGGCTTGTGAGTTTCTTTAGTTCTGTGAGTTTCAAACCCTGTCTACGAATCAGAGAAAAGGAGATTCCTTTTATTATTATTTCAAGTGAAACTGAACAGAAAAAAATAGGGAAACCATGAGTTTCATGTGGAATGTATACATATGAGTAGCCTGAATCTTAACTGCCTTCTTTTTTTTTTTTTTTTTGAGATGGAGTTTCACTCTTGTTACCCAGGCTGGAGTGCAATGGCGCGATCTCGGCTCACCGCAACCTCCGCCTCCTGGCTTCAGGCAATTCTCCTGCCTCAGCCTCCTGAGTAGCTGGGATTACAGGCACGCGCCACCATGCCCAGCTAATTTTTTGTATTTTTAGTAGAGACGGGGTTTCACCATGTTGACCAGGATGGTCTCGATCTCTTGACCTCGTGATCCACCCGCCTCAGCCTCCCAAAGTGCTGGGATTACATCTTAACTGCCTTCTAATCTCATTTCCCTTTCCCCATTAGTTTCCCTGATCTTATCCCTAACCTTAACCCTAATCTAGCCCTACCCTTAATTTTAGCCTTAACCCTAACATTTACCCTAATCAAGTCTAACAAATGTAACCTTAATGTTAACCATGACCCTAACCCTGAACGCTAAACTCTACCCCTAAGCCCTAACTTGAATACATAAAATAGTCCTGGACTTTGAGTTTGGTAATCACGATCTTAAAATGATTTCACTAATCACACTGTTAAGCAGGAATTTCTGGGTATTCATCACTGAAGGAGGTTAGGACAGATGTTTCAGCAAAGAGGAGGGATGACATCTGCCATTCAAAAATAAATGTTTTGGTCATTGGAAATGGTCAGTGTTACCACTGTCACTCTCCAATAAATAATTAGTTCAAGCAAGTGATGAATCTGTTCCCTTTACATCAAGATAATGATACATTTCTGCCTCATTTTCAGACCATTTTTAGAGCCCTTATGCTGGGAAGAAGTGTTCATTAGCATTCCAGGTCATCAGAATGAAATTTTACCCCCTTGAATACTGACTGATGCTGGGAGTCCTACCTGGTATAATTCACCATCCTCTAACAGCTGGGGTCAACATTAATCCATGTGAATGAAAACTGTAGAAAATGAAAGAATGTATTTTAGAAGATGATGGAAGAAGATGGAAGGTAGGAGAGAAAAGGATGGGAGGGTGGGAAGAAAGAATAGGAAAATATCAAAGAGTGTTAGCAGGTCCCAGTCATTAATCTCATGCTTCTGTCTGATCAGATCTGTGCTCTACTTTAAATTCTTCAATGATTGCTTAGTCTTTGCAGAACAAAGACCAGGTATCTTGTTGGCACACACAGCCCAAGGCTATCTCTTATTTCCTTACTCTGGAGTATTGCAGTGCTGTGTGACTGTATGAAGTTGCCCCAAATGTATCAAGCTTGGTTAGACCTCTTTGCTTTGCCCATGCTGTTCTCTCTTTCTATATTGTCATTGCTTTTTTTTTCTCCTTTAAATCTGCCAGAATAAATCTTGTCTGTCCACAAAGATCCTGCTCAGGTATCATCCTCCATCGATCTCCCTCTAATTCCCTCACCACACCCCTCCTCTGTGCCCCATGCTAGCATCAATCACAGTACTCCTTCCTTCATTCAGCAAACATTTGCTGGGCTCTGCTCTGTGCCAGGTGCTATGCTAGATGATAAGGAAGAACCATTAATATACCACCTTAGTCCCAAGTACTTGAGAAAACAGATAAATCAGGAAATCATTCAACTGCACTGTGATCACGGAGGCTCAAAGCGCTGTGGTCTTGTGGAGGAAGGCAGTCCCCCCAGCCTGGGGGCTGAGTGTGTGAGGAGGGCCAACAGTGGGATGGAAAAATGCAAACACAGAAAGAACTGGAAACCCAAAAGGTATAAGAACAGTTTAGGAGGGTTTAGTCTGTGGTGAGAGTTAAGCAGAATTCAGGTCATAAAGAGCTTTGCAGCTATCTTAAGGCATTTGGATTCATCCTTAGAAATCTGAGGAAATCACTGAAAGTTTTAAGCATAGGATTCACATAATCAGATATGTATTTTCGGTATATTTTAAAGTTTTCTTTTTGTCTCTTACATAATATTAACAATATTGTCAGCTAATATTGCTGAAGGATACTCTAGAAAAGATACTATGTTAAACTGTATAAATTAACTTAGTTAAGGCTCACTTCTATATTATAAGGTTGATACTACTACAGAAAGTTATTATTTCATCATGTAGACATGCAGAGAGATTAACTGACTTGCTAAAAGGCTAAAAATCATGCTTTTAATCATGAGGATAATTTTCCATTTCATAATGAAAAAAATTAAGCTATTCATGGTCACTACTTGAAAGAACTCGGAGCACATTTGATATACTTATAACTCCTGAAAAGGCTTCATTTCTGTTTCATAAATGATAACAATGAAGAAGCGATTTGGCCAGATCCTCCCCAGCATGGTCTCAGTTCAGCCAGAAACTAGGATCTTGAGGATTGATGCTGTATTTTGTTAGTCTTGATGGTGCTGGAACCATGGCACAGAAGCATGTGGCTATGAGGTTATGGTGAGTTTATAGATGCATCATCCTCCTCATGCAGAGAATCAAAAAAAAAAAAAAATAGCATCCTTTTTCATCCTTGATGGGAAGACAGAGCAAGGTGATGAATGGGCTTAGAGGGATCCCAGAGATGATATTCATTGGTGTGGTTGGCATTTCTCCTCTCATCAGGAAAAGAATATCTGTTGTGGTTGGAGAAACAGAGTACCTTAGGTTTGGGCATGTGAAACCCAGTTACCCATGGATTGTAGTCAATGTTTTACGGAGATCCTCTTCTTTCTTCTTTTAATCCTGTATTAGTCTGTTCTGACACTGCTGATAAAGACATACTTGAGACTGGGTAATTTATAAAGAGAAGAGGATTAGGCTGGGCACAGTGGCTCACGCCTGTAATTCCAGCACTTTAGGAGGCTGAGGCGGGTGGATCACGAGGTCAGGAGATCGAGACTATCATGGTTAACATGGTGAAACCCCATCTCTACTAAAAATACAAAAAATTAGCTGGGCATGGTGGCGGGCACCTGTAGTCCCAGCTACTCAGAAGGCTGAGGCAGGAGAATTGCTTGAACCTGGGAGGCAGACATTGCAGCTAGCCAAGATCATGCCACTGCACTCCAGCGTGGGTGACAGAGCAAGACTCCATCGCAAGAAAAAAAAAAAAAAGGGAAAAGAGGTTTAATGGACTCACAGATACACATGGCTGGGGTGGCCTCACAATCATGGTAGAAGATGAAGGAAGAGCAAAGGGATGTCTTACATAGAGGCAGACCAGACAGCATGTGCAGGGAAGCTGCCTTTTATAAAACCCTCAGATCTCGTGAGACTTACTCACTATTATGAGAACAGCATGGGAAAAACCCAGCCCATGATTCGATCACCTCCTACTGGGTACCTCCCATGACATGTGGGGATTATTACAATTCAAGGTGAGATTTGGGTTGGGACACAAAATCAAAACATATCAAATCCTTTTTCATGTTTCCCTTCCTCCTTCCTTCTTATTTCTTCTTTGTATTGTTTACCGCCACAACATTATCAGCAGCAACAAACAGCACGTCATACTGAGGGCTCATTGCTCATGTGGCCTTATCATTTCACTGGTGTCTTTGTCTTTGTCATCACTGTCATCCACTGTTACCACCAACACTACCACATCAACTTCAGCATCCACATCCACATCAAATTGTCTTATCTTGGTCTTATCTTTGCATCCTTGTCTTTGTCATTGTCATCATTATCCCCATCCTCATCACTTCCTCTTACTGAGTGCTTGCTTTGTGCCAGGCACTGTGCTCAGGACTTTACCTGCATTATCTCACATCATCTATAAAATTAACTGCCATGTGTGATTATCCCCATTTTACAGATGACAGACCAGAGGCTCAGAGACATGAAGTCATTGGCTCAAGGTCACAAAACAATCACCAACATCAAAATAGTCTCCTCCATAAAATTAAGATTCATCCCACAGGCATCAGAGGTTTCAGTTTATTTTTAGGAATTAAGAAAATTGCAAGATTGAGCTCTTATGGTCTGTTAACTGAGGGCTGCTGTGAATTCAGTGAAAAAGATTTAGGGTTATTATTCTCTAATGGCAGTTGCTCTCTGATACAGAAGAGCAGCTCTTCTTTGGACTAATTGTTAAATTTATGTTTATGATGATTATTTCTAAAGGGCAATTTAGAGTTGAACTATTTTAGATAATAAATCAGAACCATGATTCAAACCAGGATTTGCCTGATTCCAAAGCCTACATTTCCACAATACTGTCTGACTTCTTTTGGTAATTATGCCAAAATAAAGTCCTGCAATTCCCAAGTCCATGGTTATCCATCTTACCAGGGGCACCTTTTCTGGTTGACTAGAGGATTAAAGTACTAAATGGCAACAGTTACCTTCAAGAAAACTTTCCTGAATTTTGGTGGCATCATCTCCCAGCTCCACCCCACATCAGTGCAAATATATTTCCCTCCATCTTCCTTAGCAATCACCTAACCCTTTTTAAGACATAGTGTAATATGGTGGACAGACAGTGGGAATTCAAATCCAGGCTCTAAAACTTACTGGCTATACAACTTGGGACAATTTACCTTCTTGCTCTCGAGTTTTCATTCTTCATCTACATAATAGAAAGCACGAACCACCCAATAAAGCTGCTGTGAAATTTAGATGAAATAATCCTGTTTGAAATCTATTAGGTGTCAATGAATGTTTAAAACAACTCATCAGAACAAACTCACCCTTCCTTTCGTATTCCCTGCAGTACCCTACTAAATGGCTAATTGAAATCTTTAATGTATAGGAGAGAGAGAGAGATGAAACTGATGATTTTGAAATGGCTCAGTCTCTGACTAGCAGAGGGTTCTTTACAAATCAGCTCAGCTAGGAATCCTGTCCCTTATTCCTTTAACACCTAGAAGTCAGCTATTCCTGCTCTCTGAGGCTCCTCTTACCTCTGCTGCAAATAAAGACCCACTTACACAAGAGCATTGAATGAGTTAAGCATTAACTTAATAAAGACATTATAGATGAGACATAGGAGTGAATTTATATCACATTGCCCACAGCAAGCACCTGGAAAAATCCCCATCTCTTATTGTCACTTCACTCCTGTGTCTTTCTCCCTGGACACCCAATGCAATCCCCTGGCTCTTCTCTTCTCTATTATCACAACAATTCTTCTTCACTTCCAACTTAACAAATTCCACTCACGATGGTGCTTGGTGAAGAAAACAACCCAAAGTTCATTGTGATCACTTTTATTCAAGGCCCTCTGGTGACTGTCACATGACTTTTGGGGTCTTCATGTTCCATTCCAAACAAAGTCGAAGTGTCTCCTAAACAAATGCAATCCCCTCTCTTCATAAGACGTTATTACACTAGTTGGGGAGTGAGGACCATCTTGCTCCACCTCATTACATGTAAAATAAAGGTGTTCGTGAGTTCTGTTTATCCTCAGTAAATTATGGGCTTCGGGTTCTATTGGGCAAGAGAAATCCCATGCCAGTTTCAATATTTGTTTAAAGGTAAGTCTTAGAATCAGACATTCCCAGGCTTGGATATAAATTTATCAGAAGTAGAACTCCATATCCATTATTTCTACATGGTGTTCCTGTCTGTCCTTTTGCCATGTACAAACGAACTCTGGAATTTAGCCCCATTTATGACCTTATGTCTACTTTTTTCTCCCTCATCTATTTTATGCCTTTTTATTAATTAATTTAAGAACTAATTCATTACATACAGATTCATAGGGCACTATCTATGTGTTAGGTACTGAAAATATAGAAAAGAAGGGAGACACAGTCTCTTCCTTTAGAGTTATGTGTGTGTACATTAATTAGATGGTCACACAAATAAAATGAAAATACAACTGTGTAATGTGCAATAAAAGAAAAGCCCTGGAACCTACCCAAATGCCCATCGATGATAGACTGGACAAGGAAAATGTGGCACATATACACCATGCAATACTATGCAGCCATAAAAAAATGATGAGTTAGTGTCATTTGTAGGGACATGGATGAATCTAGAAACCATAATCCTCAGCAAACTGACACAGAACAGAAAATCAAACACCGCATGTTCTCACTCACAGGCGGGTGTTGAACAATGAGGACGCATGGACACAGGAAGGGGAGCATCACAGACTGGGGTCTGTCGGGGGTGCCAAGGGAGGGACAGTGGGGGGTGGGGTGGGGAAGTCAGGGAGAGATAACATGGGGAGAAATACCAGATGTAGGTGATGGGTGAATGAAGACAGCAAACCACCTTGCCATGTGTGTGCCTATGCAACAATCCCGCATGATCTGCACATGTACCCCAGAACCTAAAGTGCAATAAAAAAATCAATAAGTAAATAAACAAACGCCTGTACCAGGAAACCTATCTAGTTGGAGTTGTCATTTAAGAGTTTCCTAACTTTCTTGCCTCCGTTCTTTGTTTTGTACTCTGACCTCTCTCTTCAGGCTTAAATGTTCTGTTCTCTATTTTTGTCTTTTCTTCTTTTTTTCTTTTTGAAGGTCACAGTTGTCTTATTACATGTTCTGAATGTGAGATAGAAAGACACATAAGTAGGGCCAGGCATGGTGGTTCATGCCTGTAACTCAGCACTTTGGGAGGCTGAGGCAGATGGATCACCTGTGGTCAGGAGTTCAAGACCAGGTTGGCCCATCTCTACTAAAAACGCAAAAAAGTAGCATGTGTCTGTAATCACAGCTATTCAGGAGGCTGAGGCAGGAGAACTGCTTGAACCTGGGAGGCAGATGTGGCCATGAGCTGAGATTACGCCATTGCACTCCTGCCTGTGCCACAGACGGAGACTCTGCCTCAAAACAAACAAACAAACAAAAAAGACACATAAGTAGATTGATGCAAATAATAAAAGTGGCCAATTCAGGAGGCTAATACTAAAGAAAGTACTCTTCTGGCCTGGAGGTAATCAGGCAAAATTTCCTGGAGGAAGAGACACCTGGGCTAGGTTTTAAAGGGTAAGTTAGGAGCTAGACAGGCAAAACAGGGTTAGGAGGAAGGGTGGTCCAGGCAGATAACATGACATGAGCAAATGTTTAGGAAAAAGGAACAGTTGTGGTGTGTGTGTGTGTGTATGTGTGTGTGTGTGTATATACTACAGGTAGTTCACATAATGGGAGCATCAACTGACGGGTAATGAGGCTGAGATGGCATCATCACCCTCCAATCAGAGCTGAGTTTGCACACATATTATATTGATAGAATTCTATAGAGGAAGTGCATCAAGTAGCCTGGAACACCCCAGAAACTCATCTACTTCTCATTCCAGACACCTCTTTAAACACACACACACACACACACACACACTCACACACACAACTGCAAAGGCATGGATTGTCTACTTTTCTTTCCCACATATTTGCAGTCTCATATTTCCAGATACCTCTTTAAACTCTTATTTGTTGAAACCCATTTTCTAATGGCTCTTTGTCTAAGCATCTCTTGCTGCTTAGCCAGGCAATATGCCCCTTCTCTGACAGTAACAAGGATGTACATCTTGGGAGAGACTTCCCAGAGTGGCCAGGATGACTCCGGGGGTGAGATGATGGCGAAAGTGTAAATCACACAAGAAATATTGAACTTTGGGAGCCAGCAAACAATAATATGCCACTTTATTCCACTCCTGCTGGAGGTTTATATATGTCATTGTCACTTTTATACTGTTCTCCACCACTGGTAATTTTCTCTCAATCTAATTTTTATTTCCCAAGGGTCTACCAAGGTTGAAAGTGCTGGAAATCCAATGACTCTTCTTTTGCCAAGGGATAGTAAATTAAATTAACCATTGCTGGTGGGCAGCTCTGGTCAGAACTATTTATATGTAAATAGGTAAAAACCCCTCAAGGCATTGTTGCAATTATTAGTTGTTCATCCCAGATGTTGACCATAATACAATAGGTCATGAACAAAACTCTGCGAATGGGGGCAAGAATTAGCTTCTGTTCAGCCTGATCTTTTCTCACACAGGCTAACTTTCTATAGCTCTAGTATCAGGTAGTTTATGGTGAAATCTTTCCTCCCCGCTTACTGAGTGAGAGGGTGAAGACACTGTTAGTCCCAGAGGAACAGTGAAAATAGTAATGGGAGGATTCAAACCTAGTGCACAGGCGTTGGTTGGCGTTTTGATCTGGTTCCCAGGTTCTGTCCAGTCAGTGCAGTCATCATTTGCATATTGCTTCCTGGATGGCCAGCATTAATGATATCAACAAAGACTGCTTCCTCCTGGCAGCCTTAGGATTTGGTAGATTCCTAAAGACTTTTCCAGAGGGAGGATCATTTTGGCGGGATCTTTTAGAAACAGGAAACCCTCCCATTGAGTGACACCACGTTTTTGGAAAATATAATAGTTCAATATTACAACTTGGTGTCTCTGGTTGGATTTTGAGTGTCAGAGGATTATGGAGGATTGCTTCAAATAAACAAGCTCCAGGGCTTGAATCATTTCTCCCTGTTCTCTTTCTGTCTTTTTCCCTAATGCCAAAGCTTGTCAAATCTGTCATTGTTCTTTAAGCAGCTACAACTCATGTTATCTTTTACTCTGTACGACCAAATGATTTCTAGGATACCCTGATCATGTACAGCTTGTTTCTATGCTCTTGGGTTTGCTCAAATGACTCTTTAAATCAAGCCCCTCAAAGGAGTTTATTTATGAAAATAAAAGAGAGAAGGTAGGAGGAGTTGTCCCAATATATCAGGCCTCCAGTGTTCCATTCTTGCCTCAGGGTAGAAAACTCTCATGGGTCCTGGTATATCTGCTCCTGGACCGGATGTCTGTCTGTTAATGTTCCTCTAGCACCATGACTTTGCTGAATGGTTCCCAGCAGCAGTGATCTATCCTTAAGTCTTATGAACTTGTTGAGGGTGGTAGAACTAGGAAGACTGGCTGAAGCACACTCAGCTCATCGACCATATTAGAAAACCTTGAACTAGACCACCAGGGATTTTAGAGCAACATTGTCTTGGCCCCCATAGAATCGTTTTCTCCTAGACATATATTTTGGCTTCCACCAAGGACTGAAACACTGTCTCAGGGAAAGTATATTATTCTCATTGTTGAAACTGTGTCCATCCCATCTCTCTGTGGTTCCATTTCAAGACCTGCACAAAAAACCTTAAGAATCAAATCCAAGTCCTTGTGCATCATCTAGGCAAAGAAGTACACAGAGGCTGAGATCAAGCCAGCATGTTAGCCAAACTGTTTTCTCTGGCTGCATCCTCCAGGGAAAGAGATGTCTTCTTCCTTGTGTGAAGGCACCGTTTATTTCGTAATAAATAAATTTATTTCTATATATATATAATATATATATTTATATATAACTTACATTTTTTATATAATTTATATATATTTATATATAATAAATTTATTACTAAATTTCACAGAGACACTGTGAGCTCAAGGGGAATCTGCCCATGGAGTATGAGGGGAGATAGGGGGCAGAGTCGGGGCAGGGTGGAAAGTAGTTACTAGGTCTCTCCATGCACTTTTTAGCTTGTGGCAATTGTGCTCAGGGCCAGGCAATGTCTGCTTTGCCTGGGGAACCCATATATTGGACACAGTGTCCCTTTATATCTTGACTGTCAGGGGGCTCAGAGTCAAAAGCCTTCACTGGAATCAATGCATAGGGTCCAGAGAAGTAAATCTCAGCATTACACTTTTACCCATTCTTGCCCTAATATTTACCCAGGCCTGATTTTTAATTTTGCATTTCAGTTTTACCAAATTGCCATCATCCATACACTTTGCAATAATTTTTTTTTTTTTTTTTTTTTTTTGAGACGGAGCCTCCCACTGCAACTCTGCCTCCCAGGTTCAAGTGACTCTCCTGCCTCGGCCTCCTGACTAGCTGGGATTACGGGTGCCTGCCACCATGCCTGGCTAATTTTTGTATTTTTAGTAGAGGCAGGGTTTGATTATGTTGGCCAGGCTTGTCTCAAACTCCTGACCTCAAGTGATCCCCCTCCTTGGTCTCCCAAAGTGCTGGGATTACAGGCGTGAGCCACCATGCCTGGCCAATAAATTTTTTAAAATTAGGCTGTGGCAAAAGTCAATAACCCAGAGAATGGATGGACCAGGACCTCTGCAGACCAGAGTATTTCACAGCCCATGAGAAATGTGTTCCTTATTCTTCCTCACAATGTCAGTGATGTGTCCTGCCAGGCTGGCTGGACACTTGGAAGGACACCAAGAAGTGCTCATTATGCCTGATGGCTTGGGCATTCCATGGTAAACATCATAAAAGATAGTAAATCTCGTAACAAAGGGATAAGGATTTGTTAAACTCATATTGAAACTGAGTTCATTAGGGGAAACTATGTTCTCACAAGAGGTCATGAAATTACTGCAGAAAGAGAATTATAGCTAGGGAGGAAGTCCTATTTTGTCACTGTCTGACTTGAGTCAGGTCCCTTGTCTGACCACCTATCTTTTTTCCACCAGAACCGCAAGAAAAGAACTTACGACAACATTCCCCAATGTAAAATTTCTGCCAAAGTTGCTTTAAACACAGAGTCAATATCATTTAATTGTATATCTCTCTACAGAAATCATATAACCCAGCCTATAATAAAGTTACAGGCACATAACTTTATTTATATAGAAAATTTAGGAGTGTTTATCTCTGTGCTGGAGAAATTGGTATAAATGAACTGTGGTCATATCCTTTTTTAAATGGTGCAAATGTGTTAGGCTGCAGGGTTCATAAATTAGCTTTTCAGAGAGTTCAATCATAATCGAATATGCTTAATATTCACACATTGTAATTTGAACATTAAAGATCTTGAACAAAGATCACGGTCTTGGAAGGTATTAAATAAAAAAAATACTCCCCTGGAATTGCATTTATTAGCTCCTGATTTCTGATTTATGTTTCATTAGCCTGTGGTGATAAGTATGGAACCATATAAAAGAAAAGCATGAATTCCCATTTTGGAACATTAAATCCAGATTTTTGACGATAACCCATTTTTGTGCTGCTATTAGGGGAGTGCCAGCTTGTACCCACATCCAGTTATTAATCTGTGAAATGTTTTCTCTCTGAGCACTTAACCGTCACTGACTAAGTGGGTTATTAAATGGGAGCGAGAAATGAATCAATCAAATATATTCAAATGCTCAGTCTCCGGCATTGTTCTTTGACTTCATTATTTAGGCATTACATTCCATGCAACACCGGATGTAATTGTCAATACAGAGGGGTCTGATTTGTGGGAGATGCGTTCGCTTTGGCAATTACGGTTTTAGGTTTACAAGCACACCAGAAATTCTTGCAACATGTTAACACCATTAGCATGGCTTCCGTAATCACATCTTTCAATGGGATCACAGCTGGCTGTGTTGGGGAGCTGACATTTTCATTAGAGAAGAGAGCTGGTCTTTGCATTAATACATGAAACCACTTGCATGCCTGGCCAGCGGTTACACACAGTGCTTTGGTGTGGAAGGTTTCTCCTTGGCACCATAAGGCAACTCTTCTCCTCCATTTACCCAGCTCAGAAAGAAAAATACTTCTAAGTAGGAGATAAACATTCAGCACATACAGACATAAATGTGGGTGCAATAGACACTGCAAACTACTAGGGGCAGGAAGAAGGAAGGGGATATGGGTTGAGAAATGATCTATTGAGTACTATGCTTGCCACCTGGGTATATACCCATGTAACAAACCTGTACATGTACCTCCTGTAGCCAAAAAATTGAATTTTTGAAAAATGTAATCACTATGCATAATGTTAAGAGTCAGACTGCCTGAGTTTGAATCCTGACTTCACTGCTTCCAGCTGTGTGACTTTGGATAAGTTAATTAACCTCTCTGTGCTACAGTTTGCTTATTTGAAAATGGTGATGATGATGATGGTGATGACGGTAACATTGCCTTCACTTGGATTTCTTCAGAAGCAGACACTGAGACAAGGATTTGGAGGCAAGTAACTTATTTGGAAGGTTTAGAGGACATGGGTGGGGGAGTGGGGATGTGAGATAAGGAAAAGGCAGGCACAAAGGATCTGCTATCAAGCCACACCCCGTGGAGGAAACACAGGCAGGAGTTTCTCTGGGCAGCAGCTCTGGTAGATATTGTATAACATGCAACTCAGAGTTATCCTTTGGGAGGGATGAGTGACCTGGGGCCCTGGTCATCTGTTGAAGGATGTCTCCAGAGCAAGGGTAGGACAGCATGTCACATGAAGGTAAAGCAAGCTTCACCAGTCCAAGAGAGCCCTGGCAAAGAAACGCAGGTGCTGGAGACTGGAAGTTGAATCTGTGTGCCCTGCAGTGACCCGGGTGAGGACATGTGTGGCATCTGCTCCAAGCCCCTGCCTCCTATGGTCATTTTGAGGGTTCAATGAGTGAAATTATTACAAAGCACTCAAACAGAGCCTGGCTTGAATAAGTCAGTGTAAGCCCTTACCTCCAGCTGCATTGTGGAGTCGGTGTGGAAATAGAACAAGACTGTATGAGAAAAGCCAGGATCAGCACAACGCCTGGCTCAGACAAAGTGCTTGGCAAATGTCTGTCAAACAAAATACCTACCCTTCATTGATCTCTGACTATGGGCCTCTGTTTTATTCGCTTACTTCATTCTCTGCGCCAATCCTTGAAGACCAGTGTTAGTATTTCTGTTTCACGGTTGGTTGAGGTCAAAGGAATTATACCAGTGGCCAGAGTATAGCTTCCAGGTCATAGCACAGAGGCATCGTGGCTGGAATCTGGCCTCTTCTGCTTACAGAGGTAGCTGTGAGACCTCTGTTGAGTTGCTGAATCCCCCTGATCTGTAGTTTCCTTATTCATGCTGTGGGGATAGTCAAAGGACTTTCTCAAAGGGATACGTTGGGGGTCAAATGAAATGATGCTTGTGAAGATCTGGACGGTGCCTAACAGATAACAGCAGGAGTGGTTATTGTCATTGCGAACAGTAATAGTACTAGTAAGTGGCAGAGCCAGGATTTGAACCCAGGTGTAGCTGACCACATCGTACCCCGTTACTTCTGAGGATTACCTGATAGCAATGCTTTTGAGGGTGCAGTGGACATCTTTTAAAAGAGCTCCCACTGGTCCCCATCTCCTGGTATGCATGCCCACATGTGATTTCCTCCCCTCGAGTGTGGGCTGGGTCTAGCGTCCTGCCTCTGATCAACACAACACAGCAAAAGGGATGGGACGTCACTTCCAAGATTAGGTTTCAAAGAGACCGTGACTTCCATCCTGCCTACACTTTTTTTCTTGCAATGCCTCTTCTAATAGCAGCCAGATGCTAGGTCATGAGCTGTTCCGTGGAGAGGTGCACGTGTGAAGGAACTAAGGGCAGCCTCTGGCCAATAGCAGGAGAAGATCTGAGGCCTTCAGTCCCATAACCCTGAAGAAACTCAATTGTGCCGACAACCGCAAGGGTCATACAGGAAGTGAGTTCTTCCTGGTTGAGCCTGCAGTCTCTGCAGATACCTTGGCTGCAGCCTTGCTGGAAACTGTGAAAAGACCCAGCCAATCTGTAGCACCCCTGTGGAAACTGTGAGATAATAAACATTGGTGTTTGTAGGTATTAACTTTTGGGATAATCTGTAATGCAGCAACAGATTTTTTTGTTTTTATTTTTTTGAGACGGCGTCTCATTCTGTCACCCAGGCTGGAGTGCAGTAGTGCGATTTCAGCTCATCGCAGTCTCCACTTTCCAAGCTCAAATAATCCTCCCACCTTGGCCTCCTGAGTAGCTGGGGCCACAGGTGTGCACCACTGTATCCAGCTAATTTTTTCTTTTTTTTTTTTTTTTTGGTAGAGACGGGGTTTTGCCATGTTGCCTAGGCTGATCTCAAACTACTAAGCACAGGTGATCCATCCACCTTGGCCTCCCAAAGTGCTGGGATTACAGGAATGATCCTCAATGCCTGGCCAGCAATAGATTATTAACAAAAACATTATTAAGGTTTGTTCAGTCACCTCTGTATAAACGTCAATTCCAGTACTTAGCTCACTGTTCTAAAAGGCAGTTCGTTTTGTTCTAACCGTACCTTGAGAAAGGAAGGTCAAAATATGGTCCATTGGCTCAAAAGTGGTATTTTAGCAGTTTTCAACCTTTTTTGATCCATGGTACCTTAAAAAAAAAAAATCAGGCCGGGCTTGGTGGCTCACACCTGTAATCCCAGCACTTTGGGAGGCCAAGGTGGTGGGCGGATCACGAGGTCAGGAGATCAAGATCATCCTGTCCAACATGGTGAAACCCCATCTCTACTAAAAAATACAAACAATTAGCCGGACATAATGGCACGTGCCTGTAGTCCCAGCTAGTCAGGAGGCTGAGGCAGAGGAATCACTTGAATTCAGGAGGTGGAGGTTGCAGTGAGCCAAGACAGTGCATTGCATTCCAGCCTGGTGACAGAGCAAGCTCTGTCTCAAACAACAACAACAACAAGAAGAAAATAAACAAATGTTGCAAAGGGAAGTCTGACTATGAAACCTAGAAAAACAAGATGCTGCTCTATCATCTTGAGAAGAGTGCAAGCCTGAAGCCTGCTTGGTTCACGGAGGTTGAAAATCACTGTCCAGGTTGTCTTCCTCAAAGGTGGAACATACGTAACACGACACAGTAAACACTCACTTAGATTTCCCCCATTTCTGGCTAGGCACAGTGGCGCACACCTGTAATCCCAGCACGTTGGGAGTTTGAGGCGTGCGGATCATGAGGTCAGGAGTTTGAGACCAGCCTGGCCAATATGGTGACACCCCATCTCTACTAAACATACAAAAATGAGCCAGGCGTGGTGGTGGGCGCCTGTAATCCCAGCTACTCAGAAGGCTGAAGCAGAAGAATCGCATGAACCCAGGAGGCAGAGGTTGCAGTGAGCTGAGATTGTGCCATTGCACTCCAGCCTGGCAACAGAGCAAGAAAAATAAGACTGCGTTTGGAAGGGTTGAATGGCAGTGGAGAGGGAGTAGGATGTAGCTAGACAACAAGAAGCCCTGATTCCCATTTTGAATGTGAGAAACCTCACCTGCTGAAGATTACCCTGGGGTGGTGAATAAAACATAAGGACGTTTCAGGTAAGGATGCATGAAACAGATGGGTATAGCATGTGTTTCCCGAGCATGCCTCAGGAATGGAGCTGCATGGGGAAAATCTTCAAGAACATATTCCCGGGTTCTCTTTGAGATAGGCTGAATCAGAATCACTTGGGAGGGGCCTGAGTAGCTGAAGATAAAACAAACATCCTGGATGGTTATCAAGCAAGTGGGGACATGGGAATTTGGTACAGGCATACTCATTTTCAGTTTCAAACACTCATCCATCCATCTGCCCATCTGTTCATTCAGTCATCCACTCATTCATTCATCTGGGCATCTAATAATTCAACACAGTGTCTAATATGTGCCGGGTACTATCATGGGACTATAATCACTGACAGAAATGCAAAGACAACATAGCACATGGTCCTTATCCTTGAGGGGCTCACAGACTGGGAAGGAAATAGACAAGGATGAGATGGAACTATGAGAGAGGAAATGGAAAAGGAGGGGTGCCTCATATATGCTCATTATCCCCAAACCTGCCTAATTTAACTTCTAGTCACCAACTCTTTCTACTTGGTTATTTAAGTAAAAATAACATAATTTAAATATGTCCTTAGACATTCTCTTAGGGACAGCCTTGTTCATCCGACTATTCTAAGGATTTCAAAGGGACACAGCATCTCTGTATTTCTGGAATTCTAATTAGCAAGCCGGGTGGAATTGACTAGATTTTTATACATCTTTTCCCCAAGAACGACTTTTGCCACAATCTCAGTTTTCCTGCCTGCTGCATTCCATCCTTGGTGACCAAGGTACCGCCTGCCTCAGGAAATGAGCCCCTTGAAGCAGAATGATTAGCCTTGGCCTCAAAGGGCTTTCAAAAGTTTTGCAAACAGTGCCACCGGAACACAACAGGAACAGGGTGAGTTTCTTTCTTTTCCGCTTTTAAAAAATGATTGAATCCCACTGTCTTCTGAAGATGAATATTTCTGCCGGGCAGATTTGCTTTGTAAATTACAGACTCGAGTAGCTTTTTTTTTTTTTTTCTTGCTGCTTGAGTGAACCAGAAATTAGACATATTTGCAATCAAATAAAATGTGAGGGCTCTTCATGAGTTGGAATTCTGACAACTTCGGGGCTCAGATGTGTGGAATTGGGTAGCGTTGGCCCGATGGCTCAGCATGTGTTTGTGGGACTCTTTTGGGAGGGTAGGGTGCTGTGCTAATGGTGTAGTGATGTAGCAGTGAAGAAGAGAGATGAGTCCCTGCCCCTAAGGGCTACGAGTTGAGAGGTGGAGATACTTTGTACAAATAATAACAGAATGTATGTCTATGTGCTAAGATAAAGCATGCAGTCAAAATTTAATGAGTCTGTCCTCACTCAATAATGCCAGGCCAGTTTCTAGGTGCAAGGAATTCTGCAGTGACAGAAAGAGGCACAAGACACACTTACAAATTGATGTCTTCATGGAGCTTTCATCTCTCCGTGGGCATGTGTATTTGTATGTGTGAGAGACATGTGCCCTATTTTTCTTATTTATTTTGATGGTCAGATGAGTGGAGAAAACGAAATCATGGTGGAGGGATAAGGAGTGTCTGTGTATTTTGCGTGGGTGCACATGCATGTGTGTTTTGTGCAAATACATACACCTATGCACAATTGGTGGAGAATATGAATTTAGATTGGTAGGTGTATTTTTTTTCTATTGGTGCTGTAATAAATTACCACAAATTTAGTGACTTAAGATAACACAAATACATTACAGTTCTGTAAGTCAAAAATTTGGGCTGGATGTGGTGGCTCACGCCTGTAATCCCAACACTTTGGAAGGCCGAGGCAGGCAGATCACTTGAGGTCAGGAGTTCAAGACCAGCCTGGCCAACATGGGGAAACTTCGTCTCTGTTAAAAATACAAAACTTAACTAGGGATGGTGGTGAGTGCCTGTAATCCCAGCTACTCAGAAGACTAAGGCAGGAGAATTACTTGAGCCTGGGACGTGGAAGTTGCAGTGAAACCGAGATCGAGATCGTGCCAGTGCACTCCAGCCTGGGCAACAGAGCAAGATTCCATCTCAAAAAAAAAAAAAAAAAAAAAAAAAAAAAAAAAAATTGAAAGAGGTCAGCAGGGCTGTGTTTCTTCTGGAGGTTCTAGGGAAGAATCTGTTTTCTTGCCTCTTCTAGCTTCTGAAGGCCGTCCACATCCCTTGGGTCATGGCCTCATCCTCCACTTCAAGGCCAGCACCTTAGCAGCTTCCAACCTCTCTCTCTCTGTCCTTCCTGCGTTCCTCTTATAAGGATCCTTGTGATTCCATTGAAACCACCTGGATAATTCAGTACAAACTTCTCTTTGAAAGATCCTTGTTAGGCCGCGTGGAGTGGTTCACGCCGGTAATCCCAGCACTTTGGGAGGCTGAGGAGAACAGATCACAAGATCAGGAGATCAATACCATCCCGGCCAACATGGTGAAGCCTCGTCTCTACTAAAAATACAAAAATTAGCTGGGCCTGTAGTCTCAGCTACTCGGGAGGCTAATGCAGGAGAATCGCTTAAACCCGCAAGGTAGAGGTTACAGTGAGCCCAGATTGCACCACTGCCCTCCAGCCTGTGACTGTGTCAAAAAATAAATAAATAAGATACTTGTTAACCACAACTGCAAAGTTCCTTTTGCCATGGAAAAGTAACATGGTCACAGATTCTGGGGATTAGGATGTGGATGTCTTTGGGGAGCCATTTTTCAACCTTCCAGTGGCCAAGGAAAGCCTCAGTGAGGAGCTATTTGATCAAGGTCCTGAGGAGGTGAGAGCGGGAACTGGCACATAGCTGGGGGAGTGTGCTCTAAGAAGAGGGAATTGTGGGTTAGAGACCAGAAAGTTTGAGGAACCGCATGGAGGCCAATGTGGCTGCAGCAGAGGGAATGATGGGGAGAGTGGTGAGGGCAGGGCCAGAGGCAGGATGGGGCTCCGTTACATGGCGTCTCATAGGCTCGTCTCATAGGCTCGACTCCACAAGCGCTGCAGTGTGGTGGAGCATCTAACTCAGACTTAGAGGGTGGCAGGGTTAAGCGAATCTTCTCAGAGGAAGGAAAATGTAAACTGAGATAGGCAAGCTTCCAGGAGAAATTAGAAGTAATTACAAAGGCATTGATTGAGTACTTTGTGCCACTTTCTAGATAGATTTTACGTAGCACTTGCTGAAATGGTTGACCCCTAAATAATTCCACAATACCACACACTGTCTTGAGGGCAGTAGAATTCTTGTTATTTTCCAGAAGGGGAAATGGAGGCTCATAAGGTGTAGTGTAAAGACAAATAACTAATAAATGTGATGGGGCTGGAATTTGACCTCAGGTGCTTTTAACTTCCGAGCCCAGACTCTTTGATGTACCATATTCTTTGGCCACCTCTTGGTTTCCAGTCCAGTAGGAAATGTGGGATGAGTCTACATGACCACAGTACTTGAAAAGAGTGATGCAGGCCTGAGTCCAGAAGGACTTTGCTCATTTTGGTTTTGGAAATCTGTGTGTGACAAGTGAGGTGAGGAAGTCGAAGCAGCCCGGGAAAAATCAGGAGTCATTATTTGATGTCCAATTTCCCTTCTTTAACTGGGATGGCAGGAAGAGGATGGGTCTGGGCCAGGCATTTCTCTTGGAGGCAGTCTAGGTGAGTGACACAGGGAGAATACCAGTTGTATTCATTCAACAAGTCCTGACTGCGTGCCATGTACCAGAGGTTCAGCATGGAACAAGATAGGGTCTCTGGTGTCATGGTCCTTACTATTGGGGCAAAAGACAGATGGTACAGTAAGCAAATAAGAAAAATGCCAGCTTCTTATTAAGAGCTATGAGGGAGATAAAATGGGATGGTGCAATGGAGACTAATTGAAGGGCAGTTTAGATGGGTGGTCAAGGAAGGCTTCTCTGAGGAGGTGGCCTTTCCTTAAGACCTGAAAGATGAGAAGTCACCAGCTATGGAAAAGCCAAGGGTAATGCGTTGCAGGCAAGGGAACACCGTGTGCAAAAGGTATATGTACATTGGACACGAGCTTCATGTGATCAAGAAATGGAAATTGGCCTCTGCTGGTAGGGCTGAGTGAGAGACTGGTCTGGAGGTGGTGAGGAAGTTGTCAGCCTGTCTACTCCTGCAAGGGTGACCATATGTAAGTCGATGAGAACGCCATTGAAAGATCAGAGCAGGGAACGTCTTCCAGCAGATTTATATTTTAAAAGGCTCATTCTGGGTCATGTCCTTTTCAGGGACATGGATGAAGCTGGAAACCATCATTCTCAGCAAACTAACACAGGAACAGAAAACCAAATACCACATGTTCTTACTCATAAGCGAGAGCTGAACAATGAGAACACGTGGACACAGGGAGGGGAACATCACACACTGGGGCCTGTCGGGGGGTGTGGGGCAAGGGGAGGGAGAGCATTAGGACAAGTACCTAATGCATGTGGGGCTTAAAAGCTAGATGATAGGTTGATGGGTGCAGCAAACCACCCTGGCACATGTATACCTCCGTAACAGACCTGCACGTTCTACACATGTATCCCAGAACTTAAAGTGTAATAATTAAAAAGGCTCATTCTGTCTGTTGAAGGTAGGGTAGTTTGAAAGGGGGACAAATTGGGAGCTACGGTAGTCATAGAGGTGGCTAGGTTGCAGTGGTGCCCGTGGAGGTAGGGAGGAGCAGATGGGTTCCGGAAGTAGATATTACATATGAGTAAGAGGGCAGAATCTAGGGAGATTCTGAGCTTTTGCCTTGAAAGACTGGAAGAAGGCTAATTGCGATGGGAACCGTGGAGGAGTGATTTGAGGTTGGCAGAGGTGGGCAACAGTGCAAAGAAGAATTAGCAGATCCAAATGGAATCAGCCAACTGGAGTTAGAAGTCAAGACAAAGGCAGAGAAAATGGAGAAGATGCTTGGGATGAAGGAGTTGGAGGAAACTCAGTGCTATCAGCATTCAGACTTTTGCCAGCAAATCCTGTGATTGCCAGAATGAGGAACTGTGTCCATTAAACCATGTCATTGTCTCCATCTTCAAATAGTGAAAGTAAGAAGGGAAGAACACATCCTTGTTATGATACGGCCTTTGGAGAATACAGAGTAATCAAGTCTTGCCTGTAAGATGCTCATGAACTCTTCCAGAGGTGGTTTCGGGGGAACTCCCTCCTGCACAGATGTGGAGACAAAAGCCAGCCAATATCCAGCAAGCTGAGTGCCTATTTGTTTTAAGATGAGGAACAGACTTGCTGAGTAAGGATGAGGAGGTGCTTGTAACATGCTAAGAACATCAAAACGGTTAACCTGAGTAGCAATTTGGGCTTTCCCAAGCACTTTCTGTTTTTCATCAGAGGCATTTTTCTTTCATTTAAAAACACTCTTTTCTGAAATATACAAACAGAAAAGTACATTCACATAAGTAAGCAGCTCAATGAATTTTCACAAACAGAACACACCCATCGAACAATTATCTAGCTCAAGAAATAAAACATTTTCTGCCACAGCACTTTAGAATTTCAAAAGCAGAGACTAGAATTAACTATTTTTTTGTGAGCCTCTGGTATTTGTGCCCAAACTCAGGCACGAGATCCTGCTGGAGTCAGTCAATCCCGATGCTGTGTGTGTAGAAATTGGGTTCCTGCTCCCTCAAGTTCAGGCATATGCTTCTCCTAGAGTCCCATATCTGTGGCCCACGTTGTGCCCACCTGAAGCTCTCCTGATGTGCCCAGGATTCTCCAATGAGACACGTGTGTGTGAGCTTCTTGGGTTCTTTCATTGACCAAAGATATGATTAATTCTCAGCCTTCCCCTTAGTTAACTTTATCCAAAGTATGTAGATGTGCATGCATCTTCTTTCCCTCGTTCCAGGTAGCTAGAAGCATTGCAAGGAACCTGGAATTTTCTTTTCAAAAATATTATTTTTACTTTAAGTTCTGGGGTACATGTGCAGGATGTGTAGGTTTGTTACATAGGTAAACATGTGTCACGGTGGTTTGCGTCACCTGGTATTGAGCCCAGCGTGCACCAGCTACTTTTCCTAATGCTCTCCCTCCCCTAGCCCCATCCCCAACAGGCCCCAGTGTGTGTTGTTCCCCTCCCTGTGCCCATGTGTTCTTATTGTTTAGCCCCCACTTATAAGCGAGAACATGGGGCATTTGGTTTTCTGTTCATGTGTTAGTTTGCTCAGGACAATGGCTTCCAGCCATGTCCCTGCAAAGGACATCATCTCATTCCTTTTTATGGCTGCATAGTATTCTATGGTATATGTGTACCATACCTTCTTTATTCAGTCTATCATTGATAGGCATTTGGGTGGATTCCATGTTTTTGCTATTGTGAATAGTGTTGCACAAACATACACGTGCATATATCTTTGTAATAGAATAATTTATATTACTTTGGGTATATACCCAGCAATGGGATTGCTGGGTCAAATGGTATTTCTGGATCTAGATCTTTGAGGAATTGCCATACTGTCTTCCACAATGGGAACCTGATGTTTTCAATATAAGCCTAGGATTTTTAGGTTTGAGAAGATAGTCTGGGGGAAAAATAGACAAAATAAAGAATAGGGGTTTTAAATTTTTCTTGGGAGGGAGTCAAAGATTTCTTTCTCTCTTTCTCTCTCCTTTCTTCCCCTTCCTTCCTCTCTCTCTCTCTGTCTCTCTCTTTATTTCTGTCTCTCTTTCTCTCTCCTCTGTTGACCAGGCTGGAGTGCAGTGCTGCAATCTTGGCTCACTGCAACCTCCGCCTCCTGGGTTCAAGTGATTCTCCTGCCTCAGCCTCCTGAGTAGCTGGGATTACAGGCGTGCACCAACATGCTGAGCTAATTTTTGTATTTTTAATAGAGACAGAGTTTCACCATGTTGGTCAGGCTGGTCTCGAACTCCTGGCCTCGTGATCCGCCCACCTCAGCCTCCCAAAGTGCTGGGATTACAGGCATGAGCCACCTCACCCAGCCAGATTGCTTCCTGTACTAAGGACTAGGGAATGCTTTTGTAGTTTCTTCTTTTCCTTTGTGATGGGACTCTCCCTGTAAGACAGGAATGCTGGATGCTATGGTCTGAGTGTTTGTGTCTCCCTAAAATACAGATGCTGAAGCCTGATTCCCAATGCAATAGTATTAAGAGGTAGGGCCTTTTGGAAATAATTAGGTCATGAGGATGGGACCCACGTGAATGGAATTAATGTCCTTATAAAAGGGAGGCCCAAGGGAGCTTATTTGCCCTTCTACCCTGTGAAGGCACAGTGGGAAGGTGCCATCTATGAAAGGAGAATGTACCTCGGCAGACACCGAATCTGCTGATGCCACTGTGGCAGGAGAACAGGGAATTAGGGTAACTGGGGATTCAGCAGGTGCAGCCAGTTCACAAAAGCAAAAGACTAGCAGGTGCAGCATATAGGCCACTTCCTTGCTCCCAAGAGAACAAGCCACTTCAGCATCTGATTGACTGCAGGCTGGGTCTCCACTTCAGCCTCTGATTGGTTGCAGGGCAGTCCTTCATGGGATGTATCCCAACTGGAGGTCTCTAAAGGTCACCAAGGGGTGTTGCCAGGTTCCTTTGGCTTGATAAAAACCCAATTAAGGAGGCTTTTGAGCCTCTTGCTCAAGCTCACTCCAATTCGTGAACTGTCTTCAGTAAATCTATGCCCACTTTGGCGTTTTGTTTAATCCCTTGTCCAATATGCCAAGATCCTGGACAACTCAGATTTCGGACCCTCTCTCCTGAAACACCATGACCTTGGACTCTACAGCCTCCAGAACTGTGAGAAATACATCTCTACTATGTATAAGCCACCAGTTTATAGTATTCGGTTATAGCAGCCCAAGACAGTGGTGAAGATCAGGGAACCTGGAATTAGCAGACCTGGGTTCGAATCCTGCCTGACTCTTGCCTGGTGTGTAAACTTGGCAAGTTACTTAGCTTCTCTGAGCTTCAGCTTATCTCATCCATAAAGTACAGACCATAAGAGGCACCATCTCAAAGAGCAGTTATGAAGATTAAATGAGATTATATGTAAAGTGTTTAGCATAGCTTTCTTATTACCACTAGAAGAATTGAGAAAATAATTGCCATTAGAAAAATACTAGAACTATTGTTGTTTAAAATAGTTTCTTTTAGAGGCAGGGTCTCACTCCGTCGCCCAGTCTACAGTGGTGGTGATCATATCTCACTGCAGTCTTGGACTCCTGGGCTCAAGTAATTCTCCTGCCTTAGCCTCCTGAGTATCTGGGACTATAGCTGTGAACCACCATGCCTGGTTAATTTGTTGTTTGTTTTTTTCATAGAGACAGGGTCTTTCTATTTGCCCAGACTGGTCTTGAATGCTTGGCTTAAGTGATCCTTCCACCTTGGCATCCCAAAGTACCAAGATGACAGGCATAAGGCACCGCGCCTGGCCTTGTTACTGCTGTGACTGTAGCCATTTGGCAGGTGATGAAACTGAGACCTAGATTAAGTGACTTCCGAATGCCCCAGGGCTCTGTCCCTGGACTCCTAAGCCTTTTCACTCAGGGCATTCCCCTCACTTAAGCACACCCCATCCCCTTTCCTGGCCCATCTGGTCACAATGGCAGCTCTTAACGAAGCAAGTGGGGCAGCTGCCAGCCTGAGAAGAGGGACAGGGCAGCCCTCTGGCCGGGCACCATTGAATCAGGTGACCTCCAAAGCCAGCTTTTCCGGCTGACCGTCCGGTCTCCAGAAGAACTGCATTAAGGAGTTAATGAGGCTTGGCGGAGGCGATGGGCCATCTGTTCTTCATTACCCAAAGTGCACGGGGCGAGGGCAGGCTGAGGTGGGGGCGGCCGCCTGCACGGTGGAGCTGGCTACCTGCTCAGACGCCTGTCTCTGTGCCGAGAAGCGGAAGTTGGAAGCTGGTGTCCAAGAGCCCCAAGTGAGCAGAGGCAGCGATGGGAGCAGAAGACGGGGGCTGTCTAAGGTCCGGTTCTCCAGACACAGCGCCCAAGACAGGGATTCAGGGGCAAGTGATTTATCCAGGGAGTGTTTTCAGGAGAAAGGGGGGGGGAGGAGCTGAGCAAGGATGGGGAGAGGCTTCACACTGGTCCCTTGGGGAGTTCTGGGGCTCAAATGCAGCCCAGGGTTAGCCCCTTCTTGATATGTGGAGTGAAGCAATTCTCTGGAGGGGGCATAAGCAGGTGCAAGTTGCTCTTGCCCATCACGGGAAGCAGCTGGGGAGGGACGCGCCCGTCAGAAAAGAAATTTGAGTGGGGGACAAAGAGGAGGGTGGGGAGGTGGCAGGCATCCTGTGGAACAGGAATCTTCTTTGGAAAGAAACCAAGCCTGTTCCTGCTTTATTTCCTCCTGGAAGGAAGCGTGCTTATGTCCCCGGAAGTCCCGGTCCACGTGAAGTGCTTCCTGCTTTGCTGCAGAGGCAGAGGCAGGAGCTGGTTAAGGGAATGGATTTAGCACTGAGACCTAGGTTTGAAGCTTGGCTGTTCCACCTACCAGCTGGCTGAACTTGGGAGGAATTCCTGACCTTTCTGAGCCTCCGTCTCCGTGTCTGTAGAATGGGAATAATAGCACTCCCTACCTTTTGGATCTTTCTTGGAAGATTTATGAGCTGGTGCACGTAGAGTCTCAAAACAGAGCCTCGTATTTAGTATTTAATTACGGTGGTGGTGATGGGGTGATAATGGTCTTTCTTCCTCCGGCTTCCCCTCTTTATTCCTCTCTTTCCTCCTCCTCTTCCTCCTTCCTCCTCCATCTTTCTCTTGTCTGTTCTTCCATCCTCTTCCTGACTCTTCCTCTTTTTTCTTCTCTCTTCATCCTTCTTTTTCTCTGTCCTGTTTACTTGTATTACTGTTGTTGGTAATGTTACTGCTACCCCCTAGCAAGCTAATGGACTTGGTTTGGAGTGAGGCATACTTCAACTTGGGGGAGGACCCTAAGTCTACTCCTGGGTTGATGCTGTGTTATTTCTGAGACAATTATAGAAAAGCCCATGATTGTGGAGGTCATGTATGTGGGAATCTTCCCAACAGGCGTGCCTGGCTTTCTCCTGGGACTTCAGAACAAGCATCTTAGTGGAGTAAAAAACATGAAGTCGGGCAGCACAGAATTCATGCATAAGCTCTGCCTCCTACAAGCTGCGTGGCCTTGGGCAAGCTTCTCATCGTCTCTGAGTCTCAGATTTCTTATCTGTAAAATACTCAAATTGGCTGGGCACAGTGGCTCACGCCTATAATCCCACTTTGGGAGGCTGAGTCGGGCGGATCTCTGGGTCAAGAGATCCAGACTCTCCTGGCCAACATGGTGAAACCCCATCCCTACTGTAAATACAAAAATTTGCTGAGTGTGGTGGTGGGTGTTCATAGTGCCAGGTACTTGGGACGCTGGGCATGAGAATCACTTAAACCCAGGACGTGGAGGTTGCAGTGAACCAAGATTTCACCATTGCACTTCAGACTGGAAACAGAGTGAGACTCTGTCTCAAAAAAAAAAAAAAAAAGTTGCAAAGATGTTGGGAAAATTAAATGTGATAATACTGTGGGCCTAGCCCATGTGCATTATAGGGATTCATAGTCTGGACTTTTCTGCTGTTCTGGCCCAAAGTAGGTGCTTGAAAATTATTTTTTCACATTGCATGCTGGTGGATTTGGATAAGAATTGGGATCACTCACTTCTGGTTTGGATCATGGAACATTTTGTTGATTTCTTGTCCTGGTTAGCCCATGACAGAAAGGGTCATGGAGTCAGGGTCTTTATTATGGTGCTCCTGACCAAGAATCTGGCAGCTCCAGGCTGCTGTGCATTCAGGCATCACAAAGACTTGAGTTCAAAGGGGCTGTTTGCTTCATCTTTCGCATCCTGTGTCTTGGTCTATAAAAAGAAGCCATTAGTATGTTCCCGTCTGTATCACTGTGCAGATTAAATTACATAATGTGGTTGAGCCCAGGGTCTAGGCTGTGAAAGGAGGTGGTGACAGGAGAACTAACAACAAACCCTGTTATTAAGGAGATGGAGGGAGAACCACATCTTTGTGGCTGTCTGCCAAAGACACACAGACCTAAAAAAAAAAAAAAAAAAAAAAGATTCTAAAGGGTTAATGCAACAGGCAGAGCTCTCCTGGCCACCTCTGTTCTGTGCTTCAGACTGGATTCATTTGTACCCTTATATCTTGGCTCAGGGTCCAGCTGCCTGGCACATGCTGCGGGGTGTGAAGATGAGCCTAATTATGAAGGAGTGAGTGTTGCATGTCCCTATGATCATTGCAGGGTTTGATGCCAGGGGTCCCTGTGATCTGGTGATGAATGTCGAATGTGTATGTAGAGTGCTGGGGAACGCAGCCAGCTTTGCAGCTTGATTGGAAATTCATTGCAGAGCTCCTAGCTCCTGTTCTGAGAAAGGACTCCCTCCCCTGTCTCACAGGAGCTGAGGTTGTCATTGATGCTTTTTATCAAATATTTCCAACTTTGTGACTTCCAGTCCTCTGGTAAGATCATATTTTCTCACCTGCTTTAAAGGTAGATGTGGACACGTAAATTGCTAAGTCAACCTTCATGGACATGAAGCATGAATGAGAAAGCCATGTTTGTTACCTCCCATTGAGATATGGGGCTTGCTTGTTACATCAGCATAACTGATGTACCCTGACTGATGGATTCAGAATCTGCAAGGGCAGGGACTCCACCTGATGTTGTTCCTACCTTATTCCCAGGGCCTAGCATGGTACCTGGCACACAGAAGCAGTGGCTAAAAGTCCTAGTTGAGGAAGGAAAGGAGGGCGTTGAAACCACCAGCCTTTAATTTGATGCTGATTTTGCAACTTATCAGCCTGCAAACTTTGGATATTCACCTTTTAATCCTCAATTTTCTCATGCATGGAATGGGAATACCATTCCCTGCAATGTTACTGTAGGATTTATTCTCATAATGTAGAAGCTTCTGACGTATGACAGGCACTCATTATGCAATGGCTAACAAAACTTTTACTTTGAATAAAGATGGCAGGCATGGAGGGATAGGGACTAGGCCTATGTAAGTACTTCTTTCTGCAAGGAGGATTGGGGTAGAAAGGAACTTGTAGGTGGCATTGATGGGGGAAGGGGACCCTAGTGATGAGTGGTCCCCAAAGCAAGGTGGTGGAGTCGGCAGGGATAAATAAAGCAAGTAGCAGCAGATACCTCGTTTCACAGTCCAAGAGAGCTAATTCAAATGGCACAAAACATCCCCAAATATTTGAGCAGAAGCTATAGCTAGTACGCTTTTAATTACCCTGCCAATAAAGATTCCTGGGCAGAACGGTCTTCGATGCACAGTAATGTTTTGCAATGTTTTTAGTAATTGGGTTAAGATAATTTATTAGAGTACCGACTGGATGTGTTTCAATAATTGCTAAGACTAGAATATTAGCCTTTCCTCCCTGAATGCAAATCACTCCCCGATGGGCCAAAGCATTGGAGAATATTGTTCTAAATATGCAAATCACTTTGAGACAAATTCCGAGTGCTGATCATAGCATCTATGTGAGCATTTATTTTAAATTGCGCTTGGGAGCTCCCTGAACTTTGTGTCCCATGTTGGGGGCTTGTTTTGTTGGTGAGGTCACAGGCTGTAGTTGATTGACCTCCTACTGTTTTTATTAAAATTAAAGGAAATCTGTGTGCAGATGGGAAGTAAGGAGGGTCAGCAAGGGCCCTGCCGAGGTCACTGGCAGCATTAGAGACACAGTTAATGGCTAAAACAGATTTTCCCTCATGTCTATTTTTCTACTGAGCTTGTTGGGAGAAAAAAAATCTAGCCCTATTTAAGAAAAATAATCAGAAGTATTAACAGACGAATTGAGAGGATGAAAGAGTCTTGCCAGAGTAGAGGGGGCATGTTTGCAATCAAGATTTAAAGGTAATAAACTTCCTAAGGTTAATTTGGTTTATCTGGCACTAACACAGCACATCAGGAGGGAAAAAACTCACTTAATAGAACCTTTGCATTGTTGGGAAGTGACAATAGTAGTGGAAGTTGCATGTATGGGATGCTTACAGTACCAGACAGGGTCCCAAGTATATCACATGTATCTAATCCATTTAATCCTCACAGCAACCTAATGAGTGGACATACTGTCATCCCCATGAAGAACTCAAGCCTTGAAGAGATGAAGATGGTGGTTAGCTAAGGTCTTTCTCCTTATAAGTGGTAGAGCCAGGGTTTTAACCAAGAACTCAGAATTCCAAGCTCCCAAATTGGACCATAGGGCTCTATTGCAGCCACCACGTACTAAACAGTCACTGCGGTTTTTGTGGCAAGCTAGATCTATTGCATGCCCTGGTCCATTGGACTGTTTAAGTGCTTATTAAGGTGTATTACTCCAATTTGGAAAACAAGGAACTAGGAGCAGGGTCTGTAGATCTCTGATTCATGGTATAGTTGATGTTGGTAAGAAGAACAGTGGTTCAGGTAGAGTGGAAGGGCATACTGCGTGTGAGGCAGAGATGAAAAAAAAAAGTTGCAAGTGCTGAAAAATCCACACTGTCTTTTGGCTTGGAAGGTATCAGTGCCATGGTCAGTACACAACAAATGCTTAAACACCCTGTCTTAATACCTCCTTATGAAGTAATAACTAGGATTTTCTTAGTTTTTTAGAAATAAAAAGTAATAATTTGTCACCACCAATTATGGGAAGTAGTACTATTTGGGAGTAGTTCACACTATGTCTCCAAAGAGTAAATAAGACTTGTCAAATATATTCCTAACACAGGAAAAAAAGAATTAAGGTACTATGTTGAGCTATTGACCTGTAAGGAAGAAATGAGGACCCCCAAATCACTGAGTTAAATGCAAAGTAACCAGAATCTGGCCTTTGTTCTTACACTTCTAGATCTCATGGGCTGCCTGTAGGTGGATATGTTCATGGAAGATGGTGAGAAAGATAAGAATAGGATTTGCTGTATAGAATGAATCACTATAGTAACCATGACACTGAGTGTTGACAGCATCCCCTGTTATCCTCATAACTGTGCAAAATAGGTAGAGTATGACACTATATTAGTCCATTCTCACATGGCTGTGAAAAATGCCTGAGACTAGGTCGTTTATAAAGAAAAGAGGTTTTATTGGCTCACAGTTCCACAGGCTGTACAGGAAGCATGATGCTGGCATCTGCTTAGCTTTTGGGAAGGCATCAGGAGACTTACAATCATGGTGGAAGATGATGGGAGAGCAATCACCGCACATAGCCAGAGCAGGAAGAAGTGAGGGAGTGGGGAGGTGTGGCACAATTCTTAAACAACCAGATCTCACGAGAACTCAGGATCTCAATGACAGCACCAAAGGGGATGGTATTAAACCATGAGAACTCCACCCCCATGATCCAGTTTCCTCTCATCAGACCCTAGCTCCAACACTGGGAATTACAATTTGACAAGAGATTTGTCAGGGAACAGGTCCAAACCATACCAGATACCCAGTGTACAGGCGAATCATGAGGCTTAAAGAGGAAGAGGGACTTTGTCATGACCACAGAGTGAGGGACTGGTGGAGCAGAGAATCCAACATAAGTCATCTGGCTTTGAATCCTTTGAGTTTTTTTCATTCTTTTCTAGATTCCTGGTGGAGGGAAGTAGATCCTAAATTGATAATACTTCAGTGGCAAAACCTGAAATTTTGTACCCACCTAATAGCCCTGGGATTGTCACCATCCCCATGGTGCTCATTGTCAAGATAGCCACCACAGCCATTCCCAGGGGCACCACTGTCACAGTCAAGGTAGTTTGACAAAGTGTCTTTCTCCAGTTAAGCCTTTACATTAGCTGAGAAGCTGTTTGCTAATCCCATCAGTATCCCCAAGTAAAGAAAGAGAGTCTATAAGAGGCAGTTACGGCTTCCTCCAAAGTTTCCTAATGGATAATAAATTATGAAGAGTACATTCTTTGCTATGTAATTAATGGAAATTTACCATTTTTAAGCTTCCTTTGGGAAATTTTCCATGTCAAATGAATTTGTCGATGGGACCTGAGAGAGAGGCTATCGCAGCTGTTCCAATGTGTACTTCTTTATTAGGCGGCTGCTGGAGGTTAAATTTTCAGTCACGTCTTCTGATGGCTTTGATCTCTGATGACAGTGTTAACTCTATTCACTCCCTGGTATCACTCTGGTATTTTAAAATAGTCTTTTAAGATAGCCTTGCTAATTATTTTGCTGGAAGTTTAATTAAATCTTGTCACAGAGGAATATGCTATCTTGAGGAATGCCTGCTAAACATAAGTCAAATTGCTAAGAAAAAAAAGGCAGAGGAGACAAATAGGAATGCAAAGACTGGTGCAGAAGACAGATTTCCATACTAAAAAAAATGCAGGATTTTCTCAAGTTCAAATTCCTTTGTTTGAACCATGATCAACTTTGAGAGGATTCTAAGTTGTCCTTAATTTTATATTTATGAAAAATACAGATGTATTGAAAGAAAGCAATTAATGTTTTACTTTAGTTATGCTTGGGAACTTTAAAGATAAATAGACGAGGCCACTGTCTTCAAAGGGCTCATGGTCGTGTGTGTGTGTGTGTGTGTGTGTGTGTGTGTGTGTGTGTGTGTGTTTATAGGGGGTGGGGAGTACGGAGAAAGAGATGGTATATATAGGTTAGATGTCTTAGAATATTCATTATGGTGTTTGTAACAGCAAATTTCTGAAACAACATTTTTGAAAGAAGTAGACTCAAGTAGAAGTATGATATGGAATGATCTCCAATGTATGTTTAAGATTAAAAAAAGTGCCAACCAGTATAAAAGAAAAGGGGTTGGCAAACTTTTTTTAAAAAGGCCACATAGGAAAAGGCTGTGTGGTCCGTATGGTTTCTTTTCTCATTCTGTGAAAGCAACCACGGACAACATACAAAGGAATTCATATGACTGTGTTTCAATAAAACTTCATTCATATTGAACTTTGAATTTCAAAAATTGTTTATATGTCACCAAATACTCTTCCTCTTTCATTCTCCCTCCCTTCAATCATCTAAAAGTGTAAAAGTCATTCTTGGCTTGCTAGCCATACCAAAAAATAATGAAATGGAAGCAGGGCCTCAAAGGGATTATTTGTACACCTACTTCTGTGTCAGCATTATTCACAATAGCTAAAATGTGAGAGCATCCACTGATGGATGTATAAGCAAGATATGCCATGTACATATAATAGGCTATTGTTCAGCTCTAAACAGGAAATCCTGACATATACTACAACATGGATGAATTGTGGGGATATTATGCCCTGTGAAACAAGCCAGTCACAAAAGACAAACACTAGATGATTCTGTTTGTATGAGGTACCTACATTCAAATTCACAGAGACAAAGTACAATGGTGGTTGTCAGGGGCTTGGAGGGGGCGCAAATGGGGAGTTATTTAATGGGTATAGTGTTTCAGTTTTACAAGAGGAATAGAGGTGCAGAGATGGATGGTTCTGATGCTTGTACAATGTTATCGATGTGTTTAACTGTATGTTTAAAGTGACTTAGATGGTAAATTTTATGTTAGGGTAATTTTTTTCTTCCCCAAGACAGTCTTGCTCTGTCACTCAGGCCTGAGTGCAGTGACATGACCTCATCTCACTGCAGTCTCTGCCTCCTGGTTTCAAGCAATTCTCCTGCCTCAGCCTACCGAGTACCTGGGATTACAGGTGCACAGCACCATGCTTGGCTGATTTTTGTGTTTTCGGTACAGATGGGGTTTCACCATGTTGGCCAGACTTGTGTCAAACTCCTGACCTTGTGATACATCCGTCTCAGCCTCCCAAAGTGCTGGGATTACAGGCATGAGCCACTGTACCCCGCCTGTTACAGGTATTTTAACACAATTTTAAAAAATTGTAAAACTAAAATAACAAAAACAAACAAACAAAAAAAAAATAGGAGGCAGGCTGGATTTGGACTGTGGGCCATAGTTTGGAAACTCGGCGTAGAACAGGGGCCGTTTGTGTACAAATACACACAAACACAAACATACAAACTGCATACAACAAATATGATAGTTTAATGTTTTTGAAATATCTCTTGGTGATTAATTATTGCCTTGAAAGCCAGTTTCTTGGCCTGGTGTGGTGGCTCATGTCTGTAATCCTAGCACTTTGGGAGGCCGAAGTGGGTGGATCACAAAGCTGGGAGATCGAGACCATCCTGGCCAACATGGTGAAACCCCATCTACTAAAATACAAAAAAAAAACTAGTTGGGCGTGGTGGCGCGCACCTGTAGTTCCGGCTACTTGGGAGGCTGAGGCAGGGAAATTGCCTGAACCCAGGAGGTGGAGGTTGCTGTGAGCTCAGATTGTGCCATTGCACTCTAGTGTGGACACAGAGTGAGACTCCATCTCAAAAAAAAGGCAGTTTTTTCTTTCTTTGCACTCTTTGTATGATAAAAGCTAAAGCTAAGCCATGAGACTTACTGCCCTAGGGGAGGAGAGGATTCTATGGAATGGAACAAAGCTGACCATTCAACACTAAGTTTCAAAGATGACTTTTTTTTTCCTCCAGGAAATGGCGATACAATTATCTGTAAAGCCAAACTTTATTACAAGATAAATGCTTCTGTGTTTGTTTGCCCTTTGTAAATTCCAAGAGGTCTTCCTACATACCAGGGTGCAAGCCTGGCCAACGTAGACCATAGAGTTTCATGGCAGATCCTTATGCGCAGCGCCTAGAGGTGCTGGACGAAGTGCTGAGTGGCAGAAGAAGCCTCTGTGCTCCTCAGAGAGGACCTGAAGTCAAAAGAAACAAATGCTAGCCAGGCAAAGTGGCTCTCGCCTGTAATCCCAGCACTTTGGGAGGCTGAGGTAGGTGGATCACCTGAGGTCAGGAGTTTGAGAGCAGTCTGGCCAACATGGTGAGACCCATCTCTACTAAAAATACAAAAATTTGCTGGGTATGATTGTGCATGCCTGTAGTCCCAGCTACTCAGGAGGCTGAGGCAGGAGAATCATTTGAGCCTGGGAGGCAGAGGTTGCAGTGAGCCAAAATCGCACCACTGCAGTCTAGTCTGGGTGACAGAGTGAGGCTGTCGCAAAAAAAAAAAAAAAAAGAAAAATGCCGAAATATGTGTGTCTTGACTGCCCTCTCTGATGATATGCTAGAAGTGGTGTACAAAACTGGAAACTGAGTCTGGAGGCCTTTCAGAGCATGGTTGGGCAGTTTCTTCATTTTCTGCACTGCGGAGTGAATATTTTCACTTCTCCATACTTTAGAAACCTCACCCTTCAGTTTTGCAAAGGGAGCCAGGTGGATGGATTCCCTGCAGCCTGAATCCCTGCAGAGCCATGTGGAGATGCTGAGAGAACCCGTGGACTGCCACTGGAGTCCAAGGAGGACTCCATAGATAGGGCCTTAGTAACTGGAGGAGAGTGGCCAGAATCACAGAATTCAATGAGTCGTCCTACTGTGGTGCCCCAAACATCGAGAGAAAGCAGGGGTGGACCAGAGAGCAGGGGTGGACTGTTGCAGATACTAGAAAAGTCCCAAGATGCCTCTGGTAGACTTGAGGCCTCCTTCTGCTCTAAAGACACACATACCTTCTCTTACACCCATGTGACATTGTGTGGAAGAGATAAACAGCCCTGGTATAGAGTTTAAATCTTAGGTATGATTGAATATTTATCATAAAGAGTCTGAACTGACTGAAGACTGTTTAAAACTTTCTGAGATGAGAATATCAAAAGTGGCATGTTAAGTGTTTTTCATACTACCTAGTAGGATGTGGCTTGCAGCAAGATGAAATCAGGGAAAATAAAGTTTGCTGCCTTTTTTTTTTTTTTTTAACTTGCAAATTGTAGAGGATGAAGCTTGAGCCTGCTCTACATAATGCTTATATATGCATACCACACCTCGGGGAGTTTAAAGAAGGGATATCACTGCTCTTCTCTTCTGTGGAGGTGTCCTAGGGGGTCAGGAGGTGAGGAAGAGATTTACTGTGTACTCCTCTGTATTTCGCTTACAGGTGAGTGCTGTAGTCCAAGCAACAGGTGGTGATCTTTTCCATCATGATTTGAAGCTTGGGACTGATTCGGTATGAAACAGGGAATCAGTGACAGCCTGAATAAGCAGAGCAACATCCTGGTTAGATTTGTCTCTTAAATACATTGCTTGGCACGAGTCTACAAAAAAGCGAGGCATGGATAGGACTGGAGACAGGAAGCCTTTTTCGGAGGCAGTTGGAATAATGCAGGAGAGAGAAGGTGAGGATTGGGACTGGGTTGGCGACAGTGGTATTAATAAGAGAGGTTTGGGAGATAATTGGGAATCAGCTCAGATTCACAGAAAAGACAAAGAACAGTCAAAGAAACAGGGCATATTGGAAACGATACACAGAGGAACTGTCAGAATGAAAGGAGCAAAAGCGATCCTGCTGCAGTGCCGTCTCTTACGGTAAAAGTGGTTTCAGTCTTGACTGCATCTCTTAAAACTGCTGAAAAAGATTACACAGAGGGTTACGTACAACTGAATTACTCAGTTCATTTCTCCACTCCCTCACTTTCTCTGCCTCCCTCTTCCTTCTTTCTTTCTCTCCTCTGTCTTCCCTCGCTCCCTTTTCCAGCTCCTTTAGCCTGCCAGACAGTGCGTCCAATTCCTCATCAGTTTCTACCAAATCTCCCTCCTTCCAACTTTTCTCTGAATCTTATCCTTAGGCAGCTCTTCTGTCCCATGTCCCCTTAATCCTTTGAGATCTTTGTTTAATCTCTCAGAGAAGCTCCCCGCCCTTTCCAGGATAACTCATTGTAGTCTTTGTGTCAACTTTCCCCACTTCAGCTCTGTCCAGCTCAGTGATAAGGTGACGAGGTGGAATCTTGTTCCTGTGTTTGCACTTTGGCTCCACAACTAACTAGTTAAGTGATACAGGCAAGAACAGTCACTCTCTAAACCTCCACGTCCTCACCCGTGAGAGTGTTACTGGAAAGGGGTCCTGATCCAAACCCCAAGAGAGGCTTCTTGGATCTTGCACAAGACAGAATTCAGGGCAAGTCCCTAGAGTAAAGCAAAAGCAAGTTTATGGATAAAGTACAGGAATAGAAGAATGAGTACTGTATAGAGCAGCCCCCCCCCCCCGATTTTTGTGGTTATTTCTCAATGGTATGCTAAACAAGGGATGGATCTTCCATGCCTCCCTTTTATAGACCATATAGGGTAACTTCCTGACATTGCCATGGCATTTGTAACCTGTCATGAGCTGCTGGGACTGTAGCAGTGAGGGTGACCAGAGGTCACTCTCTTGCCATCCTGGTTTTAGTGGGTTTTAGCCAGAGTCTTTACTGCACCCTGTTTTTCAGCAGGGTCTTTATGATCTGTATCTTGTGCTGACATTCTATCGCATCCCGTGACTTAGAATACCTTAACTGTCTGGGAATGCAGCCCACTGGGTCTCAGCCTCATTTTAGCCAGCGCTTATTCAAGATGGAGTTGCTCTGCTTCAAACAACAAAAGAAGAATAATACTGGTACCTCTTTCACTGGGTTGTTGTGAGAATTAAATGAGATAGTACTTGCAGAGCTCATCACAGGGCTTGGTATATTATAGATGCTGATGAAATATTAACATAATAATAATTATCAATACTGTTCTTATTAACATAGGAAATTCCCAGATTTGAACAGCAGCTGCTTATGCAAAAAGAAACAAAAAGTAAAACCCCCAAAACAGAATCAAAAACAATCCCCAAACAAAAGACCCTCTCAGAGTGTGGAAAAGGGAGATGTTTCGGGTACCTAAACATTCATGTGTATGTACAAGTTTTTCATTTTAAAAAGATCCCAATGACTCATTCCCTGTATTAGGTGTCAGCTGCTGTGTAACAAAGGACCCCACCACTTAGCAGTTTGTGTGTGTGTATGTAAAATTGCAGTTTAGGTTCTGGGGTACATGTGCAGAACATGCAGGATTGTTGCATAGGTACATACTTGGCAGTGTGGTTTGCTGCCTCCATCCCATCACCTATATCTGGCTTTTCTCCCCATGTTATCCCTCCCCAACCTCCCTACTCCCCACTGTCTGCACTCTATTCCCCTGCAATGGACCCCAGTGTGTGATGCTCCCCTCCCTGTGTCCATGTGTTCTCATTGTTCAACACTCACCTATGGGTAAGAACATATGGTGTTTGACTTTCTGTTCTTGTGTCAGTTTGCTGAAAATGATGGTTTCCAGATTCATACATGTCTCTACAAAGGACAGGAACTCATCGTTTTTTATGGCTGCATAGTATTCCATGGTGTATATGTGCCACATTTTCCTTGTCCAGTCTATCGTCGATGGGCATTTGGGTTGGTTCCGGGTCTTTGTTATTATAAACAGTGCTGCAGTGAACATGTGTGTGCATGCGTCCTTATAATATGAATGATTTATAATCCTTTGGATATATACCCAGTAATGGGATTACTGGGTCAAATGGAATTTCTATTTCTAGGTCCTTGAGGAATCACCACACTGTCTTCCACAATGGTTGAACTAATTTACACTCCCACCAACAGTGTAAAAGTGTTCCTATTTCTCCACATCCTCTCCAGCATCTGTTGTCTCCAGACTTTTTAATGATCACCTTTCTAACTGGCATGAGATGATATCTCAATGTGGTTTTGATTTCTCTAATGACCAGTGATGATGAGCATTTTTTCATATGTTTTTTGGCCTCATATATGTCTTCTTTTGAAAAGTGTTCATGTCCTTTGCCCACTTTCGAATGGGTTTGTTTTTTTCTTGTTCTTTTTTTTTCTTATTCTGGATATACAAACTTTGTCAGATGGATAGATTGCAAAAATTTTTTCCCATTCTCTTGGTTGCTGGTTCCCTCTACTGATTGTTTCTTTTGCTGTACAGAAGTTCTGGAGTTTAATTAGATCTCATTTGTGTATTTTGGCTTTTGTTGCCAATGCTTCTGGTGTTTTAGTCATGAAGTCCTTGCCTACGCCTATGTCCTGAATGGTTTTGCCTAGGTTTTCTTCTAGGGTTTTTATGGTGTTAGGTCTTATGTTTAAGTCTTTAATCCATCTGGAGTTAATTTTAGTGTAAGGTGTCAGGAAGGGGTCCAGTTTCTGCTTTCTGCACTGGGTAGCCAGTTTTCCCAACACCATTTATTAGACAGGTAATCTTTTCCCCATTGCTTGTTTTTGTCAGGTTTGTCAAAGATCAGTTCTTTATAGATGTGTGGCATTTCCTCTGAGGCCTCTGTTCTGTTCCATTGGTCTATAGCTCTGTTTTGGTACCAGTACTATGCTGTTTTGATTACTATAGCCTTGTAGTATAGTTTGAAGTCAGGTAGTGTGATACCTGCAGCTTTGTTCTTTTTTCTTAGAATTGACTTGCCTATGTGGGCTCTCTTTTTGTTCCATATGAAGTTTAAGGTGGTTTTCTCCAGTTCTGTGAAGAAGGTCATAGACAGCTTGATGGAGATAGTGTTGAATCTGTAAATTACTTTGGACATTATGGCCATTTTCACAATACTGATTCCTCCTATCCATGAGCATTGAATGTTTTTCCATCTGTTGTGTCCTCTCTTATTTCCTTGAGCAGTGGTTTGTAGTTCTCCTTGAAGAGGTGCTTTACATCCTTTGTTAGCTGTATTCCTAGGTATTTTATTCTCTTTGTGGCAATTGTGAAAGGCAGTTTGTTTTTGATTTGGCTCTTTTTAAGTCTATTACTGGTGTATAGGAATGCTTGTGATTTCTGCACATTGATTTTGTATCATCTGAAGCTGCTTATCAGTTTAAGGAGATTTTGGGCTGAGATGATGAGGTGTTATAAATATACAGTTATATCATCTGCAAATAGAGACAATCTGACTTCTTCCTTTCCTAATTGAATTCCCTTTATTTCTTTTTCTTGTCTGATTGCTCTGGCTAGATCTTCCAATATTATATTGAATAGGAGTGGTGAGAGAGGGCATCCTTGTCTAGTGCCAGATTTCAAGGAGAATGCTTACAGTTTTTGCCCATTCCGTATGATATTGTCTGTGGGTTTGTTGTAAATAGCTTTTGTTATTTTGAGAAACATTCCGTCAATACCTAGTTTATTGAGGGTTTTTAGTATAAAGGACTGTTTTATTTTGTCAAAGGCCTTCTCTGCATCTATTGAGATAATCATTTGGTTTTTGTCTTTGGTTCTGTTTATGTGGTGAATTACATTTATAGACTTGTGTATGTTGAACCAGCCTTGCATCCCCGGGATGAAGGCTACTTGATCATGGTGGATAAGCTTTTTGATGTGCTGTTGGATTCAGTTTGCCAGTATTTTGTTGAAGATTTTTATATCTATGTTCATCATAGATATTGGCCTGAAGTTTTCTTTTTTTGTTGAGTCTCTTCTGGGTTTTGGTATCAGGATGCTGTTGGTCTCATAAAATGATCTGGAAAGGATTCCCACTTTTTGGATTTTTGTAATAGTTTCAGAAGGAGTGGTACCAGCTCCTCTTTGTATGTCTGGTAGAATTTGGCTGTGAATCCATTTGGACCTGGGCTTGTTTTGGTTGGTAGGCTATTAATTGCTGCCTCAACTTCAGCCCTTATTATTGGTCTATTCAGGGTTTCGACTTCTTCCTGGTTTAGGCTTGGGAGGGTGCAAGTGTCCAGGAATTTATCAGTTTCTTCCAGGCTTACTGGTTTATGTAAGTAAAACTTAAACAGTAAGTTGTTTGTAGTAATCTGTGATGATAGTTTATTTCTGTAGTTTTTAAAGACACAGTGTCTGTGGGTGAAGAATCTGGTAATAGCTTGGCTGGGTCCGGTGCTTGAGGGTCTCTCACTGGCTTCATCAAGATGTCACTGGGGCCTTAGTCATCTTAGGGTTCAACTAGGACAATATCTGTTCTCAAGTCCACTCTGCTTTTTGGTAGCATTTGGTTCATGAGGTGTCAGCACGAGGGCCTCTGTTTCCTGGTGGCTGTTAGCCAGAGGCTGCGTTCAACTCTTTGCAATGTGGCTCTCACCATCAGAGAGCAAACATGTGAGTAGAGACAGAGACAGAAATAGCAGGATGGAAATCAGTCCTTGGTAACCCAATGCCATGGCCCCTCAAAATTCCTGCGTTCAAATTGTAATGCCCAAGATGATGGTATTAGTAGATAGGGCCTTTGGGATATGCTTAGGTCATGAGAACAGGGCCCTCATGAATGGGATTAGTGCCCTTTTAAAATGGACCCCAGAGAACTTAGTAACCCCTCTGTCTCCTGAGGATACAGTGAAAAGACAGATGCCCATTTGTGAACCAGGAAATGAGCCCTTATCAGAGGCTGAATCTGCCACTATCATCTTGATCTTAGACTTTCCAGCATCCAGAAGCATGAGCAAGAAACAACTATTTCTGTTGTTTGGAAGCCACCCAGTCTCTGGCATTCTGCTACAGAAGTCTCCGTGGACTAAGACACCTAATACCAGAAATGACATCCGTTTTGCCGTATTCTGTTTGTTAGAAGTGAGTCACTTGGTCTGGCCCACATGCAAAAGGAGAGGATTTCACAAGGGCAAAACTACCAGGAGGTGGGGATCCTTGGGGGGCCATGTCAGAAGCTGCTCTGCTCACCATACTCTCCCAATCCTCCTTCTTCTTCTTCTTCTTCTTCTTTTTTTTTTTTTTTTTAAGATCAAGTGTTACTTGGTCGCCAAGGCTGGAGTGCAGTGGCATGATACTGGCTCACTGCAACCTCCGCCTCCTCTGTTCAAGCAATTCTCCTGCCTCAGCCTCTCAGCCTCCCAAGTAGTTGGAATTTTAGGCACGCATCAACACACCTTGCTAATTTTTGTATTTTTAGTAGAGACAAAATTTCACCATGTTGGCCAGGCTGGTCTTGAACTCCTGACCTCGTGACCCACCCACCTTGGCCTCCCAAAGTGCTGAGATTACACGTGTGAGTCACCATGTCCAGCCCCATGTCCCATTCCTTAATCTGGGCTGTCTTCTGGGAGTGCATCCTGTTGCTCCATGAATTTCATTCTACCTGAGCACCAACTGGAAATTACCATCAGATTCTGGGAACTTCTTCTGCATTGTTCTCCCAGGTGCCTGTCAGTTTAAATCAAATCTGCTGGGGTCAGAACAATAGCTGTCCCATTGCAGAGCAAAGCAGGAGACTGTCATGCTGTTGGTGATGGCTTGATGTTCTGGTTTCCTGTTGTGAAAGAACTGAGGGAATTGACTTTGAGGCAGCTAGTGGAAGGACCATTGCTTGTTTCTGGAATATTTCATAGTGAAATTTTCCTCTTCCGCAAACATCATGGATGGATGAATGGGAATATGGTGAGAGACATTGACGGTGGTGAATATGTATTAATTACCTACTCTCATTATTGGTTATTACCAGAGTATTGTGAAATTGCTGGGGAGAAGAGAAATGGGCTTTTCTGAAATCAGACCCATTTATATCCCACTGGGACTGCTGCTTTGGCATTTTTCAATGAATCCATGAGAGAAAAGAAGGTCTAAGTGGGTATTTAGAATGAGGCTAAAGTAGGGGCTGTCCAGAGGTGCCCCTCACTCTTCCAGTCACAGAATAATAGAACTTAGGTATGGTTTGGAAGACCCAAGAGGAAAGAGCAATTAAACCAAAGCAATGATAGGCCAGAACTTCTTTTGTGATATTTTCAACATGGCCACAAAATGGCTGCTGCATTCCTTCAATCATGTCTACATTCAAGTCAGGAAGAAGGAAGCAGAAAGGGCATCAGCTGCACCTTTCCTTTTATCAGGAGAGTAAAAAGGTTTTCCAAAATTACTCTCCTAACCCCCACCGCTACCAACAACCACAGACAGTCATTTAAAATGTCATTAGCCACAGGAGGCTCTGAGAAGGTAGCTTTTCCAAGCTGATGTAGTGGAAAGTGACCATAGAGAAAGGAGAGTTGAAACAGCCAAACAGCAATGTCTGCCACAGGTGTTATTATTACTAATTGCAGTGTATTTCCGTCCTATAAATAAAAGCTGATGATTCTACAGTGATAACTAAGTGAAGATTTGAATCCGTGTCTATCTCCCACCCATCTTGCTCTATGGAGCTAGTATTTACGGAGTGGCTCCTGCATGTCAGACCCTGTGTTAAACGCATGGACGTTCCTGTGCCTGAAGTGACATCGTAGCACTTGAGAAGGGAGAGGGAAGGCTATTTTGCAAATAATAAATGACATTGTGATGATCAAGTGTTCAGCAAGTACAATGGTCATTTCTTCCCACACCCCACCTTTCCCAGACAGAGTCTCACTCTGTAGCCCAGGCTGGAGTGCAGTGGCACGATCTCAGCTCACTGCAACCTCTGCCTCCTGGGTTCAAGTAGTTCTCCTACCTCAGCCTCCCAAATAGCTGGAATTGCATGCACCACCCTAGCCAGCTAATTTTTGTATTTTTAGTAAAGACAGGGTTTCGCCATGTTGGCCAGGCTGGTCTGGAACTCCTGACCTCGTGATCTTCCCGCCTCAGTCTCCCAAAGTGCTGCGATTACAGGGGTGAGCCACCGCACGCACCCGTCTCATTTCTTTTTTTCTGATTATTTTCTTTACAGATTTTTAGAGTTTACATTTTTATTTTTTAAAAAGCTCTGTTGAGGTATAATTTACATATCATAACGTTCACTCATTTGAATGAACAATTTAATGAATTTTAGTAAATGTACAGTTGTGCAACTATCACCACAACCCAACTTAAGAACATTTTTATCACCCTAAAAAGATGTCTTGTGCTTCTTTGTAGTTCTTGCGTTTCTCATCCCCAAAACGACTCTGTTCTCTGATAGATTTTTGTTTTTCTGATGCTATGAAATTATATAAAGTGGTCTCTGGCACTGGGTGTATTTCACTTAGCATGTTTTCGAGGTTTGTGTGTGTTATAGCACTTTTCAGTGCTCTGTTCTTTGATTTTGCTGAATTGTATTCTACTGTATGGGTTTTTTGTTTGTTTGCTTGTTTGTTTTTGAGACAGAGGTTTGCTCTGTCACCCAGGCTGCAGTGCAGTGGCGCAATCTCGGCTCACTGCAACCTCTGCCTCTTGAGTTCAAGGGTTTCTTCCACCTCAGCCTTGCAAGTAGCTAGAACTACAGACACACACTACCACACCTGGCTAATTTTTTGTATTTTTGGTAGAGATGGCGTTTCACAGTGTTAGCCAGAGTGGTCTCGATCTTCTGACCTCATGATCCACCTGTCTCGGCCTCCCAAAGTGCTGGGATTATAGGCGTGAGCCACCGCACCCAGCCTGTTTATCGTTTTTAACCTATTTTGTTAATTTACTCACCAGCTGATTGACATTTGGGTTGTTTGCAGTTTTGGGGTTATTGTGATTAATGCTGTGTGAACACTTGTCTAGAAGTTTTTTGTAGGCATATAATTTCATTTATCTTGGGTAGGTACCTAGGAGTGATATCTCTGAGTCCTTTATACATATGGGAAATTTATGTTTAACATTTTAAGAAACTGCTGAACTATTTTTCTAAAGTGGTGTACTATTTTTACATTTATAAACAGCAACTTATGGGGGTTCTCATTTCTGATCGCATCTTATTACTGAAGGGAATTTAGAGCAGTAGTTAAAAGGTGGGAGGATCACTTGAGATCAAGAGTTCAAGAGCAGCCTGGGCAACAAAGCAAGGGGCCTCATCTCTATGAAAAGTGAAAAATGAGCCAGGCATGGTGGCTTGTGTTTGTGGTCCAAGCTACTCAGGAGGCTGAGATAGGAGGATGGCTTGAGCCCAGGAGTTCGAGGCTGCAGTGAATTGTGATTGTGCCACTGCACTCCAGCCTGAGCTACAAAGTCTGTATCCAAAATAAGTAAATGCATACCTACATAAAGCCCAGCTCTGGCTTCGTGCAGCCCATGGTTCAATCTCTGCTTTGCCTCTTATGACTTGTGTTGCTTTGGATAAACTATTTTAGCTTCAGGGTTTTTTTGTTTGTTTGTTTGTTTGTTTTTGGCTTTGTAAAATGGAAACAATAACAGAAATAATAATGCTTACATTGTATGGTGGTTGCAAGGAGTAAGATTATAGGTCCAGTGTCCATCATATAGCAATTTCTGCATCAGTTCTTATCATGATAAGTTAATCTTGTGTGTGGTTTGGTTTTTAAAAACTTGTTTAGGTTGGGAGTGGTGGCTCAAGCCTGTAATCCCAGCACTTTGGGAGGCCAACGTGGGCGGATCACGAGGTCTGGATTTCAAGACCAGCCTGGCCAACAAGGTGAAACCCCGTCTCTGCTAAAAATGCAAAAATTAGCCAGGTGTGGCGGCATGTGCCTGTAATCCCAACTACTCGGGAGGGCGAGGCATGAGAATCACTTGAAGCCAGGAGGTGGAGGTTGCAGTGAGCTGAGATCACACCACTGTACTCCAGGCTGGTGACAGAGCAAGACTCTGTCTCAAAAAAAAAAAAAAAAAATTGTTTTACCCGGGCTAAGGTAAAAATAATATTTGGGTTCAATAATCTCGTAACTTTTCCCATTTGGGGGATGCTCTGGTCCAAGCTTCCACTTTCAAGCACAAAAGATGATGGGGTGGTTGTCATCTGTCTGGAAATAACGTAAGTGGTTTCATGCGTGTCTCTTGCCTCAATTCCTCCGGTGCTCCAGTCATATTCTCAGGCTTTTTCCCCCTGCTTTTCTGACTATAGGGCCAGAGGACCCCTCAGTGCTGTGTTCTGTTTCCCTGAAGCTGGTTTTCTCAGTTCAGTTTTCTGACTTTTTTCCCCAGGTGGTGGCACAGGAAGCCATCTGCCTTTCACGGCCCCTCCGCATCTTTGACCCAGGCACGACCCTCCCAATCACTCAGGAAGTGCCACTGTACCTGAGTGCCGAAGCCGTTTTGGTGCTATATGATAGTTAGACAGTGATTGGACTCTAGTTCCTGAAACATAAGATGTGCTCTGCAACTGACAAGAAACAGAGCATCCTGCAGCCCAAGTCGTTTGGAGTAACAGAACCGGGCATGCCACGTGAGCCCATTGAAACACACAGCTTTCAATTAAAGCAAACGAACAAAAAAGAAAGTCCCAGGACAGTGCAATTTGCAAGTCGTTCGGCATTTGTTTTGAATTTCTACATCACTCCAAATGCCATCTTGTAAATGAGGGCAAAGTTTCCTCTTTCTGGCTCCCACCTCCTTCCCCCTTCCTCCTTTCTTTCCTCCCTCTCTCTTTCTCTATTTGAAGGATGAGGGGAACTGACTTAATGTCCTCAAGGATGTCCAACTGACGGTGGCTCAACTCACTCTGGTTCAGCTAAAAATCTCCGCTAGTCTCCAGCATGAAGACTGTGTCACCCCAAAGCTAAGTAGGGTTACTGGCGTGCTCTCGCTCTCTTTCCTTCCCTCCCTTCCCCACTCCCCTACCACCTGTTTTAGAGGGTTTCTGCAGCTTACTTGAGTTCAGGGCACTGAAAGAATCCCATCTTTGGTGCAAACTTAAGAGAGCCAGGGCTTAAGGCAAGCCCCTGAGATGGCCCTGCTTGCAGAGACACACAACTTGGCACTGATGTGGTGACTCACTGTGCAGTCTTGATACTGTATCGTCCGTAAGTCTATGTGGCCAGTGTGTTTATAGCATGGGTCCTACCATTCTGAACTGAACTTTCTGTTGGAATTTCCAAGTTAAAGAACTCTTTTATGTGGTGTCACATATTGACATCTAAGTTGGGTGGATCCCGTGAAAGTTTAAAGGGAATGTTGTGGTACCCAGACATGGAAAAGCAGGTGAGTACAGACACTCAGACCATTTCCCAGATTCTCTCATCTGGAAGATTAACACAGTCCAGAATCCTAGGCTTCTTTCTGAAAGACTCCAATTTAGTCAGTGTAGCCTGAGGTTTTGGAATCTTTATTTTATTTTTTTAGATGGAGTCCCACTCTGTCACCCAGGTTGGAGTGCAGTGGCATGATCTCAGCCCATGGGAACCTCTGCCTCCTGGGTTCAAGCGATTCTCATGCCTTAGCCTCCTAAGTAGCTGGGACTACAGGCAGGTTCTACTAGGCCTCATTAAATCTTTTATTTTTAGTAGATACAGGGTTTCACCATGTTGGCCAAGCTGAGTTTCTGACCTCAAGTGATCTACCCACCTTGGCCTCCCAAATTGTTGAGATTACAGGCGTGAGCCACCGTACCCGGCCAGGAATCTGTATTTTAACATATGCATCGGACCATTCTTATGATCAGTCAAGACTGGGAAATACCATATAGGGCCATGAGTTCAAATCCTAGGATCACCCAAGATGTCTGTTAAAAACAGATTCCATCAGAGCATGGTGGCTTACACCGGTAATCCCAGCACTTTGGGAGGCCGAGGCAATCGGATCATCTGAGGTCAGGAGTTTGAGACCAGCCTGGCCAACATGGCAAAACCCCTTCTCTACTAAAAATACAAAAATTAGCCAGACATGGTGGTGGGTGCCTGTAATCCCAGCTACTTGAGAGGCTGAGGCAGGAGAATTGCTTGATCCTGGGAGGTGGAGGTTGTAGTGAGCTGAGCTGGCATCATTGCACTACAGCTTGGGTGACAGAGCAAGACTCAGTCTCAAAAAAAAAAAAAAAAAAAAGATTCCTGGGTCCATGACTAGAGCTTCTCAGTAGTTCTTTCTACAGGCTGAAGGTTTATGTTCCTCCCCAAATTTAAATGCTCAAACTTAATCCCCAATCTGATGGTGTTAGGAGGTGAGGCATTTGGGAGGAGATAAGGTCATGAGGGTAGAGCCCTTAAGAATGAGATTACTGGCTTTAAAAAAGAGATCTCAGGGAGCCTTGCTGCCTCCACCATGTGAGGATATAGCCAGAAGACAGCTATAAGCCAGGGGGCTTCTAGGCAGACACCAAATCTGCCATCGTCTTGATGTTGGATTTCCCAGCCTGCAGAACTGTGAAAAATGCATTTGTGTGAATGAGACATCCAGTGTATGGTAGGGTGTTTTAATAACCTGAATGGACTAAAACCAGTCTTCATTCTGGAGTCTGCATTTTTGATAAGCTTGCTTTGACTCCAAGGGTGGGAGTTGACCATCCCTTTGTGAGACACTTGGCTCGGAGTCTCATTGTTTTCTGTGGTCCACAGACTGGCAACGCCATCATCACTGTAGGCTTGTTAGAAAGGCAGCCTGGACCTCTTCAGTCACCGTCTGCATAATAACTGCAGGTCCAGGTTATTTGTATGCACATCAGATTTGGAAAGTGCTATCTTAAAGCGATGACTCCTCGGAGTGTAGAGTCTGGGACTGCATCTTTGGCCTCACCTGGAAACTTTTTTTTAAAAATGCAGATTTTCAGACCCTACCCAGACCTGCTGGAATCAAAAACTGAAGGGGAGCCCAGTAGTCTGGGTTTCAACAAGCCCTCCAGGTAATACGCTGATTTATGCTCAAGCCTGAGAACTTCTGACTCTATTTGTTTTAAACAAGGCTCATTTTTCTTCAAGTTTTTTATTCTTTATCATTGACGTTTATACCTGTGATGAATACACTATCCCATCCTCTGAATTACTGTATCAAAGAAGCTCCATTCACTTCCATCTGGTCCCTGGAAGTGTTGGGACTCCATGAATAGGAGATAAAGAATCGAATGTTCTTGACTAACTCTAGCTCAGCAAAATTCTAGCTCAATCAGTTTCTTTCCCAGCAAAGATGGTATCAGAACAGCTGTTTTCTTGTTTTTCAGAGTAATCACGTGTGTAAGAGTGGAAATAGAAAATGACAGTCATCACAAAGCGTTCTCATAGTAGGTCCCTATTCTGGTGGGGTACAGTCGGCTTTGTAAAATGATTCTAACCCATCCCTATTCCTGGGACTGAATGATCCCCAGCATATGATGCCACCCCAAAGAGCGGTGCCTCTGGGGCCAGTGAGAGAACAGAGACCAAAATGGTTTGTGAGTGACCTTGTGGAATTTAACTCACTTCTCTAGGCTCCTGTTTTAAGGGCTGATCTCCTTTATCAAGAGGGTAATGCTATTGCTTCTCGAATTTTGCAGATTATTTTTGGTAAATTTCAAAGGGACATCTAAATGTGTACGTACATTGAAAAGTTAAAACTGCTCCACAAATAGGCAGTGTTATTCACGTTATGAATGGAATGTGGAGTAGGATGGGAAAAAGAATTAGAGCTGCATGTTTTGAGGAAAGGGAATTTAAGGATAACATTTCCATTATGCTTTGAACATTGATACAGCTATGCTGTTGCGTAAAATTTATGCCCGAAGTCAACTCTTAGCTCATTGCCTTAATGTGGGTTTCCTCCAAAGCAGATCTCAGGACAGATACAGAACAGAGAGCATATCTAGGTGGCAATCCCAGGACATACTTTACCAGGGGGAGAAGGATTAGAAGGTGAGACAGGGAAGTGAAGGCAGCCAGTAAAGGATGTCGCCAAGTAGTGCTGTGGGCAACTGTAGTTTAGCCTCATTAAAGACATCTGGAAGCATCCTGTATGTCTTTGTGGGACTTCATTGGTTGGGTGCTGCTTCTGGGATGGATGGATGGATGGATATATATATATATATATATATATATATATATATATTCACACACACACACACACACATACACATATTAAAGTTCTGGGATACATGTGCAGGACGTGCAAGTTGGTTACATAGGTATATATGTCATGATGGTTTGCTGCATTTATCAACCCATCATCCAGACTTTTTAAACCCTGCATGCATTAAGTATTTGTCCTAATGCTCTCCCTTCCCTTGTCCCCCACCCCACAACAGGTTCTGGTATGTGATGTTCCCCTCCCTGTGTTTGTGTGTTCTCATTGTTCAGTTCCAACTTAGGAGTGAGAACACGCAGTGCTTGGTTTTCTGTTTCTATGTTAGTTCACTGAGAATGGTGGCTTCCAGCTTCATCCATGTCCCTGCAAAGGTCATGAACTAATTATTTTTTATGGCTACATAATATTCCATGGTGTATATGTGCCACATTTTCTTTCTCCAGTCTATCATTGTTGGGCATTTGGGTTGGTTTCAAGTCTTTGCTATTATAAATAGTGCTGCAGTAAACATACTTGTGCATGTGTCTTTATAGTAGAATGATTTATAATCCTTTGGGTCTATACTCGGTAATGGGATTGCCAGGCAACGTAAATTTACTGGCACTTCTGTTCAGCCTTCTGTGTGAATAGAGGGAAGTCCCGTAGCTGAGAGAGCCCCTCTGCAGAGATGCAAACGCCAGCAATGGGAAGGCAGGCCTATGCCAACTGAAGTTGCAAGGTGAGGTGTCTGTTGGCAAGGCACACATCTCAGTGACCTATGTTCAGGGGTTCCTGGACCAGTAAGAATTCTAGGTTACTAAGACTGGAAGGGAGTCAAGTTGTTCCCAAATCTTTGCTACTCAGACGTTGGCACCAGAACCACGTTAAGGGCATGTTGACAGTGAGAGGCTTAGCCCACTATAGGTTCATTAATTCGGGTTATCTTGTGTCAAGCCTGGGAATTTGCACTTTAAATAACCCGGAAGATACTATGCTAAGTGAACTATCCGTGACACAGAAAGAAAAATACTGCGTAATCTCACTTAATATGCAGAATTAAAGAATTGATACATAGCAGTAGAAAGTAGGGCAGTGGGTGGCTACCAGGAGCTGGAGAGGGTGGGGAAAACGGGACATGCTGGTCAAAGGGTACAAATGGAGGATAAAAAGTCTGGAGATCTAATATACAGCATGAGGACTATAGTTAATAAGACTGTACTATGTACTGCAAACTTGCTAAGGGAGTAGATTTCAGGTACTCTCACCACAAAAAAAGAAACTGAGAAAATGGATGTTAATTTGCTTGATTATAGTAATCTTTCACAATGGATATGTACATCAAAATGTGCTGTCATATACTTTAAATCTTTAACGTTGTTTTACAAAAAAAGAAGTCATGGCCAGGCATGACGGCTCATGCCTGTAATCTCAGCACTTTGGGAGGCCAAGGCAGGCAGATCATTTGAACCTAGGAGCAGGAGTTCAAGACCAGCCTGGGCAATATAGCAAAACCCCTGTCTCTACAAAAAATACAAAAGTTAGCCAGACGTGGTCGTGCGTGCCTGTAGTCCCAGCTACTTTGGAGGCTGAAGTGAGAGAGTTGCTTAAGCCCAGGAGGTTGAGGCTGCAGTGAGTTGTGATCAGGCCACTGAACTCCAGCCTGGGTGACAGAGTGAGACCCTGTCTCAAAAAAAAAATCATATAAAGGACACTCCAGGACAAGAAGCCCACTCTCTTGCTAATCACTTCTAAAGGATTCAGGAGGTACCATCATAATCTGCTGTTGGACACAAAAATTGATACAGCTTATATGGAGGAACTCTAAGAATCAAATAATCACTACAAAAAATCTGCGCTGTAGTTCGTTCTGATACACACCAGTGTTTGAGAACTACTGCTTGGCTCTGCATGCCATCACACTGTCTTGCATGGCATCCTTGGCAGACATCTCCAGTCAATCACAGTTCTCTTACCATCTCAGCCTACACATGGCCTCCATCAAGATCATTCTCGTTGTCAGGCAGCCATTTCCAGTGAATCAGGGCAGAATGCCAAGGAGTTTTGAGAGGGGAAATTGCAGGGAATCCATTTCTTGACATGGATACTTTTCATCTCAGGCTTGGGTTAAAAAAAAATGGTTTTGATTGTGGATCATGGGAAAGTGGAACAGACTCAAGTTAGGATAAGGGGCTAGGGACATCTCTGTCACTTGGGGATGACCACAGGGGAACGCACAGCCTTGATCTGGAAGCAGCAGGCAGTAGTGGCGGCAATTGCTGAGCTGGAGTCAGGAGAGGTAGATCACCAATGGCCCTCTGCAATCACGTCTAGATTATGCTCATCTTGCAGGAAGTTTTAGTATTTGTTATGGTCTGGATTGTTTCCCCCCCTACCCAAGATTCATATGTTAAAGCCTTAACTCCCAATGGTATGGCATTATGAGGGTAGGGCTTTGGGGAGATAATTGGATGTGTAATTGGGAAGGTAATTGATCATGAGGGTGAATCCCCCAGGATGGGATTGTTGTCCCCATAAGAAGAGGAAGAGATACCAGAGATTCCTCTCTGTGCCCTGTAAAGATGCAGTACGAAGGTGTCCAAGCCAGCAAGAGAGCCCTCAGCAAGAACCACGTTAGTAGATTACCTGATCTTGGACTTCCCAGCCTCTAGAACCATGATAAAGTTTGAATCATCCAGTCTATGGTATTTTGGTACAATGGCCTGAGCTTAGACAATCTCTTTATCAATAGAGTGGAAGAGGGAAGGCTGGTTTGCAGTTGTTTGTGACCTGTCAGCCTTATTACCAGAGGGCAGACGTGAAGGTGGAATTAGTCTAGATGAAAATATTGGTAGCACAGCACAGTCCATCTCTCCCTACTTTACAGAAGAAGAGACTTCATTTCAGGTAGGCAATGTGACTTACGCAAGATCTCAAATTGCATTTATGATTGAGCCAAGAGGCATGTGCATGTTTAATTTCCAGCTCTGTGTTCTTAACACTTCCTTTTGAGATGCTCGGTGTTTCCTGAAACCTTCAATTGCATTTCGGATCTCCAACAGGGACTTGCACAGTGTTTCCCCAAATATCACTGAGGTCAACATCTGTGAATCTGAGTCTCCTGGAAACATTTACAGTGAGATTAGAAAAGGAATTGAACGAGGTTAGGTGGTCTCTGTTGGGCCTGAAAACGTAACATGCAGAGTGGGAAATTAAAACAGGGTCTTTGCGGGAGAGAAAGGAAGGAGAGTAAAAACCTGGCTGCTTATCTTCTTGCCACATGTCAACTCTGTTATTGGAGCTTCCGTTTTTGATAAGCTCAGTGTGTCTTATCACAGCCTTTGACACATGCATTGATCATTTCTTAAACTGTGCCCAGGGAGACATTTTCCTTCTTCTCACTGGACAGCCCTCCCTTTGCCTTTCTTTCCCTCCCCCTTTATTTGTTGACCCTGATGTTGCATGCAGAGAAGGTTGCTTTCAAAAAATACATCTTTTTAATAACTTGTCTTCTAGGAGAGGGGAGCACATCTATGCTTGGGTGGGTTGCTAAGAAAAATCCCGCACTGATGTCTGACATCCACTCCTATCACAGGGAGCCTTTGACAAAGAAAAATGGGCCTTAAATTTGGTGCTAACACCCGGCACAGTCTCTGATTCCAGATTGCAGATTCCAGTGGTGGGAGGCACCGTTAAGACAGCCCAGTTGTGGTTTGGACATTCCACAGAAGTCTTTAAAGCAACACTGATGAGCCACGCAAAAACCCATGTTGCAGTTGTTGGGATTTTTTTCCTCCCAAGAAATTAAAAATGCTGGTCAAATACATTCAGCTAGCCGGTGCCTTATCACTAGGCAGGGAGGTTACTTGGAAAAAAATTTTTTTGATTACTTCTAGCTTGTGTGACAGATTCTGAAAGCAGCACATTACCATTCTATAACAAGAAAGCATACATACAATTCAATTTTATGCACTTCAGGCTTGGGAGTGTTTAGTACTTAGTCTAATTGATCAGGTGGAATGGGAAGGCTTTGGGAGCTAATTATCTTCCACACTGGAAACCTGTTATTGCTTGGATGACCTTTTTGGAAAATCAGGGACAAGTTATGGTCCTTCTCAGATTTTTGCTGGGAGAATACTGTGGCCAAAAACAGCAAGAATAAGAAAAATGTCTTTCCATGGAAGCATCAATGATACCATTTGCTGATCTGTCTTTTTATGTGGTTACTGCCTAATAGCCACAGACCGTTTTATGTTTACCAGGTCATTTTGCATTTTCTAATTAGAGATTTTAAGCATGCCTTTTTTTTTTTTCCCCCCTGAGATTGAGTCTTGCTCTGTCACCAGGCTAGAGTGCAGTGGCACCATCTCAGCTCACTGCAACCTTCTTCTCCCAGGTTCAAGCTGTTCTGCTGCCTCAGCCTCCCAAGCAGCTTGGACTTGGGCAAACACCACCATGCGCACCACCATGCCTGACTAATTTTTGTATTTTTGATAGAGATGGAGTTTCACCATGTTGACCAGGATGGTCTCGATCGCTTGACCTCATGATCTGCCCGCCTCGGCCTTTCAAAGTGCTGGGATTCCTGAGATCTTGGTAGTACCAGTATTGATGCCCCCATTTTATGGATGAACAGGGAATTTGTCTCATCACACAGTTGGCAGTTGGCGAACTTGTAAATTCAACTCAGGTTGTTCGAATTATTAAAAAAACTCAGCATTTTTTTTTTTTTAGGGGTGGATATCAATTTAATATTTTACAGGCAACTTTGTTCTTGGAAGTCATCAGAATGCGCCTTTGGATATAAGGCCCAGATGTAAAGATGTAAAGAAAATGTCCAGTGTTTCTCAAGAAAACCAAGTACAGTCATGGATGACTTCAGGTTGCTCACTGCACGATGGTGACGTTGAAGCAGCCCTTGCTCTGTTTGCCCCGCCTTGCATCCCAGTGTGTGTCGGGCATCTTCACCCAGAGAAGGGACCACTTTAATTTTCACAAAAGCACCTGCCAAGAGGGGGTGCTGTTTTCTGATTTGCACATGGGTGCCATGTGAGCTCTTAATAATCTTTGTCAGTATTAAATGTGGAAGCTACAGGCTGAGATACACAGAGTTGTATTTAGTGATGAAAAGTGAGACGATGTTCAGCAGGATGGTGCCTTTGTAGAGTTAGAGGAAACTTGCTGCTTTCTCAAATTGGATTTAGGTTGAATGATACCTGAAGCCTGGTTGTTCGTGAGAAGCCTGGATTTCTTTTTCTAAAAGTTTGTTTGTAGTTGATCAGGGGAGCAGAATCTTGCTGAGAGGCAAGTATGGTCTGACCTGATCTCTTCATTTTAGGCTGGAGAAAGGACTTTGAACATGAGTTGTACTAATTTTGGCATAGCCCTTAGGGTAGTGAATAAACCAGAATTTTAGGAGTACTGGCCAGCCATCCTGAGATGGGAAATAAGACCTTGGGCTGAGAGAGGAAGGGACATCTTTTTGCATCCGGGTCTAGGGAGAGTAAGGACCTACATTTTTAAAGTTTCCATTGGACAGGCAATAACTCCAGTGGCAGCATAATATTTTCACAAAATTTCTCTCTGAAAGATTTTGAAGTCCTCAACTGTTTGATAAAGGTTTGTTATATATTATGGTCTGAGGTACTTAGACCTGTTCGAAAGTGGGATTAATAGAAGAGTTTCTCTCTAAGCTTGGAGTATAGAGTGGGTACACAGATGATTACATAAATATGCTCAAATACAAGTCTGTTCCCAAAGCCCTTTGACCTTTACAAAGAGAATGTCTGACAAAGTCTCTGGCCAAAATGTTCCTCTTAATGTTGACATAGCAGGGAGGCATCATGTTGCAGGCAAGTCAGTCTGGTTTCAATCACTAGTTCTGTAACTTACAGGCAAGTTACTAGCTTTCTCAGTTGCCTCCTCTGATATAAGCATGTTCAGCTCTACCTCAAAGATTTGGGATGAGTCTATCTTTGAGAAAGGGCCCTTGTACCAGGCACACAGATGTGCTAAGAAAAACGTTAGCTCCCTGCTTGTTAGAAAAAAGCTCTTTCAAGATTGAAGAAAAAAAAAAAAAAGATTTCTGGATGTCCCTTTAGTTGCACCAAGAAGGCATAATGCTGACTCTGTCTAGATCAGGGTCTGGCAGACATTTTCTGCAAAGGGCCAGGGAAAGCATATTTTCTGCTTGGTGGCTCATAGAGTCTCTGTCATACCAACTCAGCTCTGCCACGGTAGCATGAAAACCCTAGACAGTGCATAGACAAGTGGGCGTGGCTGTGTTTCTACAAGATTATATTTATGAAAACAGGTGGCAGGCTGGCTTTGGCCTTTGGGATGTGGTTTGCAGACCTCTGATCTGAATAGTGTTCACTTAAAAAACTTCTCTGCACATTTTTAAGTTTTGTCCACCCTCCCATTCTCTTCCCTGTAAATGGTTTTTGTTTTCTCTCTCTTTACTCTCTGCGGGCAGTGCACACAGTCAATTCTCAATAAATGAGGGTGCTGAGGAGATGCCTAATTTTCAAATAAAATGACCGAGAGAACACTCAGAAAACAGAGAATCAATGGCTAAACACTCACACACAGCGCAGAGGGTGCAGAGCTGGCATAGCACACTCTCCCCTGGCCCTTCTCCACCGTCCATCTCTTTATTTAACTCACTGACCCATTTTGCCCTCTTGGAAATCAACTGGATTTGAAATGGCACTTTTAGCATATTTTTAAATCTTTTGCCCTACTTTTCCACATTCATCCATGGATGATAGAAAGTTTTCAAATTAAGTGTCACTGTTCAAAGTCAAAAATTAATTAATTAGTCAGTGGCCAGACATGTGTGGTGCCCAGAATGCTTATCAGTCTGCCTCAAAAGCTTTGCTAATTAGAATGAAGTCAGTGTGGAACCAGGCAGATCAAAGAACCCAATCTCTCTCCCTTAGAACTTCTCTCACACTGGTCCTGGAATTCTAATCAATTCCACCATTTAAATAAATTCTATGGGCTGGGTCTTGTTTTGTCCAGGGTACGGAGTTCAATTAGGATTCATTGTAAGTATTTTCAGTTTGCAGGTACCTCTCCGTGGGGCACATTTTTCAAAAGAAAAGACTTCAGTGTCTTCTTCAAAACACAGTTGGGTGTTGTTCTATGGTTAGGTACTTTATGCAGCTTGCTCAACTTTCCCAAGCATGATGAAAAACTTGACTCTTGAGACTTTAATTCCATAGCAGATGCTCAGCATCTTCATTTGGACAAGCACAGGGCTGAGAAAATAGCCTGATAAGTGTCTTTTGTAGATTAATACCATTTTATTTCATCAATCCATGAGAGCACATTTTATAAACAATTTTATTGAGGTATAGTTTACCTACTGCAAGTTTCACACATTTTAAGTGTGTGATTTAATTTTTAGTTCATTTACTGAATTATACAGTCATGACCACAATTCAGTTTTAGAATATTTTAATCAATTCAATAAAATCCTTCATGCCCATTTATAGTTAATCCCTAATCCATCCTTAATCCCTGGCAACCACTACCTGCTTTTCATCTCTCGATATGTATCTTTTTGGAGCATTTTATAGCAGTGGGATTATATACTATCCAGTCTTTTGTGTTCTGCTTCTTTCACTTAGCATAATGTGTTCAACGTTCACACATGTGTCAGTATATCCCTCCTTTTTATTACTGGCCAATAAATATATACCACATTTTATTTATCTACGCACCAGCAAATAAATATTTGGGTTGTTTCCAGTTTGGGGCTATTATGAATAAAGCTGTTATAACCATTTATGTGTGCACATATGTCATGTTTTTAGAAGTGGGAAGTGCTGAGTTACAGGGTAAATTTGACCTTTTTGAGATACTACTGAGTTTTGTTTTTTTTTTTTTCCAAAGCAGCTGGCCACTTAACATTTCCACTGGCTAAGTATGAGGGCCCACGCTGCTCCACAGCCTCACGAATACGATTGGGGTTATTACTGCCTTTTTGACTATGGTCATCCTAGTGAGTGTGAAGAGGTATATTTTTGCAGTTTTGATTTACATGTCCCTGATGGCTGGACAGCTACTTATTGCATAGGATCACCTACACTAGAGTCCTCCATTGTGTCTTTGGAAAAACACTAAGGCCATCAGATGCCTCACAAAAAAAGAGGTTTTCTGATCCAGTAAATTGAGGAAATGATGCAAATTATTTCTACGTCTATTCATAGTATATTGTACTGAGAGCTCCAGTCCTGCGATATAGAAACCTGCCTGAGTTTATTTAACTCAACACTTCCTAGATTGATCCAAAAATGTAAATTTTGTTACTGGAAGGTAAATAGTAAATGTTTTTTGGAAAGTGCCAAATTCTGACTATTCCCCAGCCTCGTTCTTGCTGGAGAGAGTGAATAATGGGATGGTCAGCATGTCCCATGCAGTGATCCCGGTTCTATAGGAAGCCAGTGACTTCCTATAGAGGAGACCAGGGGACATTTTTATTCCTAGAAGTTTACTTTATTTCTCCACATGACTCCCATAACCTCCTCTACCAGGTTTGGGTTTCTGCAAAATGTGGAGTTTCAGGAATGGAATGGGAAGATCTGGCTTGTGGGATGGAATGGAAGATCTTCTCCAGTTCTTGGCATTGTTCTGGTGAAGCAGGGAGATGAGCTGGATGATGAAAGAAAGGCCTGCCACAGGTCTCATGGGTCTCATTAGAATCTTGGAGTAGGATGAATGGTGGCCCCCAAAAGACATGCCCAAGTGGAACTTGTGAATGTTAATCTATTTGAAAAAGGTGTCTTTGTAGATGTAAACAAGTTAAGAATATTTTTGTTAATGATTTTTTTTTTTTTTTTTGAAATTGACACATAATTGACACATTTTTGTGGGATACATAGTGATGTTTTGATATATACAATAGATAGTGATCAGATCGTGGTAATTAGCATATCCATAATCTAAAACATTATTTATGTGAGAACATTCAACAGCCTCTCATCCAGCTCCTACAGTGCTGTGGAACACTAGAACTTACTCCTCCTATCTGGCTGAGTTTTTATATCCTTTACAATATACCTGTACCCTACCTTCTGTTCCACCCTTTCTACCCTTTAGTAACCTCTGTCCAACTAAGTTAAGGATCTTGAAATGAGATTATTCTGCATTGTCGGGGTGAGACCTGAATCCAATGACACGTGTCTTTATACGAGGCAGATAAGGAAAAGATAAAGAGAGGAGAAAACAGGCAACCCAAGGAATCCCTGGACCCAGAAACTGGAAGAAGCAAGGAAGGATTCTTTCTTGGAGGCTTTAAATTTCCAAACTTGTGGTTATTTGTTATGGCAGCCCTAGGAAACCAGTGTAGATCTGATGTTGCACAAAGAACTTTGTGATCAGAAAATATTTATTGGGATGGGAGAGTTCAAGTCCTCCCTTCCAGTCCACACTTGGTTCTGAACCAGGATGGAGATACAGATAATGCAGCAGATAGCGCTGGCCAGCTCTGAGCACTCATAGGTCAAAGTACAACTTAATTATCCTAGATACAAAAGTGAAGAAGGGGCATGCAGGGAAGGAGAAGAGGCAGGGGGAGAAAGAAGTGGACAGGAAGAACATGTGGAGTAAAATCAGTCAAATGTATATTCTTTAGACCTCAGAACAAGTCTAATGGGAGTTGGAAATCCTTAGTAATGTGGACTGAGAAGCAAAAGGTCCTAGAACTGATGAGAGTGACACCTCTCAGGGCAAACCTGAGGTTTTCCTGGGTCAACTCTGCAACTTTTCATTTCCCCGCTTATCAAAGCCTGGAGGATGGCTTCTCTTTGCAGAGGAGGAGGAGGGGGTTGTGGCATTGTGGGTGGTGGATAGGGTGGGATGAAGGGTAAAAACTTTGTCCCAATAATGTAAAGGTATCATGTTCTATTCTTACAGATTTCTGTCTGTAAGAATGAAGCCATGTAAGTTGGTTCTAACAGCTCCTGAAGCAGCAGCCTTCAGATAGCTAATTATGACAGTATCTAACATTTATTTATCATAGCACCAGCCACAGGAGCTTTACATGTAGAAACTCTTCCCATACCATCATCCTATGAGGCAGAAATTATTAGTTTTTCCCTTTCTTTTAGATAAGGAAACTGAGGTTCAGAGAGGTTTAGTGATTTGCCTAACATCTCGTAGCTAGTAAATGAGGAAAGCAGGATTTAAATCCTAGATAATCTGACTCCAGTATCGAACTGTTCAACTGCTTTAGGCCATGAGACCAAGATCTCCTGGTCATGTGGGAAGAAGGAGGCTGGATTCACTCAAGCTCCAGAATTCTTATTCCAGACCCAAAGAACGTTCATGACAGAGGGAATTTTCACATTTGGCTTGAGTAATCTCAGTGCTTTGATGTATATGAGGGCATAGATGCTGGCTGCGAAGTTGAGGTTCTTGGTATAATTATGATTGAGAGGCAGTGGGTAGGGTAAAAAGTACAGACAGTCCTGAAATCTAGTCCTGGCTCTGATAATGAGTGGCCCTGGAAAAGTCACTGAAACTCTCAGCCTTCCTTGATTTGTAAAGGGGAAATAATTATCTGCTATCTAACTTGCAAAGATGTTGTGAGATAAATATGTATATATAAAACTATAACAATACATATAAAACTACATATATAACTAATGTTAACTACACGTACGTGCATAAACCATAGGTTCCCAACCCCTGGGCCATGGACTGGTACCAGTTTGTGCCCTATTAGGAACCAGGCCACACAGCAGAAAGTGAGCAGTGAGCAAGCGAGGCTTCATCTGTATTTACAGCTGCTTCCCACTGCTCACATCACCACCTGAGCTCCTGTCAGGTTAGTGGAGGCATTAGATTCTTAGAGGCATGGGAACCCTGTTGTGAACTAGACGTGCAAGGGTCTAGGTTGCACGCTCCTAGATGAGCATCTAATTCCCTGTTGTTGTCTTTCTGCAGATAGGACCATTCAGTTGCAGGACAACAAGCTCAGCGCCCCCACTGATTCTACGTTACCGTGAGTTGTGTAATTTCTTTATTATATATTACAATGTAATCATAATAGAAATAAAGTGCATAATAAATGTAATGTACTCGAATCGTCCCACAATCAGCCCCTCTGCTGACCCTGGTCTGTGAAAAAATTGTCTTCTGCGAAACTGTGGTCCCTGGTGCCAAAACAGTTGGGGACCGCTGATATAAACTATATACAAAACTCTCTCTCAAGGTATATATTTATATATAGCCAAAAGCTGAATACCATGTACCATATTTGGTGCCTAGCAGACACTGAATACTTGATGTTCATGTTATCATGAATGTTACTATTTTTGTTCTAACTTCAACAGGTTTATGGAATAAATATTTGTCCCCAAAAAGTTTCTTTGATTGAAATTACTCACCCAAACAAATGCCCCATATTATTTAGAGGAGAAATGAAGTCTTTTTGAGGCTTGCTAGTTTAAACATTAGTACTGGGTTGTTAATCTGGCTGAACAAATTGAAAATGGATGAAACATCTGCAGCCACATAGAAACAATCAACAACCATGCGTGCCTCAAAATAGGTGAGTTTTATCGACGTTGGTGCAAAATTATCTGTTAATGTGGCTTCCCTGTCTTAGGTTAGAAACCACCCAGGCTCTCAGAAGCACGGCGGTTAGCCACTAGCTTCTGTTTTAGGGCTGTAGAGATGGTGACAAGAGGAGAGCCTGGAGCAGGTCAGACATACTGGCAGGTGCAGCAAGAATCAAGTTGTAAATAACTCAGTAAATGTTAGAGAATGGGATGCGTGGCATTTGAAATAATAAGCGAGCCCTCTCCGAGCAGTCACTCCTCCTAACCTTTTGGAAAATTACACTGACCTGCATCTTGGCAAAGGCATTTATCAAAAGGAGAGCTGGCCAGACTTGCAAAAGCCATGGTGAGAGGGGATTTTCAGCAGGAGGCTTGGCAGGTGGATGGACTTGGAAGCCCTGGGGTGAGCCCACGTGGTCTTGGAATTGCTTACTGTTCAGAACTTAGATTTTGGGAGACAGTAGAGGCAACGAATTCAGGCATCTACTTCAGCTCCTGTTAGTTGCAATTGTGTGGGAATACAGACCCTGCACCACATAACCTTCTGTTTATTTTTTTTCTCCCCAAGCAAGGCTAGAGTCCTGGAATGTACATGTCTCCATTTAGAGCTTCTGGAGATAACATCTAGGTTTTGTTTCTGACAGTATGCTAGATGGCCAAGTGGGGCTTAAGTTCAAAGGACCCTTGCTGTGTGTGGGAACTGGTTGGTGACCTTTGACCTAATGAATTCATTTGATGCAAATCCTAGCTGGAATGTGTTTTGTGGGCATGCCGGAGTAATGCTTTCCGTATTTCAAGTTGGGGCCCATTAAGGGATCATAACATTAGTTTTGTGGGCCATAGCTGCTTTTTATATTCTGAAAAAAAAAATAATAAAATAGGGCTAGGTATGGTGACCCACACCCACAGTCCCAGCACTTTGGGAGGCTGAGGTGGAAGGATCGCTTAAGCTGAGGAGTTCAAGACAAGCCTAGGCAACATAGTAAGACCCTGTCTCTAACAAATAGTAATAATAATAATAATAATAATAGCAGCCAGGCATGGTGGCTCACGTCTGTAATACCAGCTCTTTGGGAGGTTGAGGCAGGCAGATCACAAGGTCAGGAGATCGATACCATCCTGGCTAATATGGTAAAACCCCATCTCTACTAAAAATACAAAAAGTAGCTGGGTGTGGTGGTAGTTACCTGTATTCCCAGCTACTTGGGAGGCTGAGGCAGGAGAATTCCTTGAACCTGGGAGGTGGAGGTTGCAGTGAGCAGAGATCACACCACTGCACTCCAGCCTGGGTGACAGAGTGAGACTCCTCCTCCAAAAAAAAAAAAGAAAAAAGTTAGCCAGGAGTGGTGGTACACAATGGACAGGTGCACACCTGTAGTCCCAGCTACTTAGGAGGCTGAGATGAGAGGATCACTTAAGACCCAGGAAGTCGGGGCTGCAGTCAGCTATGATTGCACCACTGCTCTCCAGCCTCTGTGACCAGGGTGAGACCCTGACTCAAAAAAGAAAGAAAATAGAAAATGTCAGAATGTTTTACATGTCATATGCGAAACCCAAATATTTAAAGCATGTCAGATGGAGCTGCAGCAGTTGGAGCCTACAGAAGAACCATCTCATTTAAACTACCTCCTTGCTCTGAGGATGCTCAGGGAAAGATGTGAAAAACACAGTACTAGAGAATCTAAAACACTGTTTGCATTGAGCCATGGTGTGGTTTTGGAACTCACTAATGGTACTGTGTTTCTTCAGCAGAGAGCATCACAGCCTTGTAATGGGCCTGGAAACCATCTTGTTAGGCTGGGTGGTCGGTATGAATGAACGAAGTGGGTGTGGTCGTTCCTATGGGAACAGAATTTGAATGCTGAGCTTCTCTGTGTGAGCAGACCCTGAGAAATGGCTCATGGCATCCAAAGACACAGGAGGCCAGTTTTGTAAACTTAGCATACCATTTTATTCAAGAGAACATGAGACACTCCTGTTATAGAAACTGACCTGTTCATGTCATCAGTCAGGGCATATCACCTGTGCTGGTGGAGCTCAACTGGATTCCTTCAATTGGTTTTACTCTGGTGCTGGAGACTGAGTTCGAACACAGGGGAGTGAGCGAACTTTCCCTTATTTGGACGTTGTGCCTGGTTAGATCCTCTTTTCCTTGAATGGTAGTATTGTAGCCTCACAGGATGTAATCCTCCCACCCCTCTCTGTTTTATAAAAGAGAAAATGAAACCTCAGAGAGGTTAAGTGTCTGGAAACAGAGACTTGAACGATGTCAGAAGTACTTTCTCTCCATCTCTCATCTTTGGCTCTTAGCTGCATATAGTATAAAGCTTTATGGAGCTCTTGGGATACAGACAAGCTGCCTCCCCAGGGCTGAAAATGTGGAGGCCAACAGATATCTTTTTTTAAAAAAAATTGTACAGCTTTGACTACCTGGAAAAGTTGTACTGATCTTCTTTTTCCTGCTTCCAGAATTCCTAAGGAAGATAACTGATTGGCCCAGCTCATTTTGTGAGTTCACCTATGGCCAGTCAGCTAAGGCCAGGTGTGTTGCTATGCAAAGTTATCACAGCTCTAGTGGGAAGAACATGGGAGGAGCTGGGAAAAGGGGCAGTTCCACAAATTAAGCAGGGAGGTTGAGGAATAGTGCTGGATAGAAAGAAAAAAAAAAAAAAAAAACAAGTATTGCTTTAAGAGCCTGTTACCTTCCATAGTGCCTTACTTTCTTAAAACCTCATTATAGGACCATGTTCATTCACTTGTTAATTACTATTATTATTTTAGACAGAGTCTCATTTCCGTTGCTCAGGCAGGAGTGCAGTGATGGGATCACAGATCACCACAGCCTTGACATCCTGGGCTCAGTTCATCTTCCCACGTCAGCCTCCCGAGTAGCTGGAATTGCAGGTATACACCACGATGCCAGGCCAATTTTTTTTTTTTTTTCCAGAGACAGGGTTTTTGCCATTTTGCCCAGGCTGGTCTGGAACTCCTGGGCTCAAGCGATCCTCCTGCCTGAGCCTCACAAAGTGCTAGGATTATATGAGCCACTGTGCCTGGCTGAGTAATTGTTTTATTTATTTGTTCTCTCAACTATTATTTAATGATCGCCTCATAGGCATCTGACATGTTATAACATGCTTGTTGATTCTAAATCATTGAGTCAAATTAGAATAAGGACAAACGGGCTGAGTGTAGTGGCTCACTCCTGTAATCCTAGCACTTTGGGAGGCCAAGACAGGCAGATCACCTGAGGTCAGGAGTTCAAGACCAGCCTGGCCAACAAGGCAAAACCCCATCTCTACTAAAAATACAGAAATCAGCTTGCCACGGTGGTGCATGCCAGTAATTTCAGCTATTCAGGAGGCTGAGGCAGGAGAATCACTTGACCCCAGGAGGCAGAGGCTGCAGTGAGCCAAAATCGCACCACTGCACTCCAGCTTGGGCAACAGAGCAAGACTTCGTTTCAGAAAATTAAAAAATAAACAAAAATTAAGGACAGCTAATATGAGAGATAGAATACGAGTGATACTAAACAGAGAAAGCAGCTCATCTTTCCGCTAAACATGTATGTTATATCTGTTTATCTACCCATCTTTACCAGGCTGAATACTCCATGACAGCAGAGATCTCATCTTAGTTATTCTCATAAAATCTAAAATGTAAACAGTATGGTTGAAGGGTTAGGAACACTGGCTTTGAAGCCAGACTTTCTGGGTTCCAATCTTAGCTTCACTGCTTGCTTTTTAGTTATCTGACCGCAGGAAAGTTACTTAACTTCTCTGTGCATAAATTTCCTTATCTATAAAATGAAGACATTGATAGTTTCTACTTCATAGGGTGTGTAAGTATTAAATGCATTAATATATGTAACATACTTGGAATAGTACCATGTTATTTAGTCAATACTCAATAAACATTGAGTTCTGATGACCTGTTAGTATTCGAAGGAAGAATATGATAATCCACATGGGGGGAAATGTTTGGCTTTGGGGCTGATGCAAAGCACCTCTTTTCCTTTCCTGGTGCAAAGTCTGAGCAGCATTCAGAACCAAGGATCTGAGCTCATAGCATCACACAGAATGTGTTTTTCTTGGCTGCCCCTTCACCCAGAGGGTAAAAGACAATGAAGCAATCAAACTCCAAATAAAAGTAGCAATACGATTTTCTTTTCCTCTTCAAGAAATCTTTCAGCTGTACCATCCTGTGCAGTTTCTGCATAGGGGATATTGATGATGTGCCACACGTCATTATATTCAGCGCTCTACTTTGTGAACGAAGAGAGAGAAAGCCCTGCTCAGTGCCTTAGGAACATGTTCTCCTTTATCCAAATGGAGAGTATCCAGGCGAAAATACCACCTGTGGATAGAGCTGGGTTATAGCCAAGAGGGACACTTAAGCAGAACTGATCTGAAAGAGACCTTAGTTTCTGCACTAATGAATTAGAACCTAGGCCTGCTATTGGATATAACCTGCCACCAAACATAGGTTCTAGGGTGGTGTTTTTCAAACCTGAATGTGCCTGTGAGTTATCTGGGGATCTTGTTACAATACAGATTCTGACTGAGTAGGTCTGGGATAGAATCTGGGATACGGCTTTTGTAACAGGTGCGCAGGCAATTGTGAAGCTGCTGGTTTTTGGACCATGCTTGGAGTAGCAAGGATGTTGCATATCCCTCAGTGTCCCTGGCTTATTTACCACCCCTTTATTTAACTTTGCTCTCGGATAACCACATTATTGACAGCATTGCAGAACTTGATGATTTATTCATATATTCAACAAATATTTATTGAGCATCAACTCTACTCCTGAACTGTTATAAATGTCATGCATTTATTCCAAACCAGTGTTTCTAAAGCCTGGGTCCTATTGATATTTTGGGCTGGATGATTCTTCGTTACAGGGAACTGCCCTGTGCATTGTAGGGTAGTTGGCAGCACCCCTGGTCTCTGCTCACTGGATGTCAGTAGCACCATCTCCCCCACAACCTGTGACATTGCCCAGGTTCCCCTGAAGGATAAAATCACCCTGGGTGGAGAACCCCTGGGTCAACTCAAGATGGGTCAGCTGTGACAACAGAAACTGCTACATAAAAGCCTGTGCTTTGCAGACATAGTATTGCAAGCGTGAAGTATTACATGTGTATAAGCTCGTCTGAGCCTTGTCACAGTGCTGTTTCCCAGATGAAGGGGCGACATTCATGGGACAACTGAGATTTGAACCCTGGTCTTCAGGAGCCAAGCCCCGAATGTTACCCACTATGCCACACTGCCTTCTCTGCACTTTCCTGCCTATTTTTGGCTTAGATAAGCCACTGGGACTCCTTGGTTTAGTGCCGTTCTCTTTCAGTACTATAATAATAATTACAACATCTCTTCACGCAGTTGAAGAGGGGGAGTAGTGCAGTAATTAAAAGCTTTCTGGGGCTGGGCATGGTGGCTCACAACTATCATAGAATTCCAGCACTTTGGGAGGCCAAAGTGGGAGGATTACTTGAGCTCAGGAGTTTGAGACCAGCCTGGGCAACATTGTAAGACCCTGTCTCTACAGAATTAAAAAAATTAGCAAGGCATGGTGACATGTGGTCTCAGCTCATTGGAAGGCTCAGGTGGGAGAATTGCTTGAGCTTGGGAGGTCAAAGCTTCAGTGAGCCATGTTCATGCCACTGCACTCCAGCCTGGGTGACAAAGCAAGACCCTGTCTTCAACAACAACAACAACAACAACAAACAAAAAAACACTCTCTGGAACTCACCTGGCCCCACCACCTACTACGTTATTTATCTAATTAGACATTTATTTAGAAATTTTAGTTAATTTCTATTTAAACTTTTTTCTTGTATGGATACATTCTATTTCACATATTTGCAGGGTACAGGCGAGAATTTGTAACATGCCTAGAGTGATCATGCCTGGAATGATCAAGTCAGGATGTTTGTTTTAAGTCTGTTTTCTCTTACTCATATGTGGAAAAGGGATAACAGTATGTGCCTCATGGTGATATGTGGTGTTGCTGTTGCTATCAGGAGGTAGAAGAGCGTCTAAGGCCAATGTTAGTGCATAGACGAATTTGCTCCTTCCTTTGTATCATCCTTTTGGTTTCTCTTACTATCTAAGAATTCACGGTGGACAAATCCTACTAGTCACTTTTCTTTTCTTCCAGGATTCTGACTAATAAGCTCCCACACACAGTGCTGGATTCGTAGCTGCGCCCCCCTACCCCCAACACTTCCGAAGCAGGGTTTCAGTTTCCAAAGCAGGGTTGCAAACCTCGACTGGGAGATGGCTAGACCTGAGGCTGAATAGAGCTTCTGTGATACCATGATAGAATAAAAAAATACATATTCGATCTTTTTCCTTGGTTCTTAATATAGAGGCCCTAAAACTGTTTTAATGTTCTGAGTCAGATAGGGGTGAGAGGAGCATCTTTTGTTACTCGTAATAAGTCACTTTGAACCATACCTGAGTTTATGTAAATGAGGTGATTCTTGGCAGGCCCCTAGCTGGCTTCAGGATGGGGGCTGGTTACCAGAGGGACCAACCATGTGATTGGAGGGTTGGAACTTTCAGGGAGGGGGAAGGGGCTGGAGATTGAGCTGATCACAAATGGCCAGTGATTTAATTTATCATGCTTATATAATGGAACTTCCATGACATCCCCTAAACTGGATGGGCTCAGAGAGCCACTGAGTTGGGGAACACATCCATTTGCCAGGAAGGTGTTATACCCCAATTCCACAGGGACAGATATCACCATGCCTAGGACCCTTGTAACCTCACCCTGTGTGCCTCTTCATCTTAAATGCATTTGTATCCTTTATGCTCAACCAGTAATAGTAAATATGTGGCTTTTCCTGAGTTCCATGAGCCATTGTAGCAAACCATTGAACATGGGGGTGGGGGAACCCCTGATTTATAGTTGGTCTATTAGAAATGCAAGAGATCCAGAACTTGCAGTTAATATCTGAAGTGGGAGCAGTCTTGAGGGACTGAGCCCTTAACCTGCGGGGTCTGATGCATATCCTGGGTAGTTGGTGTTAGAACTGGATCCTTGGACACCCAGTTGGTTGTCTGAAGAGTTGAATCATTGGTTGTTGGTGTGGAAAAAACTCACACATTTGATTTCAGAAGTGTTATGAGTAGAAACAGATCTTAGTTTCTTACTCCTTCTATATTAGTCCATTTTCTTGCTGCTGATAAAAGACATACCTGAGACTAGGCAATTTACAAAAGCAAGAGGTTTATTGGACTCACAGTTCCACATGGCTAGGGGAGGCCTCACAATCATGGGGGAAGGCAAGGAGGGAGTGAGTTACATGTTACATGGATGGCAGCATGCAAAAAGAAAGCTCGTGCAGAGGAACTCCCATTTCTAAAACCATCAGATCTCATGAGACCCATTCACTATCAACACTACCATGAGAACAGCCTGGGAAAGGTCCGCCCCCATGATTCAGTCATCTCCCACTGGGTCCCTCCCACAACACATGGGAATTACAGGATCTAGAAGATGGGATTTGGGTGGGGACATGGAGCCAAACCATATCACCTTTTTCACCAACCAAGTTAAAGAATATTGACTTACAGGTCAGGTCAGGTCTGACTTTGAGATAGCCATCGAGGGATGAGGCCAAAGGCTTGTAGGGTCCTGAAGATGGATAAAGAGGGATGTCTGGGGGATATGCAAAGAGAAAGTGGTAAGTGGTGGCCCTAACTCTGCAGTACCCTATTCTTTGCCCTTTAATAAGCCAATTTCCAGTGAGTGTTGCTCTCTGAGCAATTGCATTCATTCCTTCTTCTTTTCTTGGAGCAGACTGATGGGTGGAAAGAGTTGGCACCTTTGTTCCCACAAGACAGGAGTGATAGCCTTTCCTTTATGGACCAAGGAAGAAGTGTGGAATCTGGAGGAGGGTCTGCCCTTAACTCTCACCTTGGTTTCCAGAAATGAGGAAACTGACCTCATTTTTCTTTTACCCAAATCAATTTTCAGCCCTTTGGCATTTGTTACATTCACTCCGTCAATCGTTTAGTTGCTTCATCCAGGTGGCAGGTGGGGGTCACAACTGCTCCTCTTTGGACACCCTCTGCTTCCAGCAATTATCCCTGTCTCCCCTTCGGAGCAGTGCCATATGCCAGAGTGGGGCTTGTTGGGGACCTGGTCCAGGCTTAAGGAGAAGTATTAATTTCGCGTAATAATCAAGACTGATACATTTGTGCAAAATGCTCAGAGAGAACACACATTCATACTAAAAGAGTTTTTGTCGTCTTTGTTTTTAAAACCATTGCATTTTTGTTACCCATTTATTGGTATCTTGCTGTTTTCACTTAGCAGTATCTGTGTAGCCCTGGTAAATCATTTTAATGGTATTCTAAGTGCAACACAAAACTACTGGAAGTTTTTGAATACAGGGGTATATTGTGTTCTTTGAGAAATTATTTCCACGTCAAGTCCAACAGCATCTGTGAGGAAACATCCCAAGACCCCAGCCTCCCAGTCCCTGCTCATACCTCCAGTTGTTTTTTATACCCACACCCTGGGTATTTTAGACCCTGGTGCCTACTCCCCTCCCTGATATTCTCACACCCAGACTTCAGCCACACGGCTGCCCTCTCCCCAAAGCTCCATCACTCACTTTTCTCTTTGTACTCGCCAGTAATTCCTATATCTGAAGAACAGATTTCCTTTCAACTTGGCTTCTTTGAAGTCCTGTGCCTTTGAATGATTTCCACTTCTTTTATTCTTGAGGAAAATTCCTAATGGTTGTTTTCATGAGCATCAGTGACGGGAGTTTGCTACCAGCAAATATACCCTGTCAGTGTCTTCTTGGTGAACAAGCAAATATCAGAGATTAAAAGAATCTAAGGGGTCATAGAAGATAATTGGCCAACCAGGTAAGAATCCATTTTGAGGGCTAATGGTCATCAAATTAAATACTTCCAGGGACTAGGAACTCACTACCTCCGAGGCCAGTTTATTACATCATTGGACAGCCTTGACTATTAGACATTTTTCTTATATTTTTCCTTTTCTGAAGTGCCACCATTCTTAATCTCTAACTTATACTTCCAAAATCAAAGTGTTCTCGTTACCTTCTTAGTGTTTCATGGTAATCTCCCCAAACCACAATGACTATTTTCTCATAAGGCATATGGCTTGCTCAGTTTTTATTTTGATTTTTTATGTCTTTATCAAGGTAAAATTGAAATTCAATAAATTGCACATACTCAAAGTATAGAATTAGATGCATCTTCACTTACCTATATACTTTCAAAATCATCATAATCAAAATAGGGAATATATTTATCATTTCCAAAAGTTATCTCATGCCCCTTTTATAATATCTTCTTGCCCCTTTCTCTTCTGTTTCCAGGAAGCCCTAGCTTGCTTTCTGTCATGAGTTTGCATTTTCTAGAATTGTGAATAAACAAAATCATACAGTTTGTACTCTTTCTTTGTCTAGGTACCTTCATGTAGCATCATTACTTTGAAATTCATCCTTTTTGGAGTGTGTATCAATAGTTCATTGCTTCTTAATGCTGCTAAGTGTTTTACTGTGTGGATGTACCATACAGTAAACAATGTAGATATTTCCAGTAACTAAGTCCGGTAAGACTACTATGAGCATTGTGTACAAAATGTCTATGGACATATACTTTGTTTTCTGTTGAGTAAATACCAAGAACTAGCATGACTGGATGGTATGGTAAATGTATGGTTACTTTTTGAAAAAGCTGCCAAATTGTTTCCATGTGGTTGTGCCATTTTACATTCCTACCAGCAGGGTATGAGAGTTTTAATTATTCCTCATCTTCACCGCTCCTTGAAATGGTCAATCTTTTAATTTTTAAGCTCTGCTCATTTTCAATCCTGTGATCTTAGAATACATTGGACATGTCTTCATCTCTCCCAAGAAAAGATTTGTGACAGTGTGCCTGCCATGTTTTATTCTTCAGAGCTCCCTGGTTATGTTGAATTATCTAATCAACAAAAACTCTTAGGATTTACTTTGTGCCAAGCCTCGTGTTGCTCAGGATACCTGGATCAAGGCAACTAGGTTGATTTCTAGTTAACAATTCCAGGGCTTGTGATGTGGTTTGCAATGGATTGCCCACCCAGTGAAATGGAAGTCTGGGCATTTGAATAACACCATGTGTTCGAATACCACAAATGGTTCACTGTTGCTTGGATGCAGGATTAAGACAGCAAGAAATAAGGTGAGACACCATCATGAAGCCCCTTGTCTACCATATTAAAGGATCAGTGATGCTGGCCATCAAATAATTTTGAGAAATGAAAAGGCACGTTTGGATCTGTTCTATAGAAAACTCACTTTGATGGGATAAGGATTCTCTTTCTCTTGTGATACAGGCCCTGGCACCCCTCTCTCCCTCCTCCTCCGCCTCTCTTGATTTATCATATTCTTTAGATTCCCCTGGGTGGACTTGGAGCATTTCTGTCTTTCAAACCTCGCACATCTTTGGCTTTTAAAATCTAAGTGGTGGTACCTATGCTTGGGTCCCAACTACTGTATTCTTTGGATAAGAATATGCTTTTCCAGGTGTCAATGCTGAAAGAGAAGGGATGTCCTTGTAGAAATGACCATTGGTTTGGGCTGTCTTGTTACCTGCCAGAGCCCTGCAGGAGTGTACTTTCCTGGGGTGTCCATTTGTCAAGATGCTGAGGAAAACCGCCTGGGTAACAGGTCAAGGGAGAGTCCGGACCTTGGGGTTTCATGTGTGTGCATGCGTGCACATGCACAGTACTGACATTGAGTTGTGACACCCTGGTAACCTATTAAAAGACTTTCATTTTGGTTGGTGAATAGGAACTTCCTGGTGCTCTCTAGTCACTGTGATCCCCTGGTCTTGCCCAAAAGGGATCCCAGTACTTTGCTCTAATGTTGCAGCTGGTATCCGTATCAACTGGTTAATACCTATGCCATGATGGTTTTTATGGTTATTAAATATTTTAAATTCACATCACCATCAAAAACCACAAATTAGCAGGCAAAAAAATTGACTGTGCCAGTCTGAGCCTGGGTATGTGTGTGTATGAACACATATATTTATGTATACCAGGCTGTGCTGAAGGGGATACTTAAGTGCTTAGAAATAAAATCACAGTAGAATATTTTTTTAAATCAGCATACATGTTTCACCAATAAAGCAGTGTTGTCTGAATGGAAACTGTATCATAGAGAAACACCCAGGCAAATCAAAATGAACACACCAGCTATGGTTTATATTTTGCAGAAACTTAAATGATTCAGTGTCAACTTGTAAGTCAGTGGCTGATTTTTCCAAGCAGGGGATATTTTCTTTCATCCTGACTAGAAGTTGGTTTGAAGCAATAGCTGGAGTAATTTTTTCTAGTTAACTTAATCATCATACTTGATTTTTAGACACTGAAATTGCCCATAATTGTGTCTGTCCTATCTCTATGGTAATATGGAAAATTATAATGGATTATCTTTTTGTTTTCCTGGTCATTTGTTGATGCCTTTTTTGTTGTAAGGATGTGAAAACATAAGGCAATTTCACCAATTACTGGTAATGTTATTCAGATATTTATTTTATGCATGCATAATCAGCCATAAATACATTTTAGCTAATGGAGATGACAAGGGTATAATATAATTTGAGGCCAAACAAATTCAAAATACCATTAAGAAGGAAACACAAAACCGTGGGAAGGAAAGAAATAAGCAGCTCAGTCTGTCTTTAGTTTTACTTACGCCAGATCTTCTAATGCGGACTGGGTCTTTTGGGTTAAAATAAAATGATGAAAGAGCTTAGTAAAGTGCATGGTGCATAGTAGGTGCTTAATAAATAGTTGTTTTCTTTCTTTGTCTGTAAAAACACAGTTGAATATGATGGCATACTTTGCTGTCATAGTGTCTGCTGTAGACTGAATGTTTGAGTTTCTCCAGAGTTTATATGTTGAAATCTAGCCCCAGGTGATGGTATTAGAGGGTAGAATCATTGTGAGACAAGTAGGAGATAAGAGTGGATCCTTCAAGAATAGAATTCATGCCCTTATAAGCGGAAACGCAAAAGAGATTATCTTTATTTTTTTTTTGAGACTGAGTCTCGCTCTGTCACCCAGGCTGGAGTGCAATGGCATGATCTTGGGTCACTGCGACCTCTACCTCCCAGGTTCAATTGATTCTGTCACCTCAGCCTCCCTAGTGGCTGGGAATACAGGCACGTGCTATCATGCTGGGCTGATTTTTTTTTGTATTTTTAGTGGAGATAGGGTTTTACCATGTTGTCCTCTCAGATAGGAGAGGCGGCTGTATCTGCAAACTAGAAAGAGAGCCCTCACCAGACCCCAGATCTGCCAGCATCTTGATCTTGGACTTCCCAGCCTCCAGAACCACAAGGAATAAATGCATGTTGTTTATGCCAGTCAGTCTCCGGTATTTTTATTATAGCAGCCCAAACTGACTAAGACAGTATTATTTCATCCAAGTCTGTTAAAGCTCTTCCCTCTGCCCTCCAGCCTGATGACCAAATCTAAGGGTGCACAAAGAAAGCACCACAGAACCACCAGAAGAATCTCGGAATTAGAGTCAGGACCTAAGTCCACAGGAAAAAAAAGTACAAACATGGAACTTCTTCCTTCCCATCCCCAGAAAGTGCTCCGAAAACAAACAGAGGCTGCTGTGACCCCGTTTTATCTCAATTACACGTTCTAGCCAAGTGCCTGCCTGTTACAAACCTCATTTATAGGGTACCTTTACACTTCGATATCTTGAATTTGCTAAAGCCTGGTAAATCCAGGCAAATTTCTTCTTTCAGAAAAGACGTCTAGCCGCTGCCCATCTGAAAACCCTTCCTCTTTGAATACTGATTATGACAGGGAGAAACTCATTTGGTTGCTAATCTGTCTTTAATACCTACTAATCTCCATTTCTGTTAAAAGAGACTTTGTAACCTGTTCCTGGCAGTCTTCCAGCTGGGGTGGCACCAGAGAAGTGGGGTGCGGGGGAGACAACTAAGCCTCAGATCTGGAGGCACTCCTGTTTTTGTAAGTCCAGGAAGGCCCACGTTAGACTATTTTAAATTGTTGTTGCTTTGCCCAGAGGAAAAGCATGTGAATAAATTATGAGCAGGTGGCTTCTTGTGAAGGAACCTGTTACCTCCCCACTGCTACATGGCTTCCTTTCTGGTCCAGTAAACCATCTGGGAGTCCCAGTAGTGCCATTGACTATGTCTGGAGGCCTTTCATTGCCTTAGAATAAGAGGAGAGAGTCACATTTATATTCAGGAGTAAAGAAAAATAGGGGCATTTGGAGCTTTGGTGAAGAAGTCTGGGATAGCTTGGCAGTTATGGGGGAGGATACAGAAAGTTTTCAAATGTCAAAGGAGCATTTTCCTTGCTTACACTCTAAAACAATCGCAGTGGCAGCTGTCCATGGCCTCACCCTCCCTGGTGGGTTTCTTTTGCTGTTTGCTCTTTCTTCCACATGCTTTGGTAGGAGGGCGCTGATGTCTGTCTCTGTCTTTGGAAATAGAATTCATGTGTTTTAAGCCTGTCAAACAATTGCATGCCTGAAGGGGCGTTAAATGAGAATCCTGGACCACAGGGTGGCATCCTCAATCACGCGCAACCCAAAAATAAGTAAATGTCTATTTGCCCCTTGACAGTCTTGTTCAAGAAAAGTGCTTCAGATTCTGGCTACACTTTCCAATATCTACGCCACTCTGTGTGGCATCTAGTTCCTCTTTGCTATTTCTGTACAAGCTGGAGAAGCTGGCTGAGGGTGTGAGACACTTAGTCGAAGTGTGTATTTATTTATAATTTTTGTGTTGCCTGTGCCCCTGGAACTTACACTAAACCTTGTGGTCCTTAGGGATAGATGTAAAATGAGATCCCAAGTAAGATCATTTAGACTCAAACTGGAAGAAGTTTTCACCTCTTCATCTCCAGACTCACACCTGCCAGAATTATTGGAAGAAGAGTACAAAGCTATATAGTAGGAAATTTTCTGAGGCCGAATTTGAATCCAGGTTTGCTTGATTTTGAAGCTGGTGCTGCTAACTTTAGTGACATAGTTTTTACTGTATAGTTAACAAATTATAAACACCATGGTTCTAACAGTTGGATTACAATATGACATCATCTGAGTGTGACAAATTACATACTGTGATGGCTCACTCACAGCTTTTGTTGTGTAGCAACCGTTTCAATGCTTTGAGTTGCATATGTCCATATTTATATATCATGTGTTAAATTTCTAATTTTTCAAACACTGTGCTGTTATAGAGTAAAAAAAATCTAAACATTAAAAATTTCATGCAACTGGCTATTATTAAAAAGTCAAGATCCCAGCACTTTGAGAGGCCAAGGTGGGCAGATCACGAGGTCAGCAGTTCGAGACCAGCCTGACCAACATGATGAAACCCCATCTCTTTTATTAAAAAAACAAAAAGGTCAAGGGACAACAGATGCTGTTGAGGTCATGGAGAAAAGAAAACCCTTACACACTGTTGATAGGAATGTAAATAAGTCCAGCCACTGTAAAAAAGAGTTTGGAGATTTCTCAAATAACTTATAACTAGCAATCCCATTACTGGGCATATATCCAAAGGAAAATAAGTCCTGCTACCAAAAGACACGTACACTCATACATGCCTTGAAGCACTATTCACAATAGCAAAGATATGGAATCAACCTTGATGCCCATCAGCAGTAGATTGGGTAAAGTAAATGTGGTACATATACACCATGGAATATTATGTGGCCATAAAAACAACTAAATCATGTTCTTTGCAGCAACATGGATGTAGCTGGAGGCTATTATGCTGAGCAAAGTAGCACAGGAACAGAAAACCAGATACCAGATGTTCTTGCTTATAAGTGGGGGTGAAATATTGGGTATTCGTGGACATAAAGCTGCTAACAGTAGACACTGAGGACTACTAGAAGCAGGGAGGAAGAAAGGGGAAGACAGTGTTAAAAAAATCTTTTGGGTGCTATGCTTAGCACCTAGGCGACAGGTACCCCAATTGTCCACCAGACCTCAGCATCATGTAATATATACCCAGGTAATAAACCTGAACACCTATCCTCTGAATCTAAATAAAAGTTGTCAGGGCATGGTGGCTCAGACCTGTAATCCCAGTACTCTGGGAGGCTGAGGCAGGAGGATCCCTTGAGCCCAGGACTTTGAGAGCAGCCTGGACAATATAGGGTGAATTTGTCTCTCCAAATAATAAAAAATTAGCTGGCCATGGTGGTGCATTCCTGTGACCCCAGCTGCTCGGAAAGCTGAGGCAGGAAGAACACCTGAACCTGGGAAGTTGAGGCTGCAGTGAGCTATAATCACGCTGCCGAACTCCAGCCTAGGTGACAGAGCAAGACCCCGTCTCAAATAAATAAAAGTTGAAATTACATAAAAAAGAAAACGGCATGAATCTGGCATGAATCTGCAACAGGTCCCTTATTAGGCCTTTTAGCCTTTTGTTTGTTTGTTTATTGAGCCATAATTAACATATAATAAAATGCACAGATCTAAAGTGTTAAGTTTATTAAGTATTAGTAATTGTATATACCACTGTAACGCCACTCAAAAGGACATAGATCTCCATCATCCCAGAAATCCTTTGGGTCCTTTCCAGTTAATTTTTCCCTACATCTTGCTTCCTGATTTCTGTCAACCTAGGTTGGCTTCATTTATATGTAGATTTCATAAATGTGGTCATTCTTACTTGTTGAATGTTGTTTTGTTTCTGGATTCTGTTGCTTATATCATTTTTGAGATGCATGTTTTGTGTATTTGTCATTTGTTATTTTTCTTGCTGTGTAGTATTCCATTGCAGGCATCAGCATTCTCCTGTGATGAGCATTTACATTGTTTCCACTTTTCTGCAGTTAGAAATATGGCTACTATGAACATTCTTGTGCAAGATTTGAGGTAAATGTGGTTTCATTTCTTTTGGGTAAATACCTACAAGAAGAATAGATGGATCATAAGGTACATGTATGTCAAACTAGAAGAAAGGGCCACATAGTCCTTAAAGTGTAGTAACATTATACTCTCACACCTGCAGTGTGAGTAATGGGATTGCTAGATCAAATGGTATTTCTAGTTCTAGATCCTTGAGGAATTGCCATACTGTATTCCACAGTATTTTTAAAGCGATCAAGATCATTAGTCACCACAAAAATGCAGATTAAAACCACAATGAGATAGCACTTCACAACTATTACAATGACTTACCAACAAGATGAAAGAAAACAAGTATAGACTAGGAATGTAGATACAAGGGAACCTTCAGATGGTGTTGGTAAAACTTTAACTTAATACAGCTATTATGGAAAACAGTATGGAGGCTCCTCAAAGAATTAATAATAGAACAATCATTTGACCCAGCAATCTCTCTACTGAGTATATATCTAAAGGATATGAAATCAGTATGTTGAAGGAATACCTGAAGTATGTTCACTGCAGCAACCATAGCTGAAATTAACCTACATGTGCATCAGTGGATGACTGGATAAAGAAAATATGGCATATACACACGACTGAGTATTATTCAGCCTTAAAAAAGAAGCCCTGCCATTTGTGGCGTACACACACACACACACACACACACACCCACACCCACCCCTGTTGGCATATAAATAGTATTGAAAAAATAAAGCTGGAGAGTTGGAGTACTGGGGAGATACTGGTCAAAGGATACAAAATTTCAGTTAGACAAGAAGAATAAGTTCAAGAAATGTATTGTACTTTGTGGTGACTATAATTAATAATACTGTATGTGTGAAAATTGCTAAGAGAGTAGAGTTTAAGTGTTCTCACCACCAAAATATGCTAAATATATAGGGAATTGGTATGTTCATTGGCTTGATTTAGTCGTTTCACAATGACTATCAAATGACTAGATCAGACAATGCATATATCAGAACATCATGTTGTACTCCATAAATATGTACAATTTTTGTCAATTAAACAAATATAAAAAGATGTAGAAATCCAATATCTTTTATATACCTGTTTATATGTTGCCTTTTGAGATGTCTATTCAGATCCTTTGCCCCTTTTAATCGGGTTGTTTCCTTGCTATTGAACTGAGTTCCCTATGTATTTTAGACGTTAACTCCCTCATAAGGTGTATGATTGGCAGATATTTTGTCCCATTCTGTAGGTTGCCTCTTCACTCTGTCGATTGTTTCCTTTGCTGTGTAGAGGCTTTTTAGTGTGATGGAATCCCTTTTGTCTCTTTCTGCTTTTGTTGCCTGTATCTTTGGGGTCTGACTGAAAAAATCATTGCCCAGAACAATGCAATGGAGTTTTTCCCTCATGTTTTCTTCCAGTAGTTTTTCAGTTTCAGGCCTTACATTTAAGTCTTTAATTTATTTCTGGTCGATTTTTGTATCTGATGTGAGGTCAAGGTCCATTATTATTATTATTTGAGATTGAGTCTCACTCTTGTCACCCAGGCTCGAGTGCAGTTACATGATCTCGGCTCACTGCAGCCTCCATCTCCTGGGTTTAAGCAATTCTCTGCCTCAGCTTCCCAAATATCTGGGATTACAGGCATCTGCCACCATGCCCAGCTAATTTTTGTATTTTTAATAGAGACAGGGTTTCACCATCTTGGTCAGGCTGGTTTTGAATTCCTGACCTCATGATCCACCCACCTCAGCCTTCCAAAGTGCTGGAATTACAGACATGAGCCACTGTACCCAGCAGAAATCCAGGTCTAATTTCATTCTTTTGTGTGTGGGTATCCAGTTTTCTCTGTACTGTACTATTTATTGAAGAGACTATTCTTTTTTTATTGTATGTTCTTGGCTTCTTTTTTTTTTTTTTTTTTTTTTTTTTTTTTTTTTTTTTTTGAGACAGAGTTTCGCCCTTGTTACCCAGGCTGGAGTGCAATGGCACGATCTCGGCTCACCGCAACCTCCGCCTCCTGGGCTCAGGCAATGTTCCTGCCTCAGCCTCCTAAGTAGCTGGGATTACAGGCACACGCCACCACGCCCAGCTAGTTTTTTGTATTTTTAGTAGAGACGGGGTTTCACTATGTTGACCAGGATGGTCTCGATCTCTTGACCTCGTGATCCACCCGCCTCGGCCTTCCAAAGTGCTGGGATTACAGGCTTGAGCCACCGTGCCTGGCTGTTCTTGGCTTCTTTTTCAAGAATCAATTTACCATAAATGCACAGATTTATTTCTGGGTTTTTTATCCTGTTCCATTGGCTTATGTGTCTGTTTTTAATGCCAGTCATGCTGTTTTGATTATTGTTGCTTTGTAGTATATTTTGAAATCAGGTAGGAAAATTTCTCCAGCTTAATTATTTTCATTCAAGATCACTTTGACTATTCTTATATTAGGCTACTGCAGCAGGGAGTGATGCAATAGCATTAGTAATCTATAATCAGTAATCTGTAGTTGAGCTGGGTTTTGCTGCTTTTTAAATTCAATTTGTCCCTGGCTTCAAAGAGGGAGGATCAAAATTTCCTTTCAGTAGGACCCGGGTCTGAGTGCTGGCGAAGGTATACCAATCTCTCTGTGCTTCACGAATAAGTTTCCAGCTTTTAGAACTGGAGGAAGTCTTTCCTGGCTCTGTCACCAACCTACCAACATGTGGGATTCTGAAGATTTCTCTTTGCTCACTCTGCCTGCTCCCTGATTTCAGAACCTAGAGACTTTTCAGTCCTGCTTCATGCCTCTGGGTCTTCTGTGTGTGCAGTTATGTGTACTATATAGGACTAGAATGCCTTAGAGGGAGACCTTATCATATCTAGTCTCAGCCCTTTGCTATAGCTTAAGTGACTTGTTTAGATCCTTTGGGTGTGTTCTGTGTCCATCATGTAAAAGAACCCACTGACTTTCTTCTAAATGTTGAAATGTACAGGTAAAATTGAAATACAATACAGAAAGTGTTGATAATTCTGCCTCAACTGATGTAGTAGGGTAGATTGATTACAACAATAGCTTTGATTCTCTGTCCCTCCTTTTATAAACAACCTTTGTAATATGACTTTGTAACTCTTTTCATAAGTAGTTGGAATCTATCTGTCTACTCCTTGAGTCTGGGTTCACCTTGTGTGTGAGTTGGCTTGGGCTGCCATAAGAAAGTATCATAGTCTAGGTGGCTTAAACCACAGAAATTTGTTTTCTCACAGTTCTGTAGGCCAGAAGTCCAAGATGAAAGTGCTGTCAGGTTTGGTGTCTCATGAGGTCTCTCCCCTTGGTTTGCAGATGACACTTCATCACTTTCTGTATACTACTCAAAAAAGTTTTTGCATACCCAAGATCTTGAAAATACTCTTATTCCTAGAAATGGTATGGTTCTGGGTTTTATGTCTAAGTATATAATTCAATTTAACTTGAATACTTTTTTGTTGGGGGAAAAAGTATCATGGTTCATTTTTTTCCTACAAAGAATTCAGTTGTTTTATCAATAAATAATGGCAAAATAACAAAGGCCATGTGTCCTCACAGGGTCTTTTCTCTCTCTTTCTCCCTCCCTCTATCTCCTTCCCTCCCTTCCTCCCTCCCTTCCTCTGTGTCTCTCTCTCCCTCCTTCCCTCCTTCTCTCTCTCTCTCTCTCTCTCTCTCTCTGTGTGTGTGTGTGTGTATGTGTGTGTGTGTGTGTGTGTATATATATATATATATATATATATATGTATATATATATATATGTCTGATATCTCTTCTTATTCTTATAAGGAGAGAGGTTATATTAGAATAGGTCCCCACCCTTAAGGCCTTTTTAACCTTAATTACCTCTTTAAAGGCCCTGTCTCCAAATGCAGTGACACTGGGGGCTAGGGCTTCAACATATGAATGTAAGGGGGGACAAAATTCAATCCATAAGACCTTATACATTACAGGGGCTGGCGAGGCACAGTGGCTCACACCTGTAATCCCAGCACTTTGGGAGGCCAAGGTGGGCAGATCATGAGGTCAGCAGTTCAAGACCAGACTGGCCAACATGGTGAAACCCTCTCTACTAAAAAACAAAAAAAAAATACAGTAATTAGCAGGGCACGGTGGCTTGTGCCTGTAATCTCATCTACTTGGGAGGCAGAGGTAGGAGAATTGCTTTAACTGGGAACCGGGAGGCGGAGGTGGCAGTGAGCTGAGATGAAACCACTGCACTCCAGCCTGGGGTACAGCGTGACACCGCATCTCAAAAAATAATTGATTGATTCCAGAGGCTATTAGAACATGGTGGAAGTGACAGTGTGTCAGCTAGAAACCTCCACCTCAGCAGGCATCATTGTACCACCTTCTTTCTTTTGGAATCTGCCCAGCTGCCATGAACTAGCCTGTTGACTGTCGAGGTGCCACAGGGCTGAGTGACTCCCTTTACTTCAGCCAACAGCCAACCAACCACAAGACCCGTCAGGCTATCCTTGAGCAGCCATTACCAGATGACCTTGCCAGCTGACTGCAGACATAAGATAAGATTACCCAAGCTTTGCCCAGGTCAATAGAACTTCCCTGGGTACCCAAAGGCTCATAAGCAATAATAAAAGCTTATTGTTTTAAACCATTGAATATTAGAGGACTTTGTTTCTCAGTGATAAGTAGCTGATACAATTGATAACTACTACATTTCCTTTCTGCAAAAGAAGATCATAGTCAGAATCTGCAACAGGACTAAGTGAATTTTGTGAAGTCCTGGCAAAGTCATTCTGAGGAGTTCAGTCATCTGCATGTGATAAGAAAACTGAATTACTTTCTTTTCAACAGCTTGCATTAGATTTTCACTTGGGAAGGAACTGTTTTTATTTGGAAAAATACAGTAGAAGCCTTCTTATCTGATATAATTAGAAGTGGTAGTTGGCTGGTTAATCTAGCAGAAAAATTAGTTTCCTGTTAACCATGAGCATTCAGCTTTCTGTAGAGAGCATTCAGTATGTTTTGTGGAAGAAATGGAGGGTTTTGGTCATATTGATAGTGCAGATTTAGTAAATGTTGGTTAGGAGCATTGCTTCTGTAGCTTATTTCCCCCCCTCCTCACCAGTCCCACCCCTTTAAAAAACAAGAGGGCCTAGGTGGGTATCCTAAGAAGAAAAGAGAGAACCATTATTATGTATGCATTTCTGACTTCCAGGTCACAGATGTGGAAATAATGCTCCTCATTCGCTCATTAATGCAAAAGACTTGACTTTATTCTTTCTAAACAAACAAGCATCTCTTGAGTTCTGTCTCGGGAGCTTGATGAAATTAGGGACTTTGTCTTGTTGAGCCACTGTGTATCCCAGTATGTGCTTGGCAGAGACTAGGTACCATCTACTGGTTGAATTTAGAAGTAGAAGGGAACTTACTTACATCATTTGGTTGAAGCATGGTAAAAATTAATCATGTAAAATCTGGCAGCAGAACTTCTTTGAGGAAGAGAGCTACTGTTGTAGCAAAATGGTTTAACATACAGACAAGTTGGGCTTGGAAAGTGGTGAGATTACAAGGAATCGTTGGGGAGGAGACTGTGAACAAGGAGACTGTAAAAACTCATCCTCACAAGAGATTAGTAATTTTGCAGTTACGGCTTGCATGGAGCAAAGGAAAAGGTAGGAGGAGGAGGAAGAGAGAAAATGGGGCCAAGTGAGGTGGTATATGAGAAATTATGTTGGTAGGTGGAAAGACTGAATTTTAGAACAGTGAGGCACTTTGCTGCTAGGTTTATGTCTGTGCTGAAACCATCTTCATGGTAAAGGCTGCCACTCATGTAGCCTGGGCTAAGGGATGAGAATTCTGGGTTAATTGATGGAGATTAGTGAAAAAATGGGCAGACAGTGAATTTATCCACAAACTAAATGGTCTTTCTTGATTACTGGGACTCAGAGCAAGAAATGGTCCAGTGATTGTGACAACTCCTTCCATCTCGAGAATCTCCACAGAGTTGGAAATTAACACCAAGCTTTTCCATGGCATATGGTATATGACTTTGCCAGTTTCATTTGAATTTCAAAGGAATGGGTGTCTCGGGGAAGCTGATACTGGGATGATGTGGATATCATTTTAGATATTAAGACAGACCTTATCAGGGGGCTGGCCAGTGGATGGACACAAGCTGATAGGAATAAGCACATCTTCTGGCAAAGGGAACTTTTTACCTCCACACCCTACTTCTCATTAATATAACCAGGTGAGTTGTAGGGAGACCCCTACCTTTAAATTACACTCACAATCCATTTTGTGGCTGTAAGTACATGTTTAGAAGAACTGCATATATTTGTTTCTTCTACATTTGGAGATCATGATTGTAACACCCTTAATTGAGAAAGCTCGTGTGAACATTGTTCTCTTTTCTCTCTCCCATACTGAGATTTGGATAATGATAATTTTCAAACAATTATTTCTCAGCATGCTTTATGGCCAACATTGCACTATTATAATATTGTTATGTTAGAAAATTTCTCCTTTGCCCATTTGAGTGTTACCCAATTTTCTTTCAATGTGAGTTTTGGAGCCTCATCATAATTTAGTCACTTAATTACTCTGGAGAGAGGAAGGAGAAAGGTAAGCCTACTTTGGACACTTGTGAAATAAGTTTAGTCATTGAAGGACCTGGTTATAAAATTTTGAAGCATGGATATCATACTGGAACAGAATTCCTAGGGTAAAACTTATTTATGTCTTATTCCTATAGTTGCATCTTTGGTATTTGCTTCTTGACATAGGTAACTGTCTATCTTCAGGTGATTTCAGATGAAGGAAGCTAAAGAAAACCCTGATAAAGGCCAGACCTCTATCTCTCCCCACCCCCAGATATTGGGGCTGTGCCTTTAAGGTGGAGGCTTGGGTATCTAGAAGAAAATCAAAAGTTCCTAATCATTGGAATGTGGCATGGTACTCAATTACTTCAACACAATGGAGTTGAAATTCTGATTTCCTTGCTTCTTAATTTCCCTTCACTCACTAGTTGTTATGTAACCCCTTCACGCTTTAACTTTCACATCTTTGAAATGATAATCAAACATACATAAACCAAATCAAGAAGTTGTTTAAAAGTAAAAAAAAAAAAAAAAAAAAAAAGGGTTTCTTGTGTTCTACTCAAGAGATTCTGATTTAATTGGCTTAGGCTGCAGTCTAGATGTTGAAATTTTTAAAAATCCTCTCAAATGATTCTAATGTACAGCAGAGAAATGGCAGGGAGAAGAGGAAAGAGGGGGAGAAGGGAAGGGAGAGGGAGAAAGAGTGTTACTCATTGCCTGTGTATCTTTTCGGGCAAATTACTTAACCTCCCTACTATAGTGTGAATGTGTCCTACAAAATTTCATTTGTTGAAAACGTAATCATATTTTTAACATTATTAAGAGGTGGGGCCTTTAGAAGGTGAGGGCCTTTAGGCCATGAGGGCTTTACCCTCATGAATGGATTAATGTCATTATCACCAGAGTGGGTTGATGGTTTTGAAAGTGGACTCCTAACAAAAGGGTAAGTCTGGCTGCTGTTGTTTTTTTCTCTGTGTTGAGTGCTTGCTTCTGCTTTCCATTTTCTGCTTTACACTCTTTTACTACAAGATAAACCTTGCCAGGGGCAGGCGCCATGTTCTTGGACTTCCCAACCTCCAGAACCATAAACCAAATACACTCTGTTACTCATAAATTTTGTAGTCTGTGATATTCTGGCATAGCAGCAGAAAATGCACAATGACACTACCTTTTCTTCCATTCCTTTATCTATAAAATGAGGATAATAAAATAACCTACTTAATAGATTTTTTCTAAGTATTAATTTAACATATGTACAATATTAATGTGCACGACTAGTTATAAATTTTATAACTTGGCAAATAACTTTTATAACTTGGCAATTTTATAATTGGCAAATAACATTTTACATATTTATTGGGTATAAGTGAGTATCTTTTGCACACGTAGAATGTGTATTAATCAAGTCAGGGTATTTGGTATATTCATCACCTTGAGTATTTATTATTTATATGCATTGGTAATATTTCAAGTCTTCTTCCAGCTACTTTGAAATATGCAATATACAGTTGCTAATAATGGTCACCCTAGTCTGTTATCAAACATTAGAACTTATTTCTTCTTTCCAACTCTCGGTTTGTACCTATTCACCAATCCCTCTTCATTTCTCTCTTCCACCCTCACATACTTCCTTCTCACTCTGGTAGCTATCATTTTACTTTCTATCTCTATAAGATCAAATTTTTTAGCTTTCACATATGAGTAAGGACATGTGGCATTTGCCTTTCCAGGCAGGGCTAGTTAAGTGTTTACTGTTACTATTAATGATTAAAATGATCATAAACAGATCAGATATCCTCTTTCAGTAGCTTGATATAGCAAATGGGATTACATTTATCTTATTTCTAAAACATTTTAATAAAGTAAAACATACGCTCATAAATGAAAAACAAATCATAACTATACTGCTTAACAAATGTTCACAGGTGGACCCACCACCCAGATCAATATGGAAAACATTTCCTTGAAGATTTCCATGTTCTTTTTCCATCATCTTCTTCAAAGATCACCATTATTTTGACTTGGGTTACTTAGTTGGTTAACATTTAATGCTAGTTACTGAAATATTTATGGTGAAATATATCATCATACTTTTGTTTGTATTTTCTTTTGGATTAATACATTATTTTTTAATTCCATTTTCCCCAGTTTTTAGCGTGTTCATATTATATTCTCTTATTTTCCTGTTAGGGGTTTCAATAGATATTACAATATGCATTATTGACTTACTAAGGTCTCCTTTATGTAACCATTTTTTTCCTATTTCCCAGACAAAACTAGAATATTACAAGAGTTAAGTTTTATCTAACATCTCATATTTTTAATGTCATTGTTTTATATTTTAATTCTAAAAATACAGCAAACACTACAAGACAAATTGTGGATGTTTTGGTCATCAGTATTCATTTAGATTTACTTACATATGTGTTCTTTCCATTGATGTTTATTCCTTACTGTACTGTTTTGCTTTCCTCTAGGATCACTGTTTTTGTTTTTACTTACAGAACCTCCTTTAATATTTTCTGTAGTAACAGTCTGCTGTAATTAAACCTTTTAGTTTTTATTTATATAAAAATGTTTTTCTTCTACCTTCACTTTTATGTTGTGTCTAGAACTTGAGGTGACAGTTACTTTCTATCAGCCTTTTAAGAGTACCATTGCACTGCCTTCTAGTTTCTGTCATTTTAATTGAGAAATCTGTTAGTCTATTCATATCCCTTGGAAAATACTGTAACCTTTCTCTCTTCTGGCCATTCTTTGCTTTTTGCAACCATGTACCCAGATATTTTATTTTGTATTCATTTGCTCTCAGTATTTCTAGAGTTTCTTAAATCTGTGGATTGATCTTCCATCAGTTTTGGAAAAATTCCAGTCCTTATATCTTTAAATATTTCTTTTCTATCTTTTCTATTCTCTCTTTCTGAGATTCCCACTGCATATTTATTAAACTTCCCTATCATATACTTCGCGTCACACCCTTATCTGGTTTTCATTCTTCCCCGTCTCCCCATGCCTCAATCTGGATATGTTCTACTTAGTTACCTTTTATTTCCTTAATCTTTGCTCTGTCTTATCTTCTGTTAAAATCATCACTGAATTCTAAATTTGAGTAATGATGTTTTTCAATTTTAAAATTTCCATTTGCTTTTTTCTTAGAGGTTCTAAGCCTCTAATAAATTCACTGTCTCTTTCTCTGTTTTTGGAAATAATAATGTTATTTAAAAGTCTATGTATGATAACTCAATATCTGGATCCTTTCACGGCTAGTTTCTATTGTCTGTGTTTTCTTTAGATTTTTAGTCGTTCTGTTCTGTTTCCTAGGATGTCTGATAATTTTTTCTTTTTCTTTTTGTAGAGTGCTGAATATTTTGTATGAAAGATAGTAGAACCTCTGCACAATATTATCTTCCTCTATAGGGATTTATTTTCTGGCAGGCAGAGAGTATGAGAAGATTACCTTGCTTTAGTGAAGGCTAGATTTTGGTTTTTGTAAGTATTGGCTATATTTCCAGCTACTCCACACTCCTAAGTATAGCCCCTAATCCTAGGGCAATACCTATTGAAGTTTCAACTCAAAGTCTGCCCTCTGCACCACCATCCTCCCCCAGTTCTCCTAACCAGAGTCCATTATCTTTGGTCTCCTTTGACCTCCAAAGTTTGTCTCTGCAAATCTAGCTTTTTAGCCTCTTAGCCAACTTTCTTCCTGTGTTCTCAGCATTTTTCTCAGTGTGTATGTACTTCGATAAAGCTTCCAAATCCCTCGAGAGATAATTGTATGCAGAATTTTGGGCTCACTTCTCAGAAATTCTTTTTTTCCCCCTGAAATCTGGGACCTTCATGTTCTGGATGCTTTGGGAGTCGTGAAGTTCATTGCGAAGACAGCTGCACGTTCCAGGTTGCTGATTTCGATTTGGCCTGGATGCCACACACTAGGACTTGGCAAATGCCTCAAAGGGAAACACACTGGATAATAACACTGGGCTAACCTTAATAGTGTCCTCATCTCTTCATGATCCTGCCTCATCCACTTTTGGCTGCCTTGGTTGACCTTCAGTGGTTTCAAGTAGACTTTTTATTTTTTTAACCCAGATTTTATAGTTATTATTGGCAGAAGATTTAGTGTGATATAAGCCACTGTCCTAGGCAGAAATAGAAGTTAGGTCACGTTCCCTTTGTTATCTAAATTAATTATCTCTGAAACCTTATACTGTAAGAATATCTTTTTTCTCATCCCGAGTCTGTTCTCCTATGGTAATTTCTTATAATACAGGGGCGATTCAACTCTTTGAAGAGGCAGATCTGCTTGCCATAATTATGAGGAGGAAAAGAAAAACAAAAACCTTCCTCAGCTGAGGAGTAATGTTTTTGGCTTTGGTAGTTTTTATCTTCGGATGGTTACTATTGAAACACAGGTTCTCCAGCTGTGCTGCTGTAATTCATGAACTCTCAGATAAAATCAGCCACGACCTGGGATTATAATACAGCCAAACCCAGTAACCCAGTTTCTTTTCCCATTTGCACAAACTGCTGTTCCGATAGGTGGTGTCTCTAGGTTCAGGTCCTAGGTTTCCAAAGCTCTTTAATACATAGATCTCATAGTTTAGCTATAAATATACAGATACACACACACAGGTATACACAGACACCCCCAACACTCTGTTCTCTCTCACTCCCTACCTCTCTTGCAATTATATTCTTAAGGCAAACCACAGTAGTGGGATAGCTGGATCTTTTATGGAAGAATTTCCATCCTCAACCACGCAAAGAACAAAGAAACTGTCCTCTGTCTGGCCCAAGACCAACTGTGACCTATTTTGCAATGAATTACATATTTCTAGAGAAATATTCAAATTCATTACATACCTATATAAGTTTGTGTCTTTTCCCCTTATGGTTGAAGCCATCAGCTAAGCTGTTTTACAGTGTGCTTCCTCCACTGCCCACCCCACCAACTTAGCACTCTACCTTGGACACCTAGGTTGAAATAATAGGATGACGCAAAAGTAATTGCAGTTTTTGGCCATTAAAAGTTATGGCAAGGCTGGGCACAGTGGCTCACACCTGTAATCCCAGCACTTTGGGAGCTCGAGGCAGGTGGATCACGAAGTCAGGAGATCGAGATCATCTTGGCTAACACAGTAAAATCCTGTCTCTACTAAAAATACAAAAAATTAGTCAGGCATGGTGGCACACACCTGTAGTCCCAGCTTCTCAGGAGGCTGATACAGAAGAATCAGTTGAACCCAGGAGGCAGGGGTTTCAGTGAGCCAAGATCATGCCACTACACTCCAGCCCAGACTACAGAGCAAGACTACATCTCAAAACAAACAAACAAACAAACAAAAAACTGCAGTTAGGTTTGCATCAACCTAATACATAGATCTACCTTATACTTGTGTAACATTTGCACAATATCAAGCAGTTGGCCTTAGTTTTCATTATTCCCCTATCTACTTAGAAAAGCAAGTGTGTTTCTGTCTTCGCTCTAGCAATTTGTTTGACCATAAGTAACACATGTCTCTGCTATCCAATCCTGATTGGAAATTTGAAGTTCTAGCACTAAGAATAAAATAACATGAGAGATAGTGCCATAACCTGAGGGAAAGTACTGGATTTGAAGTCAAGAGATATTTGGTTGATTTTCCAGCTTGATATGATTACTAGTTAACACACCCAAAGGGTGACCTTGGACTTGAATTACTGAAGACCTGGTTTCACAGTCTGTACAATGAGGATGATCTGCTAAATTCTGTGCACTTATGTGAGAACCTCATATATGGGTCCAAAACATGAGAGTTGGTAGCAGAAACTGAGAAGTGGGCAAAATAATTGCATCAGACTCGTCTTCATCTTCAGAGGTGTTAATCTGGTGGGCATCAGTATGATTGTCATGAAGAAGCCAAATTTTTGGAGCCAGAAGGCCTCTGTTATCGCTATCAAACTAAGCAGCTGGATGATGTTGGTGTCTCTCTGAGCTTTTGTTTCCTCATCTGTAAATTTTTGATGATAATATTGGCCTCAGAGAGCTGTCATAAAGATCAAAATGAGATAGAATCCAAGAAGGTGTTTTGTAAACTCTAAAATTACAATGCACATGGAAGAAATCATCTATAATTGCCCACTGTATTCATGCCACAGAGAGAATAGGACCAAACTTGGTAAGAGGTCTTAAATTTCATTTTGGCACCATGGTATAATTTCACAGGAAATCTTACCAGAATTTAAAGATATACAGTAAAACTCCTCATGCTCATAATTTTGAATTAGATTAATCATTTCAGGAGGCATTTTTTCATGTTTGGGGGAAGTCTTAGTGTTCTTATAATGAGTGAGATGGTTTCCAATTTTTTGTTCCTTTACTTCAGAAGATATTGACAATTATAGCTATTTCCTGCTATGAAATGAGATTGAGGGTATAGGCAGATCCTGATAAAGCTGTGTTAGTAATAATAATAGCCACATACCTGGATTCTCACTATGTGTCAAGCATTGCTCTGAGAACTTCATATGGTCTCATTTAGTCCCCACAACTGTGTGAAAGGTACTATCCTTCTTTTAAAGGTGAGAAAACTAAGGCATCAAGAGGTTGAGTTGCCCAAATTCTCACTATTTGATGGTGCCAGAACTAGTGTTTTAAGGCTTATAGGTTGATTCAGAGTCTATGTTTTTAGAAACAGGGCAACTGCACTTGATTAAACAGAAGCACATGAAAGGATTATTGTAAGGGTGTAGGGTAGCTTATTGAAACCAAGACCAAGAAAGTAGATAGACCTTAAGAAGAGGAATTAGAAACTGGAAATGCATGAAATCGGTCCGTCAACATGTCTGATTCTCAATCTCTTTCTCATTTCCCTTACTGTCACTTCTTTTGGTAGATTTACATCCTTTTCTCTCTTACTCTGCAAACCGTCTATCTCAACTTGTGTATCTGTGAAATGCAATATGGCTGTCTCACAATTTTAGGTAGTATTGTTACCATTCCAGCAACTCTTAGAGATTTAGTTGTAGCTGCAGTCCCAATCTCAAATATCTGAGAGAGACACCTGGTTGCTGTAGTTTGCTGTCTACCTATTGTCAGTTACCCTGAAGGGTAGAGATGGGAGTGGAGTCTCACAGTATAAGTATCATTCCTGGAGACCTCCTCATATATAGAGGTGGTGGTTGGGGGTTGGGGCGCAGGTCCAAGAGAAGGAAATAATAGTGTATTGACTGGCATGCACCCCCGTCAACACAAGATATCCATTAAATGAGATTTTAGCATCAATGTTTTAAAAATGATTGACTTATTATAAATAGTTCTGTGAATTTTAATAGATATATAGATTTGTGTAACCACTACCACAATTAAGATACAGAGCAGCTTCTTCCCCTCCAGAAAAACATTCTCTTATGTTATCCCTTTGTAATTGCATTTCATTTCTCAATTCCCAGAAACCACTGATTTATTCTTCATCATCATAATTACAGTGAAGGCTTTCTTGTGTGATTCCTGGGTCCCCTGTGTCTGGGTAGAGGTTCTTGGCCAAGATGAGGCTGAAAACTTTCTTATAGTTGCAGCCTTGGTGTCTATCAGCATACTCCTTCATGTGTTCCCCAAATATCAGTTCATGAAAATTCATGAAATACAGTCATGACCTAACTATCCCCACCTCTGACATGCCTGAAATATAGAAAAGGCAGTGTCACTGGTTATTTAAGTGTTTAGAAATTCATTCATTTGGTTGATATTTATTGCATTGTGAGCCTATTATGTGCTTGATATTGTTCAAGGGGGGAAAAACAGTACAACAAACAGAAATCCTTGTCCTGGAACCTTACATTATAGAGGAATCACATTCTAACTTGGATATAGTATATAAAGGCCCATAGGTTAATTCAGAGTCTGTGTTTTTACAAACAAGACAACTGTGCTTGACTAAACAGAAGCACACACAAGGATTATTTTAAGAGTGTAGGGTATCTCATTGAAACTAAGGCCAAGACAGACCAAACATCAAGTCATGTTTGTCAAACAGAAACTAAAGTTTCCATGTTGTTGGACTGTCTTGTATGGGTTTCCTTTCTGGGTTATCTTCCCCAGGGCCTCAGTTCTTGCTATTGTGTTTAGTCCTTCCAAAATTCAATGCGGGTACTCAATGCTACACTTAGATCCCTGGTTTATGATACAGAAAAACTGTCCCAAATCTGGTTTGAAACAGAAGGTTTTTTCATGATATAATTCATAACCTCCTACTAGGAAGGAAAGTAAGATTTGTGATAAAATGCTTAAGCAGTTTTACATTAAACTTTAATGAGATTATGACCTCTTCTGGGAAACTACCTACCCACTTACTTAGCTGACTGTCAGTCAAGGGTCTAATGATCTTCTTAACTAGGCATTCTTCTTACATGTATTCAGTCTAACAGTGATTATCTTTTATCTCTTTTCCCAGAAAATGTCCCTTCCAAGGTCAGCAAAGTCTCTTGCCTTTGCCACAGATTTGAAATACAATGTTGATTCATGCTTATAATTAAATTATCTGATAGGATAGTTAATTTTTTTTTTTTTAAAATCTGCTCATTCACAGAGCCTTTTATCAAAAAGAAAAGAGATGAGATATGGGCTATAGTTATGCAAGTTGTTACCATCGGGAAAAAGTGGTGAAGGATATATGGGATTTCTCTGTATTTTTTACAACTGCATGTGAATCTACAATTAAGTAAAAAAAGAGAAAATTAAGAAGAACAGAAATCCCATCTTTGCTTTGTTCTTCTGCATCCATTTTCTCTGTACTTTTATGGCATTTTTCTTAGCTGCCCAGAGAGTCTCTTCCACTTTCCATGAGAACCTTTCTTCCTGTTGGTCATCTTCCTCCTTCCTGTCTCTAAGATATTTCCTTATGTATTAGAACTATGTTATATACTCATCTCTATGCTTGTATTACTCCATTATTAAGCTTTGGGGCCATAGAAGATCAAAGTTGTGCTTTGTGCCTTTTTATCTCTTGATAGGGTTTGGCTGTGTCCCTATCCAAATCTCATCTTGAATTATAGCTCCCATAATTCCCGTGTGTCATGGGAGGGACCCAGTGGGAGGTAACTGAATCATGGGGATGGGCTTTTCCAGCACTGTTCTTGTGATAGTGAGTAAGTCTCAGGAGGTCTGATGGTTTATAAAGGGCAGCTCCCCTGCACACACTCCCTTGCCTGCTGCCATGTAAGATGTACCTTGGCTCCTCCTTCACCTTCCACCACGATTGTGAGACCTCCCCAGCCATGTGGAACTGTGAGTCCTTCAAACCACTTTCCTTTATAAATTACCCAGTCTTGGGTATGTCTTTATTAGCAAAATGAGAGTAGACTAAGACATCTTTTCAAAACAGGGGAAGTAGGGATGGTTAATGAGTAAGAAAAAAAAGAATGAATAAGATCTATCATTTGATATCACAACAGGGTAACTATAATAGTAATTTAATTGTACATTTAAAAATAAAGAACTTAATTGGATTGTTTGCAACACAAAGGATAAATGCTTGAGGTGATGGATAACCCATTTATCCTGATGTGATTATTACACATCAGGATAGGATGTGTATCAGATAGGATGCTTGTATCAAAATATCCCCTATACCACATAAATATATACACCTACTATGTACCCCCAAAATTAGAAATAAACAAAAAAACCTGGAGGTGCTCATAAAATGTTAGTTGAATTGAATTAAACTTTCAAATATCAAACACCCTTGATGTCTGTACCTCTAAGCTAATATCTAAAGAAGGGAAATGAGGTGGGCCTGGAGCCATCCCTTGGTTGCTTTTCGATGAGGAGAGTGGATCAGTGCTTCTCAGTCTTGACCATGTATTGAGTTCTCTTGGTGGCTTTTAAGAAATACCAGTGTCCAGGCCCCACCCCCAGCAGTTCTAATTTACTCCGTTTAAGGTGGGGCACAGGCATTAATATTTTTATAAATTCCCTGGTTTAATCTAATGTGCGGGCACGTTTGGGAACTGCTAGTCTACAACAATCATTTCCAAAGCTCTTTTTATTTGTCCTCCCTATTCACTTGAGTGAGAAAACACACTTCCAATCACTAAAGGTGACTGGCTACAGCAAGGCTTTTCATCCAGGGGGGTGGGAGGAGCTAAGAAACGTGGGTAGTTTGAAGAAAACTCCCTTAGGATTCCAATCTATCCTCCTAGGAAGGCACTTATTTACTTCCTCACTACACCCCCTACTACTGTGAGTGTTTCTGAAACACTTATTTATTTATTCCACAAGAACTGACCTATCTCCTCTCTTTACAGTAGGCACCGCTATGTAATGGTCAAGAACACAGACTGTGATGTCAGTACATGGGTTCAAATCCTGTGTCTATCACTTAGCGGCAGAGTCAGCCTGTTACTGCAGTTCACAGAGCCTCAGTTTCCTCATTTGTAATCCGAGACAGTAATAAACTCCACCTCATAGGATTCCGGGAATTCAGTGACAATTCACGGAAAACTTTTAGACTATAATGGGCTTATCATAATTATGTAATATATGCAAACTGTTATCTTTGTCCTTTTTCTTTGTCCTCTTCTTCCTCTTTAGCATCTTTTTTCTTCTCCTTTTCATTGTTACTGCTATTATTATAGGCATCATGCTAAGTGAACTCTTGCCCTCATGGGGTTCACTGGGGAAGCAGGTATTAAATGAATAACAGCACACAGCATCATTGCATGTCAGTATCCAGTAATCTTTGTACCAAACAATGGCATGAAAAGTTTAATTCTCCAAGTGCCACCTTATACAACCCATTGTCATCCTTGCTGAGGTTGCCAGTAAAACATCCTGAATGAGACAGTCAGTTGCCACAGGACTTCAAAGTTTCCAGATTTGTAACATTTTATTGTACTTCTCCAAAGGAGACATTCAGACATTCAGCCTTTCCCTGTCTGGACTGAGCCAGCTCGACCAGACACCCAACTGAACTCCCTTCTGTAAATGCAAGCTGGAGCCCACACTGCTGTGTCTGCTTTCCATCGTTAACCCAGCACAGTGTGCTGTACCATTAAACCACTGTACTTCCTCCCCAGCAAAGTCCCCTGGAATGCTGGGACGTGATTCGTTGGCATAGAAATTGAAGTTGCTGTTCCTTTGTCATGAGGCAAAGGGTGGGAACATTTGGAATGCTGTGGAACTGACATCCAGTCTGTTTCATTCTTCATAAGTGTGGCACAGTGTTAAATTTTTCAGAGCTCTGTGCCTCTGTGCAGTCAACTCGGGTTTTTCTATCTGAATTTATTGAGAGTGTAGAATCACAGAAGGTGATTAACATAAATTTCAACCTCTATTTCTGCCTGTTGCTGCCTCGTAAGTGGAATGGAAACTTGTTTTTCTTTAATACCCACTCAAACTCACTGCTTACGATCCCTACTATGCTGTTTGCTGGGGTGGCCCTGGCTCTGTGAATCTTAGTTTTCTTGCCTGTAAAATGAGTATAATGATAGTATCTGTTGCAGAGGGTTGTTCGTAGGACTAAATGAATTAATAAATATAAGTACTTTTTAAATTTTTATTTTTTTAAGATGGAGTCTTTCTCTGTCCCCCAGGCTGGAGTGCAGTGGCGCAATCTCGGCTCACTACAACCTCCATCTCCCAGATTCAAGCAGTTCTTCTACCTCAGCCTCCCAAGGAGCTGAGATTACAGCCATGCGCTACCACAACTGGCTAATTTTTTTTTTTTTTTTGAGATGGAGACTCACTCTATCACCAGACTGGGGTATAATGGCACCATCTCAGCTCACTGCGACCTCCACCCCTTGGGTTCAAGCAATTCTCATGCCTAAGCTTCCCAAGCAGCTGGGAGTACAGGCATGCATCACCACATCCAGCTAATTTATATATATATATATATATATATATATATATATATATATATATATATATATATTTTTTTTTTTTGAGACGGAGTTTCGCTCTTGTTACCCAGGCTGGAGTGCAATGGTGCGATCTCAGCTCACCGCAACCTCTGTCTCCCGGGTTCAAGCAATTCTCCTGCCTCAGCCTCCCGAGTAGCTGGGACTACAGGCATGCATCACCATGCCCTGCTAGTTTTTGTATTTTTAGTAGAGATGGGGTTTCAGTATGTTGACCAGAATGGTCTTGATCTCTTGACCTCGTGATCCACCCGTCTTGGCCTCCCAAAGTGCTGGGATTATAGGTGTGAGCCACCGCCCGGCCTATATGTGTGTGTGTGTGTGTGTGTGTGTGTGTGTGTGTGTGTATTAGAGATGGACTTTCACCGTGTTGGCCAGGATGGTCTCGATTTTTTGACCTTATGATCCGCCGCCTTGACCTCCCAAAGTGCCGGATTGCAGGTGTGAGCCACCCGGCCTGGTCTGTTTTCTTTTCTTTTTTTTTTTTTTTTTTTTAGTAGAGATGGGATTTCACCATGTTGGCCAGGTTGATCTCAAACTCCTGACCTCGCGATTTGTTCACCTCAGCCTCCCAAACTGCTGGGATTAAAGGCATGAGCCACCACCCCTGGCCCAGAGTGATCTTTCAAAAATGCAAAACTACTGCCAGGCCACTCGCTTAGGGTTCTTCAATAGCTCCCCATTGCTCTTAGGCTAGAGCCAAATCCTGCCCATGGCCCTGCCTGCATGTTCCAGCAGTATGTTGTGTTCCAGGCAAGAGAGCAGTGTATGGCAAGGCTTCTAACAACCTTTCCAGCACCTTCATTCGCTCCTCCTCTTCTCTCCTAGCTCCAACCACACCAGGTAACTTTGTTGCTGCTGACTTCCAACCTTGGCATATGCCATATACTTTGCCTGGAACATGTTTTTTATTCTTCACCCCACCTAATTAATTCTCATCTGTTAGTGTTTAGCTTAAATGCTTCTTCCTGAAGAAAATCTCTGATTGTCTGGATTAGAGTGAATTCCCCTGATACTCACATGCAAAGTACCCTGTAGTTCTCCTTTAAAGCATTTGTCATGATTATAATTGAGTATCTAACTGTGTGATGCTATGTTTGATCTCCTTCACTGGCATGGAAACCTTATAAAACCAGACACTATGTCTCTTTTATTCTCCAAATGTTAATTTCCAGCCCCTTGTGCAGAGTAGCTGTTGAAGGAATACATCAACTCCAGGGGCAGATTTAATTTCTTCCTCCCCTACATGAGGCTGGGATCTAATTGGTAAGTTGTATTCCCTTAAAGCAGGATTCTAAAAGTACCCACTATTTAAGCAGGCTTAATCCCATTACCACAAATATTTTGAGGGAAATCCCATTAAATCATACCATGCATCTTGGTCATTAAATGTGCTCATCATTACCCGGGTCTGAAAAACAGACTCGTGTGCAGCGGCCATTCCAGCTGAATCCCTGCTTCAGGCAAGCTTCTCCAATATGATTATCTTGCTTTAATATGTACTCAATCTGCCTCTAACAAATTGCTTTAATAATCGCCGTCTTCAGCAGAACAAACCTGTAAAGGAGGCATTGCATTTTTCCTTGGCTAGAGACATAAATTAGATGAATGCCATGATTAGAAGAGGTGGAAATTGGGCGACGCTGGCTATTCTTTCTTTCCAGAGTTTGCCTTTGTTGAATCCTTTCCTCTTTTTAGATAACAAAACTCATTTCTTTTGTATCCCATTTCTTCAGCCACCTGGTAGTAGCCTTGGCTTCCAAAATACATAGGCACAGTGTATTTATCTCCCCTTCCAACTTTCCCCCTCACCATTGTTGGAGTCACTCTTAGGTGCTCTGACTGCCAAGAGAAGCTTCATCAATGACTGTAAGTAGGGGTGCTAATGTCCACATCATTCACTCCACTGTGATGGTTGAAAAATGCCATTAGCTTAAGAGTCATCATTCTGGTTGGATGCTCAGTAGAACCAACTCATGATTCTTTGTCATTTCTGGTCAGATTTCAGAAGAGAGGCTTCAGGTGAACCTGGTGAGATAAAAACAGACAGATCTGGAAAGTTGAATGGCAGAACCTCTCAATACTTGTAAAACTCAGGAATAAGAAAGGGAGACAGACCTGGCACAATGGCTCATGCCTGTAATCCCAGCAATTTGGGAGGCTGAGGTGGGTGGATCATCTGAAGTCAGGAGTTCGAGACCAGCATGGCCAACATGGTGAAACCCCATCTCTACTAAAAACAGAAAAATTAGCTGGGCGTGGTGGCACGTGCCTGTAATCCCAGCTACTTAGGAGGCTGAGGCAGGGGAATCACTTGAACCTAGTAGGTGGAGGTTGCAGTGAGCTGAGATCACGACGCTGCAATCCAACCTGACAACAGCGCAAGACTCTGTCTCTAGAAAACAAACAAACAAACAGAACACAAAAAGAAAGGGAGACAGAAGCAAAAAAAATTGCAAGCAATATATATTTTAAATCTCTGACATTTAGAGGACGATGGTGCCATAAAGTACTGGAACAACTGTCCTTCAGAGAGCATCAGGGGTAGATAATGCCAACTCGGTTCAGCTGCAGTCACATCTAGAAAGTTTGCTCATCTTGGCTATTTGACTTTTGAAAATGAACTGGGAATGTGCCTTCTTGCGGAGGGGGCAGGATATCTGATATTTATTATTCTCACTGAGGATTAAACAGTCACAAAAACAAATGATATTTGAAGAACTCTTATTAGACACCATGAGCTAAGTGCATTTTACATCATTATCACATGCAGTTATCAAATCAGTCTCCTGAGGTAGGCTTTATTAACTGCTTTTTACAGAAAAGGAGTCTGAGACTCAGACTGGTTCAGGACCTTTTCCACCGACACATTCTAGTGAGTGGGAGTGGCAAATTTTTGATCCATGTATGAGGAGCTTTAAATCCATGCTGGTAAGCACTGTTGCTTGCCTTCACTTAGGAAAGGATTATAAAGGTGCCAACTAATAAATCAATCCTGTCTATTCAGGGAAAGACCATGCTCTGACCTCCACAATCCCCTTTCTCTAAAGAAAGCTACAACTGGGAGATTAAAGAACCTTCTTCCCTAGAGTAATATCCTGTTCTCTGTTAGCTGAAAGAATGGAGCCAGAGGGATGGTATCCAGAGCTAAAAACCTCTGCAGTTTCTCGTGAACTGCAGAACCTGTTAAATCGCAAGCTGAGGGTAGCTTTCTCTCTCTGGAATTCAAGGTTGGGTTCATGAGGTATAGGAATGAGTAAAAGTCAGCAGCCTCCCTTGTGGAACTGATTATTGGAAGGATTATTTTTTTCTTGCTTAACACTGTTGGGTATAATGCAAAACTCCCTCTAACAGAATATATCACTAAATAGAAGCTAGCTCTTTCCATCTAAGGGGATTCATTTAAAAATTAGCATGGAGCTGAGTCTTTGTGGTCCTAGACCCTCTGAGAGGAAAGTCACCATTAGCAAAAACTGCAGGGGGAAAAGGAAGCCTGGACTGTGTTTTATGTTAAATTAGCCACCAAAGGGACTACGCATGGAATTCAAGCCAAGTGCATTGCCAAATGTAGAACTAAATAATTCAAATATGCATGCTTTCAGTGAAAATCATTTTTCTTGACTTGGGCTTCCTTTATAGAATTAAAACATAAAATATAATATTTTTTAAGTGTTTGCTATTCTTTAATTGCTGGACAATGCACTTAAAAATAAAGCCTTTAGGAGTTGCAAAGGGAGAAGACTGATTTGTTATGAGTAGCAATGCCTCCCACATGGTCTAAAATAACATCAGTAGGGGTGACAGATAACTGCCTAAAGCATAAAGAGAATTTATTGGTTCACACCCCGAAATAGTCAAGGGCTAGACTGAGTTCCCAGTGTAATGTGATTCTGGGCAAAAGTGAAGTAATCAGACCCAATCTCTCCCAATCTGTCTACTCTGCTTTTCTCTGTGTTGACTCTAATAAGTCTGTCAGAAAAGACGACTATATGATCTTGCAGTATGCTTCTCAAAGTCCTGAGACTACAACCCAGTGGTCCTAATTGTGCCGTGGTCCCAGACCTGAACTAATAGTAGCCAGATTCATATGAGGGTCAAGCTTATATTACATGCTCATTCCTGGAGCTACATTCTCTGAAGACTATGGACAGAGTGGGAGGGAGAGAACATATTCCTGGGAAAAAAAGTTATGAATTTCAGAAGAGAGGAAGTGAATACTAGGTGGTAAAAATGAATAAAACAACAAAAACAAAAAATTTCATTAGAATGGGGTAAGAGAGGGCTATGCTTACAAATAATGGGAGGTTTGGATTTGAAAAGACCATCCAGGACTTTTAGCCTCCACCCAGGAATGTCTCATTTATATAGACAGGGAATCCTGAAGAATTCAAGTACAAAAATCTATTAGAACTAATCAGTGAGATCAGCAAGGTTGCAGGATATAAGAACAATATACAAAAACCAGTTGGGTTTCCATATACCAGCAATGAACAATCCAAAAAGAAAGGAAGGAAACAATTCCATTTACAAAAGCATCAAAAAGAATTTTTAAAAACCTCAGGGTTAAATTTAAGAAGGGAAGTGCAAAACTTATACACCGAAAAGTACAAAACACCATTGAAATAAAAAAGACCTAAATAAATAGAAATACATCTCATGTTCAAGGACTGGGAGAATTAATATTAAAATGATAGTATTTCCTAACTGATCTACAGGTTCTGAACAATCCTAAAATCCCAGCGTAGTTAGACAAACTCCTCCTAAAATTCATATGAAAGTGCAAGGGACCCAGAATAGCCAAAAAAGTAACCAACATTCTCAGCAAACTGACACAAGAACAGAAAATCAAACACCGCCTGTTCTCACTCATAGGTGGGTGTTGAACAATGAGAACACATGGACACAGAGAGGGGAGCATCACAGACTGGGGTCTGTTGGGGGGAAATAGGGGAAGGACAGTGGGGGGTGGGGAGTTGGGGAGAGATAGCATGGGGAGAAATGCCAGATACAGGTGAAGGGGAGGAAGGCAGCAAATCGCACTGCCATGTGTGTACCTGTTCAACAATCTTGCATGTTCTTCACATGTACCCCAAAACCTAAAATGCAATTAAAAAATAGTTCTTGAGGAAAAAAGACTTGGAAGATTCATGCTTTCTCATTTTAAAGTTTACTGCAAAGCTGCAGTAATCAAGGCAGTGTGGTATAAGGATTGGCAGAAGGATAAATATATAGATCCTTGGATGAAAATTGAGAGCCTAAAAATTAACCCTTCCATTTTCTACAAGGTTACTAAGATAGTTCAAAAAAAAAAAAGTCTTTTCAACAAATGGTACTGGGACAACTAGATATCCATATGCAAAAGAAACAAGTCATACCCCTTCCTACCATTATGTTCAAAAACTAACTCAAAATAGATTATAGGCCTAAACCTAAAAGCTAAAATACAAAACTCTTAGAAGAAAATATAGAAATAAATCTTTAGGACCTTGGATAAGGTAACAGTTTCTTAGATATGACAGCAAATGTATCAACAACAACAAAAATTCAGATGAATTTGACTTCATTAAAATTAAAAATATAGGCCAGGTGCAATGGCTCATGCCTGTAATCCCAGTACTTTGGGAGGCTGAGGCAGGTGGATCACGAAGTCAAGAGCTCGAGACTATCCTGGCCAACATGGTGAAACCCTTCTCACTACTAAAAAATACAAGAAAAAACATTAGCTGGGTGTGGTGGCACACACCTGTAGTTCTAGCTACTCAGGAGGCTGAGGCAGGAGAATTGCTTGGACTTGGGAGGCGGAGGTTGTGGTGAGTCGAGATTGCGCCACTGCACTCCAGCCTGGTGACAGAGTGAGACTCTTTCTCAAAAAAAAAAAAAAAAAAAGAAAAGAAAAAATTAAAAAATTAAAAATTTATATGTTTCAAAGTTAAACCATCAAGAAAGTTAAAAGACAACTCACAAAATAGAAGAATATATTTGCAAGTAATATACCTGATAAGGGATTTGTGTTTAGAATTTTCTTAACAATTCCTGTAACCCAACAGTAAAAGACAACCCAATTGAAAATGAGCAAATACTTTGAATAGAAATTTCTCCAAAGATTTACAAATGGCCAGTAAGCACATGAAAAGATGCTCAACATTTTAAGTCATTGAGGAAATGCAATTCAAAATCACAGTAAGATACCATTTCATACCTGCCAGGATGGCGTAATAAAGAAGACATGTTGGAAAATGATAATGTGGGAAAGGATGTGGGAAACTTAGAACCCTCATATGTTGCTGGTGAGAACGTAAAATGATACAGACGTTGTAAAAAGCACTTTGGCACTTCCTTAAAGCTTAAACATAGAGGCCAGACCTGTGGCTCATGCCTGTAATCCCAGCACTTTGGGAGGCCAAGGTGGGTGGATCACGAAGTCAGGAGTTTGAGGCCAGCCTGACCAACATGGTGAAACCCTGTCTCTACTAAAGATACAAAAAAATTAGCTGGGAATGGTGGCATGCACCTGTAGTCCCAGTTACTTGGGAGGCTGAGGCAGGAGAATTGCTTGAACCTGGGAGGCAGAGGCAGTGAGCTGAGATCATGCCATTGCACTCCAGCTTACCTAACAGGGCAAGACTCTGTCTTAAAAAAGAAAAAAATGTTAAACATAGAGTTACTATATAACTCAGAAATTCCACTCATAGATATATACTCAAAAAAAAAAAACCAAAAACATATGTCCATGTAAAAACTTAGACAAACATGAATGTTCCTGGCACGTTACCCATGATAGCAAAAAAGTGAAAGCAACTCGAGTGTTTATCCATTGATGAATATTAATAAATAAAATGTGGTATGTCCATACACTGGAATATTATTTAGCCCTCAAAAGGGTTTAAGTACTGATTTATGCTAGAGCATAGATGGACCTTGAAACCATTATGGTAAGTAAAAGAAGCCAGACACAAAAGAAAGGAGCCAGACACAGATATTTCATATAAATAGAATCATGTGAAATATTCAGAATATGAAATCTGTCAAGACCAAAAACAGATTAGTGGTTGCCAGTGGTGGGATTGGAAGAATGGGAAGTGACTGCTAATGAACACAGGGTTTCTTTGAGGATTGGTGACAACATTCTGCAATTAGATATTGGGGATGATTACTTAATTCTGTCACTATGGTAAAAACCATTGAACTGCATACTTTAAAAGAGTGAGGGCTGGACGCGGTGGCTGGCATCTGTAATCCCAGCACTTTGGGAGGCCAAGGCAGGTGGATAGCATGAGGTCAAGAGTTTGAGATCAGCCTAGCCAACATGGAGAAACCCCATCTCTACTAAAAATACAGAAATTAGTTGGGCATGGTGGCGGATGTGGTAGTCCCAGCTGCTTGGGAGACTGAGGCTGGAGAATCACTTGAGCCCAGGAGGCAAAGGTTGCAGTGAGCTGAGATTGTACCATTGCATTCCAGTCTGGGCAACAAGAGCAAAACTCTGTTAAAAAAAAAAAAAGAGTCATTTTATGTGAATTAAACTTTAATAAATCTATAATACAAAAAAAGGCATACTTAGAGGAGAATTTGATTAGTTCAGTGCTGATTAGTTGAAAATAGTTGCACAGACAGAGCTGGGAGTCAACTCCTGTCTCCATTTCTGAGGCTCAATTACATCATCTGCAAAATGGAAGAAGGGAAGGTGAACATCAGCAACCATAGAGTATTTGTGATGATGAAATGATAAAGTGTATATATAGTTCCTGGAACATAACAAGTGACTCAGAAATTGAGTCTAATAATAAAGCAAGACAGAAGTTATAACTTTGACAAAGAAAGGTTCACCAGTTTTAGAAACGTGATCTGGGTAGACGCTGAATGTTTGGAGTGATAGTTGGCTCCTGGCATTGGGTACGTCACAGTGGACAGAGTCTAGGGAGCACCTGCTTCTTCCTGTTTATCCCAGCCCCTGTTCACTGGGCTTGTCTGCAATCAAAGTGGTAGTAGGAACAGTAGGAAGGAAGGACAAATTCCTTGAGCATAGTGGGGGAATCTGGCCACCGGCTATAGGACTGAGTCCAAGAGGTGAATCCACAGCCACCAGTCTGTCTTCCTGCCCTTTCTTCTCAGGGGTCTCTCACTTCACAGCAAAGATGGCTTCCTTGCACAGCTCATCAGGGAGAAATCAGAGACTTGACATCCGCTAGGTCCTATGTACCACTCAGCCCAGACACAGCTCAGACCTGGAACTGTGAACTCCACAGAGATGAGGAAGTTCAGGCAAGTGTAATGTCAAAAAAGGCAAAGGAGAAGAAAGGCTATCTAGTCTGGATGGTTCCATTCCCAAGCCCATATCTGTACACTGATATTGATCTGACATTTACTATTGTGTCTTACTGATTCTAAAGTCACTGCTAATTTAATAGTAACTTTTGGGGGAGAGCATGGTGTGGAAAAGAGAGATGCTATTAAATGATGAACAATTTTATTTTACTCATCAAAAATATCTTAAATTTGTCTTAAAAATTTGATTATTATTATTTTTGAGCCAGGGTCTTGCTCTGTAGCCCTGGCTGGGGCGCAGTGGTACCATCATAGCTCCCTGCAGCCTGGAACTCTGGGGCTCAAGCAATACTCCTGCCTCAACCTTCTGAGTAGCTAGGACTACAGGTACATGCTGCCACACTCAGCTAATTAAATATTTTTTTTTTTTGTAGAGGCAGGGTCTTGCTCTGTTGCCCTGGCTAGTCTCAAATTCCTGGCCTTGGCTAGATGCGGTGGCTCACACCTGTAATCCCGCATGTGGGAGGCCAGAGCAGGTGTATCACCTGAGGTCAGGAGTTTGAGAACATCCTGGCCAACATGGTGAAACCCTGTCTCTACTAAATACACAAACCTGGGAGGCAGCGTTTGCAGTTAGCTGAGATTGCACCATTTCACTCCAGCCTGGGTGAAAGAGTGAGACTGTCTCAAATAAAAAGAAAGAAAAAAAATTCCTGGCCTCAAGCAGTTCTTCTGCCTCGGCCTCCCAAAGTGCTGCAATTACAGGCACAAACCACACACCTGGCCTTGACTCTTGTTTTTTGTTTTTCTCTCTCAAACTCCCAATCGATTCTGAGTCAAGGCTCTTCTGAATGACGCTGGGCTGCAGACATTCCTGCAGAGTCATTTCGATGACTGATCTTTATCGTGACTCATACTCCTTGACACCTCTCATGTTCTTGGTATGGATAATATAATTTTGAGTCAAATGAAAGAATATTGGGTTTTCATCTGCAGTTTCTACTCACTGAAACTTGCAATCCTTTAATTGAATTAGATGCCAAAGAAGTTAAAGGGCTTCTTTGAAAAGTCACCAGAAGCCTTGTGATGAATAGATATGCAGCCCCAACTAGTCCTTCATGGCCTGTGAATCAATTAACATCACTCTCTCCTGGCTTAAAAAAAAACTCCATGATTTATTAGGCTGAGACATTTGGTGATGTTAGCACATGCTCTGCAAGAGACAAGGTAAAACTTAACTTCTTTGCATGTTTCTGTGGCTTCTCTTGTGGTCTTTTGACCTTTTTTTTTTTTTTTTTTTGTACTTAAGGTGTAAACATTCTTTTTATTTTTAGAGATGCTTCTTTTGTGCATCTAGCAGGAAGTACCCTCTTGAATGACAGAAGCCAAAGACAGCAAATATTCCTTTTTCCCTACATCCTGGCACCTGGAGTGTGGTTACGTGATACAGACAGTCAATCAGAAACTCATGCCTAGGGCTTTGCATCTTGAGGATTTAGTAATAAAAGCATCAAGCATCCAGTGGCATTGGTGGTGCTGAGAGCCCAGCAGGCTCTGAGCATCCCTAGTGGCTTTTCAGTTATTGTACGCTTGACACAATGATCCTACAAAGTGACCTTGACTGGACATTGTGCTGCTAAACCTCTCTGAGTTTTGCTTATATTTTAAGTTCACTAAAACAATCATTACTATGAAGCAGATTGGTAAATAGGAGAAAAGGCATACAAATATACTTAACGTGTGTATATAGGATCCTTAAGAATAAAGACTAAAAGATTCAAGGGAAATTGTCCATTGTTATGTTTAGTTCCAACAAACTACGGACAGACATGTAGAAATATCATGGGACAAAACGGTCTGATCAAAGGCCAGCAGATGGGTGGGGAAACCCAGCAAGTCCTGTCTGTCTAGATTCTTCTTGGTTTCTCTTTATGTATTCCTTTCTTCTGCATGTGGGGCAGGGTCCTCACCAGAAGAGGGGTCCTATGACCCACAGTCAAAATAGGTAGGTGAGAGAATTTGCTTATGACCAGTTGAGGTCAGGAGTTTGAGACCAGTCTGACCAACATAGTGAAACCTTGTCTCTATTAAAAATACAAAAATTAGCTAGATGTGGTGGCTCAGGCCTGTAGTCCTAGCTACTTGGGAGGCTGAGGCAGGAAAATCGCTTGAACCCGGGAGGCGAAGGTTGCAGTGAGCCGAGATCATGCCACTGGACTCCAGCCTGTGCAACAGAGTCAGACTCTGTCTCAAAAACTAGTAAGTAATAAAATTAAAGGACTTTGAAAAATATATAACCATGGTACCGGCATCATACCTAAAAACCTTAATATCGTAAAATAGCCAGGTCCTGTCCAAATTTCCTCAACTGCTCTGTATTCACATGTTTGTGTGTGCAATACCATCAATTTGATCAAATCAGAGTATCACCTTCACATACTGTGTTAGGTTGATGTATCTCTTGAGTCTATTATTTGAAAGTCCTCTTCCCACTTTTCCCCCATTTATCTATTTAAAAGTTCTGATTTGTTTGGTAGAGTTTCCCACATTGTGGGTCTTGCTGTTACAAATCTGTAGCGTTTTGTGATATGTTCCTGTCTCCTCTGTGTGTCCTATAAATTGGTAGTAAGATCGAGGTTCAATTCTGGGGGAAAGGGAATTATATTTCATATGTAGTGTTGTGTACTTCCTACTGAATTGCATCAAGATGCCAGTCAAATCTGGTTAACTCTCTTTAAGATCTATCCATGGGTGTAAGTGGTAATAGCCTGGTTTACCCATTCTAAAGTTCTTCTTTAGCTTTTCACCCAATTGTTTTAGCTACTGTTAATGATCATTTCCTGGACCCATTGTTTTTATGGGTACAAAGTCATCATAGTCTAACTCTGTCATTTCATTAGTAGCTGAGATTTTTCTAAAAGAACTCTGCCTTATCACCTCTTTGATTACCTCACAGTAGAGTTTATGTAGGAAAATCAGGTTAAACTTTTTTTTTTTTTTTGAGATGAAATCTTGCTCTGTTGCCCAGGCTGGAGTGCAGTGGAACGATCTCAGGTCTCTGCAACCTCTGCCTCCTGGGTTCAAACGATTCTCCTGCCTCAGCCTCCTAAGTAGCTGGAATCACAGGCATGTGTCATTACACTCTGAATTTTTTTTTTTTTTTTTTTTTTTTTTTTTTTTGCAGAGACATGGGTTTGTCATGTTGGCCAGGCTGTTCTGTAACTCCTGACCTGAAGTGATCTGCTTGCCTCAGCCTCCCAAAGTCCTGGGATTACAGGCTACACTCTATGTTTTCCCTTTATCATCAGTTTTCAGAAAAATAAGTTGGTATCCTAGCACCTCCGTCGTGACCATTGAGGTTTTTTTCTTTCTGTGTAGTATTAGTTTGTACTCATTAATTTTTAATGTATTATTTGGTTGTTTACATTTATTGCATATGTTCTTTTTGAAGCTAATATTAAACAACTTGGGGCTTCTAGAAATATCTTCTTGGGAACCTCTCTCGAATCCTTTTGATGTACCCAAGTGGTCTTTGATAATTCTCTGGCCTAATGGTACAATAAGATGTTCTGGGCATACCTTTTATATTTCCTGCCCTGGACCAGGAATTGACTATTTATATTCAAGGATCCCTAGTTCCTTTAAGTGGTGAATAGAAATAGAAACTGCATTGTAAGCCATGTCATTGTTTCTTTAAAAGTAATGATGGCTGGGCACAGTGGCTCATGCCTATAATCTCAGCGCTTTGGAAGGCCGAGGCAGGCACATCACCTGTGGTCAGGAGTTCAAGACCAGTCTGGCCAACATGGTGAAACTCTGTCTCTACTAAAAATACAAAAATTAGCCAGGCGTGGTGGCACGTGCTTGTAATCCCAGCTACTCAGGAGGCTGAGGTGGGAGAGTTGCTTGAACCCTGGAGACAAAGGTTGGAATGAACCGAGATCATGCCGCTGTACTCCAGCCTGGATGACAAGAGGGAAACTCCATCTCAAAAAAAAAAAAAAAAAAAAAAAAAAAAAAGAAGAAGGAATGGCAAGGAATGGCAAAAACTGCAATTACTTTTGGCCCAACTTAATAGGTCTTTTAAATGGACTAAGGTAGGAAATGCATTTTTTTTTTTTAAGAGAGAATACATCAGGTGTTCCTGTTGATACCTTCAACTCACTTTTGAAATAAAAAGGTTTATAATGAAGTTTTCTGATTCTACTCTTGGGTGTTGCTTCCCTATGACAAAATCCTTGGCCCCCGTAGCATCAATTTGAGTACTCACTGCTTTATCCTACCACATTCGCACGACAGTTCCAGAGTAACAGCAGCAATATCACAACTAAGAACACGATACCTGAAAATAACTCGTGATTTCTTTGCGGTTATTTTTAACCCTAAGCTGTATCCCAGCAGGGATACACAGGCAAATTAGTGTATTTTAAAGGAGCTTAACATAATTTCTCACTGTTAAGCCATGAGCTAGGTATAGTTGAGTTGATTTACTTCATTTTGCTTCAGATTTGAAGGAATTATTTTAGATTTTTTTATACAATGTTATAATTTTGTAGGATATTTACATGCTTGAAAGTAAGATCTTTGGAACAGATTGTATTGAGATAAATCTAGTTTATATCTGTCTCCCCTTCACATATTTCATACTATTTGCTTTTGGTGACCTTTTTTTTTTTAAGTTTTTGTGATTTCTATGGTTGTTTATACATGCACACACAAACTGAATATCTCTTCATATCTGCTTCATATTTTAGGGGAAGAGTGGCATGCTATATCCATTATTTTGTCCTTTGTTTTTACTTCATGGTATATCCAGGAGATCACGCCTTAGTAATATACAGAGGTACAGGTAATTCTCATTATTCATGGTAGTTTTGTTCTGTAAAGTGCCCCTGAATACTAGCTTAGTAAATCCTGAAGTATTGCTCCCAGGGAAAATATATCGTTAGGTTCCTGTGAGCCTTGTATCACATTTTCACCGACCAGTGAACATACAACCTTGTTTTATGTGTGTTTCTTTCTAAAGACACCTGAGTTAATATATATTGTTAATTCATTGCTAGTGAACTAAGGCATGATAACTCATGCCTGAAGAGAGCTTATGTAACTTTTTTTTTCCATGAGATACTTCATCGCCTTCTTACACTTACAAACATTGGACAGCACTTCAGTACTTCACTAGGGGGTCATTTGAAACAGTTAAATCGCCATCAAAAAGCACAAAATGCAAACCATGTGGCAATCTGTAGACTGTGTCAAGGCTATTTACATTTATAATAGGAGAGATGAAACAAGCAGACAGAGTGTCACCTTGTGTGACCTCAGTGGGAAACGCGCGCATCAGGCAGCTCAAAGTTTTGCCATTCTGTGCACAAGCATGTCTGCAATTGATTGTGAAAGTGCCCTCGATAGTGGCTTTGGAGTTGCCGGTAAATTTTAGCCAGCATGTGAATTTGCAACTGTAGAATCCACCAATAACAAGGATTGATTGTAGTTCTCATTTTTTCAAATTTTTGTACCGTACTCCATTGTGCAGATGTGCCATAGTTTATCATAACTAGTCCAAAGCAGTGGCTCATGCCTATAATCCCAGCACTTTGGGAAGCTGAGGTGGCCGGATCACTTGAGGCTAAGAGTTTGAGACCAGCCTGGTCAACATGGTAAAACCTCATCTCTACGAGAAACAAAAAAACCTAAAAATTAGCCAGGTGCAGTGGCAGTAATCCCAGCTACTCGGGAGGCTGAGGTAAAAGAATCACTTGAACCCAGGAGGTAGAGGTAGCAGTGAGCTGAGTTCATACCACTGTACTCCAGCCTGGGCTATAGAGCAAGACACTGTCTCAATCAGTCAATCAATAAAAGTATCTGATCCACTGATGGAAATTTAGGTATTTTTTCATCCTTTGCAAATATTACAAATAGGACTACAATGACTTGACATGTGCATTTGCATGTTCATATTTTTGACAGCTTCTCCTTGGACTACAGTTCTTAATGTGGAAATCCTGAATCAAAGAACAAATGCGTAGACAGTTTTGTTTTTTGGTAAAAATTGCCAATTTTCTCTTCATAAGGATTGTGCCATTTTTGCGTTTGCACCAGGATGGATGGGTGTGTTTACCCACAGCCTCACCAACAGAATACATCGTTCAGCTTATGAATGTTTGCCAATCTAATAGGCAGTAAGTGGTTATCACACTGTCATTTTAATTGACTTCTCTTTACCCTCAGCGATTTTGAGCCTCTATGCAAAATGCCATGGGGCACTACAATTTATTTTTCTGCAAATTTCTGGTTCACCTATCCTGTGGGAGGTGGCTTCTTATTGGCAGGGAAGATAAGAAGGAATGTAGAATACTGCCAGAGTAGGATTGCCCAGTCAGTGGACAGAGAGATGAAGAACACAACAGTGGGTGGGATCCCTGGGCTAAGCAAGTGGGTCTTCAAGTAGGAAACCTAGTCACATCCAGAAGCTTCCTGTCATAGGGAGGAGGAATGGTGTGGAAGAAGGCATTGGACTCCCAGTCAGTGGTCTGGAGCTTAAAGCATGCTTACAGTTGTGAGGGAGGAGTATGGCAGTGCAGGCTAGAGAGGGAAACTCAGATCTAAGGAAAAGTGAGTGTGTTTGTCTGTTCTCTTGCCATTATAAGGACATATCAAGACTGGATAATTTACAAAGAGAAAAAGGGTTAATGGAGTCACAGTTCCACGTGTCTAGGGAGGCCTGACAATCATGCAGAAGGTGAAGGAGGAGCAAAAGCATGTCTTACCTGGCAGCAGGCAAGGGAGTGTGTGCAGGGGACCTGGCCTTTATAAAACCATCAGATCTCGTGAAACTTACTATCACGAGAACAGCACTGGAAAAGCCCGCCCCATGGTTCAGTTACCTTCCACTGGATCCCTTCCAGAACACCTGGGGGCTACAATTCAAGATGATATTTGAGTGGGGACACAGGCAAACCATATCTGTGAGCAAGTAGAAGCTTTTCCATGTGGAACTGGTTTGACAGAGTGAAGAATGGAACTGAACAGGATCATTGCAGAGTTGAGAGCACTGCTGCAGGAGTCACACAATGAAACCCCTTTCTTCCACTTAGTAGCTCTGTGTTCCTGCCTGAGCGTCATCTTCCTCCTGACTTTCATTTTTTCTCACTGTATACACAGTAGATGTGACCTCCTAGAGTTTCTGTGAAGATTAAATGATTTTTTGCATAGAGGATTTTGCCTCATGCCAGGTATAGCCTAAAGGAGCGGTAAGTAATAGCTATTACTGTAATAAAGAGGAATTTTCCTACCTTCATCAGGCATGTCTAAGAGTAGATGTAGGGATGAAGAATGTAGGTAGGAGGCATAGATGGATCTTTCCATGAAGAGCAGGGGCTGCAAGATGAAGTGGAAGAGGCATGCACCTTTATCCCAGAGACCCATGGTTGCAGAAAGAGAAGACAGCTTAAGATGTTCTGTACAGGAGGAATTTTAAGTGGCTTTCTTAAAGGGCAATTTTAAAGTGTGCCTTTAACATCTGTGTTAAATTTGCACTCTTTGCCTCCAGGTCCAAACATGTTCCTGCTTGTACGTATACCTTGATTGAGTTCTGGATCAATCACTTCTCCCTGAATTCAATCCATGATTTGGGTGGAGATGATTTCCTTTTCCCTACTTCCCTAACCATAAGAGAAGAGTGTGAACCAGGGCTAAGTGAGTTTATGCTTACGTCTATGCATTTGCCTCGTTGGTTAATTCAGGGATTAAGTATGTGGCCCAAACAGAGCCAGTGAGGCACAATAAATTTTTTGTTGCACCCTCAGGGAAAGAGATTCTCCCTCTTTTCACAAGAAATTTGAAACCAGGAGGATGTGAGTTCTGAAAACCTTGCATCTGTCTTTTGACCATGATGGAAGAGCTTGTATGAAAAGAAAAAGACAAAAAGAAGAAGAAAAAAAGTCCAATATAATCTAATATTAGGTGAGTCAAGACACAATTTAAAGACAGAGGAAGAGGAATTAAATCTTGTTAACCTCATTTTAGCCCCTGATCAAGCCATGCCTGCAGCTAAACCAGGCCCTCACCTTTTCCGTTGGGTAGGTGGATAAATTCCTCTTGTGCTATGGTCAGTATGGAAAGAGGTTTGTGTTACGTCAAATGAATATTAGATGACAGAATGTACCAGGGTTAATGTCCCACCCAATTTTCTTATTTTCCCACCTAGAAAACCTCCAAGATGCCAGATCACTGTTTATCTCACTAAGAATTCAGAGCACCTTCCAGGCTTTAGGGAAAGAGTACCTTAAACTTTAGATGCTGAACGTCTGGGAAGCAGGCACAGGATGACACTTGTGTACTAAGTTTTTATCCAATCAATTCCACTTTGAGAGGCAGCAGGTGTAGCGTTTCATTACAGACACTCCAAACTCCGAGATCCCGTCCCCATCCTCTGATCTGGCTCCTGCCTGCCTGCACTTGTGTGGCCTCTTGAGAGACTATTATTAAGATAGAATTTGTATAGATTTTTTTCAAGCCAACAAAAGAATTTCCTTGTTATTTATTCACAGGGTCTAGTGTGCAATATAAATTTAGCCAATTTATAGAGCCTGGCTTGCTGCTCTTGTTAGAGAGAGCCAAAGGCTATTGTCTGCTGTTCATACTGAAATAGAAGTCCTGCTAGAAATCTCATTTCTAATTGCAAGAGGGCCATTTGAGATTTCAGGGAGTCCCCTGTTTCACAGGCTTATAGAGAATAAGGTAGCAATGTATTCTGAATCCCCAGAGAGTTTAAAACTTCTGGGATGCAATAAAACTGAATGTGTACCTGATCCAACCCCTGCAAAGAACACCTTGGAATCTCTTGCCTAATTCACATGCCAGAAACGAAACTGGGAACTGGCCTGGTATAGAAAATCCCAGGAGATGGCCCAGAATTGGCCTAAAATTATGTTCTAAAAATATGCCTGAGATCAGGGGCTCTTTCAAGCCCAGGAGTTTGGCTGAAACTACTGTCCCAACAATGCCCCATGAGAATGTGTGGTTGTACATATGACAATTTCAGAAGGGCAGAACTGTTTTTTAAATCATCTCAGAAATCTCAAAGTTACTAACCCATTTAAAAAGTTATATCTGAGCTCATAATAATGGGTTGTTTTTATATTCTTATCACATGTTTATTGAAAAAACATCTAGTGAATGTTAAAAGGCATACAGCGGAAGTAATCAGACCACTGAAAGATGGTCGTTATTTATTTGATGTTCTGTCCTTCAAGTGTGCTTGGTACATAGTCCTATCTTGGTGTTAGTTATAATTATTGTGGTTGTTGCTTACAAAAAGCAATGGAAACTATTTATATGGTTTCATATATTCTTCTTAATATTGAATGCACTTTTGTGCCATTGAAAACATTTTTTTTTTTTGAGACAGAGTCTCACTTTGTCACCCACGCTGGAGTGCAGTAGCGTAATCTTGACTCACCGCAACTTCCACCTCCCAGGTTTAACCATTTCTCTGCCTCAGCCTCCTGAGTATCTGGGATTACAGGCATATGCCACCATACCCGGCTAATTTTTGTATTTTTAGTAGAGATGGGCTTTCACCATCTTGGCCAGGCTGGTCTTGAACTCCTGACCTCGTGATCCACCGACCTTGGCCTCCCAAAGTGCTGGGATTACAGGCATGAGCCACCGCGCCCGGCCCATTGAAAACTTGTATTGTCTTATTTTCAGTGACAATGTAGTGACTTTCCATTGTGTGAAAATATGCTTATTTACTTAAATCCCCTATTGTTGGGTATTTAGGTGTTTCTCTCTCTTTCTCTGCAGTATTATAAAGAGTATTATAGCAAACATTATGATCAACATTCTTATAGAAAAATATAGCTGCATATGTCTTTACGGTTCCCAAGGGTAAATGCTTTGCAAGTGACAAATCTGGATCAAGGAGGAAGAGCATTTATAAGACATTGCCAAAATACCTTCTAGAAACACTTTATTACTTTATACTACCACAAACAGTAAATGAGTAACAGTTCCTATTTCTCTACACACTTACCAAAACTATATGAGCTTTTAATTTGCCATTTCCAAGTTATCCTTGCATGCCTTGTTTTCAAATGTTGTCTTTCTAGGTGCTCAATGATTCGTGCCATTTTTATTCTTAGTGGAAGAGACTGTGTCAGTGAAATTGCTCTAATAGAAAGACATCAGGTTTTGAAATCAGGCTTTCACAGACAGGCAGTGTTTTGGTTGTCTCTTGCTTCATAACCAAAACATGTCAACACTCAGTAACTTAAACAATGACTGTTGTATTCTGTCTTGTGGTTCTGCTGATTGACTGAGCTCAGTTGGGGGGTTCTTCTGCTCCACGTGCTGTTGATTGAGACGGAAGTAATCTGAGCACTTGACAAGGTCGGAACAACCAAGATGGCTCCCTCATAAAGCTGGTAGTTTGTGCTGGCCTTCAGCCAGGAGTTTACCTGAGGCTACTGACCAGAGCATCTCCGTTCTCTTCCACATGGTTCCATGTGGTCTCTCCATGTAACTTGAGTTTTTCACAACATGGTGTGTCAATTTCATGAACCAGGGAATAGGAATGGCCACTTATCTTAAGGCTTGAGTTTGGAAGCCCAGAATGTTGCTTGTGCCACATTCTCTTGGTCAAAGTTAGTCACAAAGCCAACCAAGATTCAAGGGTTGGGAAAATATACCTCTCCTCTTCATGTCAGGAGTGGCGTGTGCACACAGGATAGGGAGGGATTACTGGGTGCCATCTTTGGATACTAGTTAATAAAGACAGCATGAGGAGATGGAAGAAAAGAGAGGGGGAGAGGTGGGCATTTTGTGACTGTTACTTCGAGCATGTTACTGAACTTCTCTAAGTCTTAGTTTCCAAAGATGAGGAGGAAGAAGAATATCATCTGTTTGTAATCATGAGTGTGAAAACACACACACACACACACACACACACACATATACGTATATGGATACACACAACTATAATCTATGTCAGGTGTTCCCAAACTTTTTACACAGGGGGCCAGTTCACTGTCCCTCAGACCGTTGGAGGGCTGCCACATACTGTGCTCCTCTCACTGACCACCAATGAAAGAGGTGCCCCTTCCTGAAGTGCGGTAGGGGGCCGGATAAATGGCCTCAGGGGGCCGCATGTGGCCTGCAGGCCCGTAGTTTGGGGATGCCTGACTATGTAATCTATGCAATGTAATCTATGTATCTAATCTTTGTAATCTATTTAACTATAGCTAATCTATGTGTCTATGTAATCTATGTATCTATGTAATCTATCACTGTGTATTGCAAGCAAGCACAGTGAGGCAGAAACAGTTATTATTATAATTACTGGTGATGTGACTTTCTAGATATGTGGTTCAGGGAAGTCATGTAGCCTCTATTGCCTTACCTGGAAAATAGAACTAATATCTCACAAACTTACTGAGAAGATTAAATGAAATAACATAAGCAGATGTGCTTTGTTACCTGCTGGCCTTGTACTAAATATCTTCTTTCTTTCTTGGAATATGGAAACCCATAGCAGATATAAGATATCCTGTTTAATGTTTTTTATTTTATAAGGATTCTTGGCATATAATAGCAGGCCTTCTTCAATTGAAAACCATGATTTTCTCATTTCTTCTATCAGAATACATAGAAGGTCCATGCTATTTGGATTTTTGTGTTCGTTTTAGAAGTAAACATACAGACATGGTAGTAGAAAATTAGAAAATTTAAAATCTTGCCGTCTGGTATCAGCATTCAATCTAGAGAAGAAACTATTGCTTTCCAGTCTTCAGTAACAGTCTGCTCCAGGCAGATTCTTTTCAGGAGGGTGTTTCCTTTGTGTTTGGGGGATTGGGAGACAGTATACTGAAATGACAAAAAAAGTCATGTGTCTCGGATTTGAGATCATGCTGGGGAAGATATAAAGAAAACAGTGCATCTGAGGGGAGAAAAAAGATTCCTAGTAAAAGTATAGACCTTGAGAATGGTGAGAATCTTAGATGAACTAGAGGTGAGGTTGGAATTCAAGGTAATGTCATCCAGTTCTTTAGGGAGACACAGTGGCCCTAGGTAAGTTCTGTTACTCCAGAAAATGAGGGCATTGTGAATGAACAGCCCAGGGAGAGATTTTATCAGGGAAGCACATTCTCTGTATTTTTCCTTGTGTCACCCACATGCAAAATCTTTCACTGAAAGAAACCCTCAGTAGAACATTAAATGTTACAGTTAAACATTACAGATTGAACACACCCGTTTATCTCCATTACTCCCCGGAGAGTCCCACTTAAATGGCACAGAAGACATAAACTGATATGAGTAGAGGGAGAAACTAGAATGAAAGAGGGCATCTAGAGGAAGAGAAAAGGCCTTACAGGACGAGGGATGTCAATTGCGTTTTGAGTGGTGGTATGTGGATCGATGTGTGTAACCGAAGTAACCGAGTGAAGGAAATCGAAATCTCAGGCCCAACTGAGGGGAGGTTATAAACCAAAATCAAGGGGAATTGAGTCATAGAACCTCAAAAAGTTTCAGCAATTGGAGACTGCAGGTACCTCATACAGCATGAGCAAAAGTGACGTTCATGACCAGAGAACTGGTTGATTGATAGATTCCCAGACACCCAACCCCACCCTGTGAAACTGGGCAGGAAGGTGGAGTTAAAGATTTGGAAAAATGGAACCAGGATGGGCTCTTTATCCAGAAATATCGGACACAGTGGGTAGTAGGCATGTGAAGTGTGACAGTGGGAAGATCGAATGAAAGTCACTGCCCTGGATGGTGTGGCTACCCAACCCATTTTCTCTGAGCTTCTGGAATGCTGGAAGCTAGCATTTAAACATCTTACAGAAATAGGAACTTACTATGTTGCCCAAACTGATTTTGAACTCTGGGTTCAAATATTTTTTGAGTTTGTTGTAGAAATGGGGTCTCACTACGTTGCCCAAACTGATCTTGAACTCCCGCGTCAGCCTCCAAAAGTGTTGAGATTACAAGCATGAGCTGCTGTGCCTGGCTTACAAGGATTTTCTGAAAGTAACAGAAAGAACCCAAGGAAAAAAATAAATGCGATATACTGACTTTTGGGATAATCCCAACAGAATGGCTTGGTCCATAAAATTCTTGAATTGGTCAATCTTATCCATAGAGCCTCTGATTAGTGTGAGGGGTGTGTGTGTGTGTGTGTGTGTGTGTGTGTGTGTGTGTGAAACAGATTTATCTTACTCAGCTATTAATACAAAATAAAAGGTAATCAGGCACTTAAGGAAAGCCTTCGACATGGGGTGAGGAAAAAATTAGAACATATAAACAGTATAACTAATGGAACTTGTAGAAAGCAGACATTGCAGGCAGCAGAAGAAAACTTCAAATAAATGATAATTAAGAGCCTCACAGAGATTAAAGAAGATATTCCATCCATGCCACAAGAGAAGGATGCTATAAAAAATGAACTGTAAGAGAATAAGAAACAACTCTTGGAAATGAAAAATCTGAAACATAAGACATTTAAAAGCATAGCTGAAAAAGGAAATTTTCAAGAAGGCAAAATCATGATTCAAAGATTAAAAAACATAGAACAGATATAAGAAAAGTAGAAGAGCAATTCAGAAGTTGTATGTAGGACTTCCAGAAATTGCAAAGAGAGGAAACACAAAATGGCAAGGAGAATATTACCAAAGAATAATAAATGCTGTAAAAGTGTTTGGAAGTGTGGGGGAGACAGGAGGGGTACTAAGTCTTCCAATACCATTTACAAGAAGTTAAAATGGACAAATTAAGAAACAACCACATAACTATGTTATTCAGACATATGGAGGGAAACTACCAGAAGTGAAAGATATGAAAATACAGACTACAGAGAATCACCGAGTATCCAGTAAAATAAATTTTAAAACTTATAATAAACTACATCATTCTTAAGTCACAGAATGCTGGGGATGCAGAGAAAATCCTAAAAGCTTCAAGGGAATAATAACAGGTCACATAAAAAGGATTAAGAATAAGAATTGATATTGAGTGTCTTAATAGAAATACTAGAAGCTAGAAGACAATAGATCCAGGCTTTCAAAATTATAACCTAGAATTCTATATCCAATCAAATGATTAATGAAGTGCGAGGGTATAATGAACATTTTCAGACATGGGAAGACTCAAAATTGTACCTGAAAAGGCTTTGGGAGGATGTGCCTCTTCAAAAATAAAAGAAAGAAAATCAAAGCAGGGCATGGGGGCATGCCCCTGTAGTCTCAGCTATTTGAAAAGCTGAGGTGGGAGGATTGATTGAGCCCAGGAGGTCGAGGCTGTAGTGAGCTGTGATCCCACCACTGCACTCCAGCCTAGGGGCCATAGCAAGACTTTATCTCAAGAGAACAAAGAAAATCAAGAGAAGTAAGACAGGAAATCAGGGAAATAGGATTCAAAAGAGGAAAGACATTAAATGTAGACTCAGCAGGATAGGAAGGGAAGAGGGATGGAAGGAGACAGGTGAGGTAGCGGGTTCAGAGTGGAACTCATTCACACGGGGGAAGATGGCACAGGTGTCCCGAACAGGTACTTCTTATAAAAGGACTGATAGCTTACTGATGAGTTTTATTCCATTAAAATTTGTTTAATGTTCTATTGGAGATTTCTGGGAAGAAATCATATAAGGTACATAAAAAAATAAAGGAAAAAAAAATAAGGAAAAACTAAATCTACATAAAAAAGAAACAATCATTGTATTCTATTTGGATTAATAGCCATCGTAGCACATATACTAATTATCGATGTGACAAAAACAATGGGATATCACTAAATTGGCAGAATGTGAGGAGAGGAAGGAGCAGGAGCAGGCACAAAATCTTTCAGTACCATTAACAAAAAATTGAAATTGAGAAATTGAGAAATAGCTACATAACCATGTTATTTAGGCATATGGGGGAACTACCATGAGAAAAGCCTAAAAATTAGAAGTTATTTCCCCCTGTGAGCAGTGATTAATGGTAGAGAGGGGTGGGGAAGAGGACTGATGTTTTTATTGTTTTGAAAACAATAAACATGAACATTTTAGAGAGAAAACCTCTCCGAACAGGGGGCTGGCCATTGGAATGTGGAGAGAACCTTAGTGAGACATAGTACCTTTCCACTTCGGTATTCAGGAATCACTGAATGCTGATTTTGTGCCTGACTTTCCATTACATATGACATCTCATTTAATCTTCCAATCGACACTTTGAGGGAAGCATGTTTTTTGAAAAATTTAATTTTTGTGGGCACGTAGTAGGTGTATCAGTCCATTTTCATGTTACTGATAAAGACATACTCAAGACTGGGTAATTTTTAAAGGTAAAAGGTTTAGTAGACTCAGTTCCACATGGCTGGGGAGGCCTCACACTCGTGGTAGGAAGCGAAGGAAGAAAAAAGAGACGTCTTACATGGAGGCGGGCAAAGAAAGAGAATAAGAGCCGAGTGAAACAGGAAATCCCTTATAAAACCGTCAGATCTTGTGAGACTTACTCACTGCCACGAAAACAGGGTGGGAGAATCCCTGTCCACCCTGTCCTCTATGTAATGACTTCCCACCAAGTCCCTCCCATGACATGTGGGAATGGTGGGAGCTACAATTCAAGATGAGATTTGGGTGGGGACACAGTCAAACCATATTAGTAGGTGTGTATGTTTACGGGTTATATGGGATATTTTAACATAGGCTTACAAAGTCGATGTGATAATCACATCAGGGTAAATGGAATATGCATTTGAAGTAAGAACCTGGATCCTCATTTTACAGAGGCTGAGACTCAGGGACGTTAAGTAGCTCTGTGGGTGCATCTCACCAGGATTTCAACACACATTTGTTTGACTCCAGAGTTTTGCTATTCCCATCAGTTCCTGTTGCTTTCTTGTAGTTGGTGTTTATTTACACACTAAACTTGCCACAGAAAAAGAGAATTTTAGATCTAGGAGGGGCTCTTACCAATCTTCTCATCCAACCTTTTCATTTTGTTGGTGAGTCAACTGAGATTACAGCACTTAATACAGAAATGCAGTTCCTCGCAGCTGACCTGGCTCAAGCGCCACATCTTTTAATCTGCCCCGAAAGTCAGTGTTGTGGGGAAAAACCTAGAAAGTTAGGGCTGCTCCCATACACAGAAATCACAGCTATTTATTTATCCCTCCCTAAGAATAACGCCTCCATCTGGCTGTTTTAAGAACAGAGAAAAGTAAAATTCCAGCAATGGAGAATGTATAGGACCTGACAGTCCGGGTGTGCCAGGCATGGTCTTGTTTTTTCTGAACTGTATTTAATGCAGCACATCATGTCCTATAAAAGTCCTTGTCATCTCTGTGATGGTACATGTGGTGATGGCTCCCTGGGAACTAGGATCTCAAGGGAAAGTCACCTGCTCTTCCTATAGGAGTTTCCTGGCATGGATCAAAATACGAACTGTGTGCTCTAGTCGGAATATTTGCATCTCCCCCAAATTCATATGTTGAAACCTCATCTCCAGTGCAATATCGTTAAGAGGTTGAACCTCTAGGGGATGATTAGGTCATGAGCACAGAGCCTTCCTAAATGCGATTCGTGACCCTGTGAAAGAAGCCCGAGGGAGCTTTTTCTCCCCTTCTTTCATGTGAGGACACAACTGGAAGGTATGATCTCTGAAGCACAAAGTGAGATTTCACCAGACTCCAGATCTGCTGGCATCCTGATATTGGATTTCTCAGCTTCCAGAACTGTGAGTGATACATTTCCATTGTTTATAAAGTACCTGGTCTGTGGTATTTTATTATGGCAGCCTGAACAAATACTGTATGAATAGATACTGCATGACAATGTCCTAGTGCTGAAGAGGCTGAACGTGAGGGAACTAAAAGAGAAAAATCTAAAATTTATTGAACACCCACTGTGTGCCGGAAATTGTGCTTAGGACTTTATATCCATTATCTTATTTTATGTTTGGACCAATTCTTTAAAATTAGTCCTGTTATTACTCCCGTTTGACAGATGGCAAAATTGAGTAGCAGAGAAGTTAAACAAACTTTAGGATGGGTCATGGCTTGAACGAAGGCCATCTACTCTGACTCTTTTTTTCTTTTTCGTTTTGAGACAGGGTCAAAGTCTGTCACCCAGGTGGGAATGCAATAGCACAATCATGCCTGGTTAACTATTTTTTTTTTTTTTTTTTTTTTTTTAGGGATGAGGTCTCACTATGTTGCCCTGACTGGTCTAGAACTCTTGAACTCCAGTGATCCACCTCCCTTAGCCTTTCAAAGTGATGAGATTACAGGCATGAGCCACTATGCCCAGCCTCCTGCTCTTACTCTTCATTGTTCTCTATACAGCCTAGTTTTTTGTCTGTCTCTTACTCAAGGTACCCCTAAAACAACGCTGACTGATGAGAGACAAACATTGTGCCCAAATGAACTGTACAAATGGACTCTCTTTGGCTTCTGATGTGCTGTTTGCCTGCTGTATCCTCATTTCCTGGGCCACCCAACTTCCAACATGCTTCCTTGCTCTCTTGCATAAACATTCCCCATGCATCCTTTAGGACTATCCTTAGTTCAGACACCCTTCTGTCAGGAAGTCTTCCTCACACCCGTTAGTCTGGGATAGAGGGCCATCATTTTACCCATCACTGCTTGTCACTTACCACGATGATTGTCATCAATTGCTTGTGAACCTCTTTCCCACCAACTGAAGATTGCTGCAAGGGCTTCAACACATCTTAAACCTCTTTACAGTCTGTGCCAGACTGAATGACGTCTCTCCTCCCAGACACGTTCGCATCCCAGTCCACTCAACCTGCGACTGTGTTACCTGATGGCAAAAGCCACTTTGTAGATGTGATTTGGTTAAGGATTTGAGATGAGGAGATTATCCTGCATCGTCCAGATGGGCCTGATAGAATCACAGGGGTCCTTATAAAAGGAAGGCAGGAGAGTCAAAGTCAGAAAAAGGAGATGAGAGGATGAAAACAAAGGTTGAAGCGATGCGCTTTGAAGGCGGAGGAAAGTTCCACGAGTCCAAGAATACAGATGGCCTCTAAAAGCTGGACAGGCTGGGACCTGTGATCTCAATTCTTTGGAAGGCTCACCTGGGAGGACTGCTTGAGCTCAGAAGTTCAAGACCAGCCTGTGAAACAGAGAGAGACTCTGTCTCTACCAAGAAAGAAAAATTAGCTGGACGTGGTGGTGCAAGCCTATGGTCTCAGCTACAAGGGAGGCTGAGGTGGGAGGAGGACTTGAGGTTGAGGAGGTCGAGGCTGCCATTGACCACGACACTGCATTCCACCCTGGGCAACGTTTTGAGACCCTGTCTCAAAAATTAAATCTATCTATATATACATATACAGCTAGCACTCGACTTACAACCACGATTGGCTCCAACAGACCGGTCGTAACACGATTTGGTCTTAAGTTGAGTTTGCTGTACCGAGTCTGAGATAACAGTTGAAATGGTGCACGCGGAGATGGTAGTGCTGCCGGAAGCTGGTCCGCACTGTCGTATGCCCAGCTGGGCAACGTTTGTGCTGCCAGACGCGGAGCAGTCGTGGCTAGCGATTGTGGTCGTCAAGTCAAATGGTCATAAGTTGCTTAGGTCGTAAGTTGATCAACACCTGTGTAGATAGATAGAGATGTACATAGAGATATAGATGAAAACCTGGAAAAGGCAGGGATACAGATTCTGCCGTAAAACATGCAGAAGGAATGTCGCCCTTCTGACGACTTGATTTTAAGACTTCTGACCTTTGTGGTAATTTGTTACAGCACCAGTAAGACATGAAAATATAGTGCTAGCACTTAGATAGAGGTAGGCACATAGTAGGAACTTATGCTTTCTTCCCCAAATGAATATATGAGCCATTTGCAATGCAATGTTTGTGTCTCCGTTTCACATGTATCTTCCTGTAAGTCAAGGTTTATGACTGGTCATCAGATGAAAGGTTGAAGGAACATTTCTCTGGAAGTCTGTAGCAGAGATTTCCCTGTCATAGCCAACACACGCTGGTCTGAGCAACGTTAAGTGTGAGGAAATTCAATAGATTTATTCTGTGACTTGGGAAAACTTGTTTGATCTCTCAGGGTCTCTGTTTTCCCACGTGTAAGATGTCAAAAGTTAGTCTAGTCTTCTTCCTGATGGTGAAGTTCATAAAGACATATGATATTATTCAACCAGAGTATTCCTTGGAAGACAAGGCACTATACAAATACTGCGTAGTCTGATTGTCACATTAATAATAAATATTTAAGAAATAAAGCCCACGTTTTCAAAAGCAAATAAAGCAAGACACCCAGCATCACCTGTCACTTAGGGAAGGTTGTGCTCTCTTCCTGAACTAAAACACTTAGTGTTTTTAATAGCTTTACTTTTAATATTCTGTAACCGAAGAAATGGAACACACAGCTTTAGGATTAAATATTAAAATATTAAATATTAAATTGGACAGCAGAAATTCATCACATGCTTGAATCTGCCTGGTTTACTCAGGGTTTCCGAGGCACTCTAAGAAATCCAAGCACTGTTCATATTCACTGAGGTCATTTCTTTCCTTTTTTAATGCCAGACACACAGGCACCATATACATCTTTTTATTGATCAATCTCAAAGAGTTGAATGAAATAGAACAAATACTCACATCTGTACTTGAAATCGCCTATCTGGCATGACGAATCTGGAGGTTGCATTTAATAGACCTGGCTGGTTATTCCAAATGAGGGAGCAGGACGTGATCTGTCTCCTTGGCCCATGTCTCTTTCTTCTTGACTCATCATACCAGCAGCTTTATGTAACCTGATTTGCAACCCTGGGTCCAATCTTTGTGTAAATTTTGACTTCCACAGTGGCCTGACAGTCAGCTGGGTGTCATCATCATCCAAGCTCCAATATTCAAGGAAGACCAGAAAACCCTGCTAACTTGATTGATGGAATCTGGGGTTTCTCTGCCCAAGGAAAATAACTTTGATGCTTATCTTCACTCTGTCTACCTCCCCTGTCTGTCTTTGAAACTCTTGCTCAGAGAAAGTCTGCCCTCCAAAACCCATTTTTGAGAAATGACCTGATGCTAGCCATTTATAATTCATTCTTTAGGTAAGCCACAGGGTTTAGTGAAAAGGAAGACAGATCTACTCCCCTGTTTAGCTTGTGACCTTGAGCAAGTTAGTTCACATTTGGAGGCTATTTTCTCATCTGTTAAGATGGTGGAATAAGCCGGGCTCGGTGGCTCAAGCCTGTAATCCCAGCACTTTGGGAGGCCGAGGCAGGTGGATCACAAAGTCAAGAGATCGAGACCATCCTGGTCAACATGGTGAAACCCCATCTCTACTAAAAATACAAAAAATTAGCTGGGCATGGTGGCGCATGCCTGTAGTCCTAGCTACTCAGGAGGCTGAGGCAGGAGAATTGCCTGAACCCAGGAGGTGGAGGTTGCGGTGAGCCGAGATCGCGCCATTGCACTCCAGCCTGGGTAACAAGAGCGAAACTCCGTCTCAAAAAAAAAAAAAAAAAAAGATGGGTGGAATAAGTTTGAATGCTTACACAATGGTATGTTACCATTCACAGCCTTGGAGATGTTAATTCACATTTCCTTTAGTGATCAGATTAACACAACCCTAAGCCTTAATGTTAGCCTGGCAAAAATTCCTCTGTGTGTTGGAGGTTCTATCTAGTGGGAGAGGGAAGAAGGGCAAAGTGTTTATTCCTGATGATATTCAACCACAATTCCTATTACGTTAGGCCCAGTTTCTCTTTTTTTATTTTTTATTTTTTGAGACAGAGTCTCACTCTCTCACCCAGACTGAAGTGCAGTGGCACAATCTCAGCTCACTGCAACCTCTGCTTCCCAGGCTCAAAGGATCCTCCTACCTCAGCCTCCCAAGTAGCTGAGGAACTACAGATGTGCACCATCATGCCTAGGTAGTTTTTGTATTTTGTGTAGAGATGGAGTTTTACCATGTTTCTCAGGCTAGTCTTGAACTCCTGAGCTCAAGCGATCCACCTGCTTTGGCCTCCCAAAGTAGTGGGATTGCAGGTGTAAGCCACTGTGCCCAGCCACCTATCACCCAGGTTCTCAATTACAGGTCTTCATGAACTCTTATGCAAAGTCAATAACTCAGAATATGACTATACTGCTCCAGTATCTAAGTCCCCTGAAGTTTCCAGGCTCAAGTACAATTTGTGTGCAGAATCAGCTCCTGTAAGTGTTGAGACATTGGCAGTGTACCAAGAGAGTTGGGCAAGTTTCCTCTCTACTTCATAGTGAGTCGTGGGAGGCCTTCTGTATCTTTACATGCTCACTAGTTAATAGGGCTATATTTGTCTCAGAGATACTCTAGTCTCATTAAAGCTCAAAACGATTAGAGGTCAGTTCTCCCGGTAGGAATTTACCCGGATCTCAATTCAGCAGCTGCTAAGTTACACATTCCAAGAATTCACATGAGGAGATGGTCTTTTGAAGCCATAACCTCATCCTGGTAGCATGTATACAACATGGTACAGTGGCAGATGCGTGACCTCCTTCTTATTTCCCTTTGAATACACTGGCACCTTCTTCATTTATCCCTTTTCCCAAAAATTTACCTGTCCTTCCAAGTTCGGGACGATGCTTCCCCTCAGCAACACTTCTACTCATCTCTGTTTCCTCCAAATACTTTAAGTAGCAAACCCATCCTGTCTATCGTATTATATCATAGTTCTGGAGCTTACAAGCCACAAGGACAGTAACAGTACTAAAAAAAAACACAGTACCTTTTCCGTGTTAGACTTTGGATCAGGCTCTTTACATATTCTTTCTTTCTTTTTTCTTGAGATGGACTTTCGCTCTTGTTGCCCGGGCTGAAGTTCAGTGGCACAATCTTGGCTCATTGCAACCTCCACCTTCTGGGTTCAACCAGTTTTCCTGCCTCAGCTTCCCAAGCAGCTGGAATTACAGGTGCCCGCCGCCATGCCAGACTAATTTTTATTTTTATTTTTTATTTTTAGTAGAGACAACGTTTCACCCTTTTGGCCTGGCTGGTCTTGAACTCTTGATCTTAGGTGATCCACCTGTCTTGGCCTCCCAGAGTGGTGGGATTACAGGCATGAGCCACCACGCCCAGCCTCTTTGCATATAATTTGTTCAGAGTTTTGTTGAGTAAATATCCAAGAATCTGGTGCTGTGTTTGGTGCTGAATACGCATTAGGAAGACATGCCTGGTTCCTGCATTCTTGCATACATCATGTGGTCTTTATCAGCTGTGGAAAACTATGACCTGTATCTGCTTCTGTATGGTTCATAAACTCAGAATGTTTATTTTATTTTTAAACATGTTGAAAGTGTGTGTAAGAGAGAGATTATGCAACAGAGACCTCATGTAGCCTGCAAAACGTACTTTAATTTACTACCTGGTCCTTTACAGAGAAAGTCTGCTGATCTCTAAAGATCTCACGTTATTATTATTTTTTATTTATTTATTTTTGAGACAGAGTCTCATTCTGTTGCGCCAGCCTGGAGTGCAGTGGCGCAATCTCAGCTCACTGCAACCTCCACCTTCCGGGTTCAAGTAATTCTCTGCCTCAGCTTCTCGAGTAGCTCGGATTACCAGCACCCACTGCCATGCCTGGCTAATTTTTGTATTTTTAGTAGAGACGGGGTTTCACCATCTTGCCCAGGCTGATCTTGAACTCCTGACCTCATGACTTGCCTCAGCCTTCCAAAGTGTTGGAATTACAGGTATGAGCCACTGTTGCCCGGCCAAATCTCACTTTATCTAGACAACTATCCTGCAAGACAGATATTTTTTTAAAAAAAATTACATCCATTTTACTTATGAGAAAACTGATATTCATGGAGGTAAATAATCTTGTTCAAGAGGATTAAGCTAACACTTTCTGAGTTGGACGTTCAGATGAGAATGTGTTTGGTTTGTCTGGGGCCAGTAGTTGCGTGGTGATTCTAGATTTGGAGGAAGGATGCTAGTGTTCTAGTCCTGGTTATACCCCAGTTTAACCACGGAAACCACTCCCCTGCCACGATGTTCATCCTGCAATGCTATGATAGTAATTTATTCTATGGGAAGAGGAGGCAGTGCCTTTAAAAAGTCAACTGCTGATGAGATCAGTAAAACAGACTTCCAGGGTTAGGAAGAAAGATCGGCAGTCTGAGCATTCGAAACCTCAGTTTTAGTCCTCTTGTGGCCTGAACATTTCCAAACATAAAATAAAGAAGTTGGATTGGTTGACTTCCAAAGTACCTCCCAACCTGAAAATTCTTTTCAGAGTTCTGAGGATACATTTCCTTTATTGTGGTTAGACTGTACCCATTTTTCTTTATAGTGACCGTATCATAACCATTGACCAATTGAATGACAATGACCTAATATTTAAATGTTTGTATTGGGAGAGTGTAAAGTCCTATCCATACCTCTAAGACATCTTACTTGTTCAATCTGCAGGGCTGTTGGCATACTCTCATGTTCTAGCTAGTGCTTTATAATCAGCAAGACAAAGACTCTAAGACAACCAAGCTGAATGGATACTCCTAATAGTGACTAATGAGCCCTCCCCATAAGAGGGCTGCACTCTGTTCTGACCCCCAACCAAATTAACAATGGCTGATTAAAAGTGTGCTCTGCGAGTTTGCAATAGAGGATGTGCTTGCTGAGGTATCTGACTTGTATAGCTATGAATAGATGTGACCCAAATTACTAACAGAGATGTTTACCCATCCATACTACACAGCCCTTTTTCCAGACTTGGTCCTCATTTGCATGTGGCTGTTCTGCTTGTCTGGATGAGGTGGTTTGAGGCATGTTTTAGAAAGTGAGAAGTTTGCTATTTAACAGAGATAGGTGATTTGCACTCCCAATTTTTTTTTTTTGAGATGGAGTCTCACTCTGTCACCCAGGCTGGAGTGCAGTGGTGTGATCTGGGCTCATTGCAACCTCTGCCTCCTGGGTTCAAGCAGTTCTCCTGCTGCAACCTCCCAAGTAGCTGGGATTATGGGTGCTTGCCCCGACACTTAGCTAATGTTTTTTTATTTATTAATTTTTAAAATTTTTATTAGGAGGTTTCACCATGTTGACCAGGTTGCTCTCAAACGCCTGACCTCAAGTGATCCACCTGCCTTGGCCTCCTAAAGTGCTGAGGTTACAGGCATGAGCAGTTGCACCTGGCCTGAGCCACTGCACCTGGCTACCCACTCCCAGATATTTCTGAGGACAGTGGCTGTCTGTCTGGGCTGTGTATTAGAATCATCTGAGGAACTTTAAGAAATGCCATTAGAATCTCACACCTAGAGATTATAATTAAATTGAATTGAGCAGGGCAAACATTTAACAAGCTTCACTGGACATTCTAACACCAATAGCTGTTTAAGAACTACCATTCTAGGAAAGGTACATGTATATCAAATAGCATAGTAGGTAAGCTATCTAATTCTGTTATCCAGTTTAAGACAGATTCAAACTTCTGTGTATTGTTGTATGTATCATTATCATGCGGCTGTTCTGCTTGTCTGGATTGGTGGTTTGAGGCATGTTTTGGGAAGTGAGAAGTTTGCTATTTAACAGAGATAGGTGATTTGCACTCGCAAATACACATGTAATGTTTTGATATTTGATCTCGCGATGTATAAAGGTTAAGGTTTTGTGGAGAACTGCAAAGAAGAACTACAGTGTTAAACATGCTTTACTAATTTTTTATTAGTTCATTTTTAAATAGGCAAAGTTGAAAGTAAGTGGACATAAATGATCACTTTTCAGTATTGCTTCTAATTATTTACAGAGTTAATCCAGTTCTAGCCAAGGCTTTTTAAACCCTACTTTTGCATACGTGTTTCTTTACTGTTTTAAGGTACAGATTCTTGTTATTTATCAACCCTATCCATTTGTTTCTCTTTTCTAGAAACAGAGTGTTTCCATATTGTCCAGGCTGCTCACAAGCAATCCTCCTGCCATGGGATTACACCATTCCCTGCCTTCATTTTTAAAAAAAATTAAATCCCATCAGCATCATTTTGGTGAACTACACCGCTTATAAGAAAAAAAGATAATTCCTTGCTTTTGCCACATAGAACATTTTGTAATGGCATAAGAAGCAACCCTGGTAGGCTTCATTTTATTTCCTGTAGAACTTGCTACCACAGCGTTGAATAAAAGGATGCTGAAGTCCGATTGGGGCAGAGCAAGATCATGATATTGTGGGTAAATGGAGTTTGATTCTTGCTGGCGGTGAGGTGGATATCAAGGCTACCTGTCACATCATTGTGGAATTATCTCCAATTGCATTACCCTTGTCATCAGAAGAAAATGAAAGAAAGGAATAGCCGGTACAACTAATTGTGTAATTCCATTAGTCTGCAGAGGTGGGTCAAGGGCTTGTTGAAAAAGGAAAATGGCTCCAGGCTTACGCATACGTTTGCATTCAAAAGCCCCCGCAGCGGGCAATCTGGTTCTGCAGAGGCAGTGATATAATTAAGGGAATGGGATTATTTTTAGAAAAGAGTCTCCAAGGTGGCTTGCGATTGGTGCGAGATGTAAATACATGGCTGTAAGCTGATTGTAGAATTCTGGTCTCCTGTGGTAAGTAGAGCTTAGAGCAAATCAATAGGCACATAATTTTATTCTGCAGATGCTTTCAATTTGATTCAACAAACATTTATTAGGCATTTACTATGTCCCTGGTGCTGAGTTAGATAGTAGGGATATAGGGACAAAAATCATGCAGACCTTGACTTCAATTTGTTCACAGCCTGGTAAGGGAGAAATCTGTAAATGATGAATTCCAGTTCAATGTGTGAAGAGGAGTCCCTGGTGCAAGGTGCATGGGAGGGTTGGTTGCCTCTGTTTTCGGTGACAAGGTATGCTTAGTTCAGGATTGTTTGATTTATGTGCCAGAGACACATGCAAAGGGGGACACATGAAAAGCAGGTTGGGTATCTAATTCTGAATTATCCTGGTTAAGACAGAATCAAACTTCTGTGTATTTTTGTAAAAAAGAATATACATGTAATGTTTTAGAGATTTGATCTTGCAATGTAGTTTTAAAGATTCAGAGGGAATGTCATTGAAACAAATGTAAGAGACATCATGGGAACTGTAAAGTCATCAGGAACTCTTAACCGTGTCTCTGCCCATGTCATGCCTTTCCTGTTTAATCCAACTTCTCTGCTCTATCATCTGATGATATAGAGGTCTACAGAACCTTCTGTATAGCATCTAATTCTATCTCCATGGCTCAATTCCAGATAGCCAAGAGAGAGAAAGAGAATGTGATTGACTCAACTAGAGTCATGTACCACTCTGGACCCGTCATCTGAGGCCAGGGAGAAGTGTCATAAGACAGGTACTGTAGGCTTTTGGCAAGGTCAATTTTTAATTTTTTAAATTTTATTTATTTATTTATTTTGAGATAGAGTTTTACTCTGTCACCCAGGCTGGAGTCCAGTGGTGCAATCTCAACTAACTGCGACCTCCTCTTCCCGAATTGAAGCAATTCTCCCACCTCAGCCTCCTGAGCAGCTGGGAAGCTTATACCACCGTATCTGGCTAATTTTTGTATTCTTAGTAGAGATGGGGTTTCACCATATTGGCCAGTCTGGTCTCAAACTCCAGAAAGGTCAATTTTTTAAAAGCTGTGTAAAGAAGATGGAATTGAGGGAAGGTCACTAACTGGGGTCCCAATGGCACTGGCTTTTTGGCACTAGACAAGTTCCTAAACCATAAAGTGTCTGAGTAGGAAGTGTTTTATTGCATGTACATGCTGTTGTGCACCCTTAGAATTATTAACAGTCTGGAGTGACCCCCATTCTGGCAACACTAGGACTGAAGAAACTCTGTTTGCCTTTTGGCTGATGACAGGCTCAGTGGTGGCTCCTCTTACAACAGAAATATGAAGCAGATCTCAAGGACTCTGAGAAAGATTAGAATCTCTCTCTCTCTTTGTTTCATAGCACAGTGTATCATAAATGCTCTGGGCTATAGTTGAGTTAGCTGTTAATTGAGATCTGTTATGCTCAAAACACTTTGGGGACTATAGGTCAATCAACATGAGGATTATTCTCTAAGAAGGTGATATGGAAAACTCTGTACAGAGTGCAGTGGTTGTTCAAAAAATAAGCTTTGACAGATGATTTGGGAACAAAATAAAAGGCTCCATGTAGTCAGGAAAAAGAGATGTTGGTGAAGTTGGGGGCTCTTTAGGACAATAGGATGAGAAAAACACAGGCTTTAGACAGTATGGAAGAGATTTCCTTAAAAGAAATGTCTAAGAGATTTTAGGTTGTGAACTTTGGTGCACAATCTCAAGTTGTGTTTACCCCATGGAATCTTCAGTAAATTTTACATTATTCACTGATTCATTGATCAGAGTCAGTTTTTCAGGGGTTCTTCAAGAAGACAGGTTAGGGTAGCACATATCCAAACTGCCCAACTAGGAGAATAATGCGTGGACTCATTCTCAAGTTGTTTATAATATGTAGGACAGAGACTTTGAAATTTCTAGTCATCTATCAGTCTGCCAATCAGTTAAACGAAGTATTGAAACAACACCCCATGTGACTCTGTGACCATCATAGGACATGAAAGTATTGATTGCCTATCTGTTTTGAACTATACACTGTTTTATTGTGGGGGGGGCACAAAGTGGAATGACACAGAGCCCCTGCCCCCTGGGGACTCAACCTACTGGTGAAAACAGACACGTAAACATGTAAAAATATCAGACAGAAAATGAATCAATATGATACCATAATTGAAATTCAGTAAAGAAATAATCTTCAACAAACATTGACACATTCCAAGGGCAGCAGAAAGTGTGAACCAAGAGCACTGAACGAAGAAAGCCCCTTGATTTGTGATGATTGTTGGACATTTCTGACAGCATCACTATTAGCTGTATTGATAACACTTGGGAAAGGTCAAGTTTTGCCAAGACTTTCTGCCCACCAAGAATAGCAAGGAATCGATTAATTCTGAGCACAAAAACAGTGTCAGAAGCTAAAGGGAAGTGCAGTGCAATTGCTATTACTGGAAAGCTCTCCTTCTCTCGAATGTCCTGGGAAATCCACATTCAACTTCCTGTAGTTAGACTCTTGGACTGTGAATACTCTGGACCTTCAGTTTTTCACTAGCTTGTTTTTTGTACCTTCAGTCTGAGCTCAGGTGCTAATAATGAAGGATGTCTTCATTGACTCCTTATTTAAGGTAGCGGCCTTCCCCCATCACTGTGCTAACACCACACTAATACTTTCTTTTCTTGAACTTAACATTGAAGTCATCTTGAATGTTTTAAGTTTGCCTTTTTACCCCTGGCTTGCTCCTCATTCTCTTCTAAAATAAAAGCTTTGTGAGTGCAAGAACTATGATCGTCTTGTAGACAGGGTAGAGGCTAGCCTAAACTAGATTCAGGTGCACCTTTGCATGAATTAGGAAAAAAAAAAAAAAAAAAAAAACACCCTCTCCAAAAAGATGGATTAGAAAAAAATCACATCTTCTTGGTAGATGCCAGTTGCATGGGTTCATAGCTTTAGTAAACGGATTTCAACCCCTTGCTGTTCATCTTCATGCAGCATTAGAACTTCAGAAATAGATGTTGCAGTCCTGCTTGTCTGCCGTTATTTGGGATCACTCCCCCGCCCCCCGGCATATAGCGAATGAATCAATATGATACCATAATTGAATAAGAGGATACCATCATACCGTCTTAGACCTACCAAACAATCCATGTCATACAGCAATATCTTATGTAAGAACAACCACCACAAAAACCCTTGGAAAGCTTTCTGAGACCAACCTTGATTCCCTTACAGACCAGCTAGAACCAGTCAGAGGCTCACAGCTGGAACACCACGGCACTGCAACAGTGTGGTAACCAATTGAGGGTGACTTCTGTGACCTTCTGATATTTCCTAAATGCACCAACCACAGGACGTCTTCTTTAAGTATTCCTGTTAGCCTTGTTCTTGCCCACCGAGTTTACAGCCCCCGGTACATAGCTGGGCTAGAGGGATGGAAGCCTTCCAACTGAGCATCCCTTGCTAGAGGTCCCGTGAGGCCTGAAAAGCCTGTCTCCTGCTTTGTAAGAATAGCAGAGTCAAATAAAATCTTGCCAATGACTTTGGCCCACGCGCAGAGTGACGCCGACGGATGTGCCTGAAACCGAGACATGAAAGAACTTCGCAAAGCAAAGAAAAACCCACGGTTGCTTCCCTAAATCAAAACTTCAAATAAGAACTCGCTTCAGCAATTCATTCCCTGCAGAATTAACCTTTGTTTCCCAGCAGGCTGCTTCTAAGAATACGCTTCATGCCTAAAAGGAAATAGGAGAGCCCTTACAGAACGGGTTTTGTGTTTACCATGCAGGAGGAAAAGCTGAAATGAAAGCAAAGTTGAAAAGGAGGCTTGTTTCTAACTAATCCAGCCTCTAGATAGAAGTCCTAAGATGCAAAAGCAATTATCATATACATGAATCTGCGTCCCTTCTCACAGATGCACAAATGCCACTTCTTCATCTGCTGTTTCTATAACTTACTCCTGGCAAGGATAGCAGAGTTCTGCGGATGGGAAAAGGACTCATAATCCAGATTCTTCTCTTCTTTAAGAGTCAACTTGGGACCTCCTCCTGGAAGTCCTCCTGGATTTGATAAGTGCCCTTCCTTTGTGTCCCCATAAAACCCTATGAATTTCTTTATTATTGAATTTGTCACATTGTATTACAGTTATCTGTTCATGCGTCAAACACAAGGGTATTTTATTTGACTTTAAAAAAAAATCATTAAAGTCAAATACTTAGCACATTGTCTGGAATAAAATGACATCTCAGTAAGTTCTTAATGAAATAGTCAATGGACCATTCTATTAACAGTTGCCTATTGAACCCACACTATTTGTCGTCACTCTGCCACACACTAAGACTGTACACAGGAACTATAATGTGGTAATAACAGTGGTTGCTATCATTTTTGAAAATCTATTACAAGTCAGGTACTCTGCTAATTGCTTTTCAAATGGGTTTCACGTGAATACCTCACAGCAACTATGACCTTCATTTCATGTATCAGACTGAGACTACGGGAGATGAACTGACTTTCCCCCAAAGCCAGGTAACAGGCAAGAGGAAGAACCGGGATTTGAACCACTCTCCAAATGCTGTGATCTGTTGCCCTGTAGGAGTTTGCTTCTCTGACCTTAAGGAGCGTGTGATACAATGGGGATCGGGTGGAGGGGCGTCGAAAGTACAGTGCATTTGAAATGCTGGAAAACCATTTAGGGCCACAGTAGGGTGGGGCCTTCAGGGAGAAACAGAGGTCGCTGAAGCAGGAGCTCCCTGTGTACTGGATTAATCAAGGAAAGTCTCCTGGAGGGTGTAGAACTTGAACTAAAATCAGAATGGAATTTAAATACATGAAGAGGAGGTCAAGTAGGGAAGCTTATGTTCATTGGCTACAGAACATTGATCTTGGTAAAGAGGTTGGGCTTTGAAACTGGCAGAAACTGGCATTGAATTCAAACTCTGCTGAAATTTGGTGAGAATTTTTGCAGTTTGCCCAACTTTTTGAGCCTCTCCACCACTGTATGTAAATAGGCATAGTGAGACCCTGGATATCAGTTAAGAGTGCTTTCTTTCTTTCTTTCTTTCTTTCTTTCTTTGAGACAGAGTCTGGCTCTGTTGCCAGGCTGGAGTGCAGTGGCACCATCTCAGCTCACAGCAGCCTCCGCCTCCCAAGTTCAAGCAATTCTCCTGCCTCAGCCTCCGGAGTAGCTAGGATTACAGGTGTGCACCACTACATTCAGTCAATTTTTGTATTTTTAGTAGAGATGGGGTCTCACCATGTTGGTTGGCATGGTCTCGAACTCCTAACCTTGTGATCTGCCCATCTCGGCCTCCCAAAGTGCTGGGATTACAGGCATAAGCCACGACGCCCGGCCTAGTCATGGTTTTGTCCAACATCTCCCCAGAGCAGCATGTCCTGGCTGCGTTCTCTGAGTGCTTCACTGCCCTTTTACTTACATCCTTGCTCTGGATCCTTTAACCGCCAGGGAAGTAGGCACAAACACTGCTCTTGTTTGGCTATCCCCAAAGCCATTCTCAACCTGTTTTCCTCTACCTACCTCCTATAGAGATAATAAAGTCAGGCTAGCTAGCTGCAGATAGACAGATGGTCCGTGCAGCTCAGAGTGAAGGTGAGACCCAGTTCTGTTCCATGACATAAAAGGGGAGAAATTCCTAAAGAGTACACATATATATATACACATATACACATGCACATACCATGGAATACTACACAGCCATAAAAAATATTGAAATTATGTCCTTCACAACAACAAGGATACAGCTGTGGGACATCACTTTAAGTCAACGAACACAGAAGCAGAAAATCAAATATCACATGTTATCACTCACGAGTGGCTGTTGAACAAAGGGCATGCGTGAACACAAAGATGGAGAAAACAGGCCTGGCGTGGTGGCTCATGCTTGTAGTCCCCACACTTTGGGAGGCCGAGGCAGGGGGATCTCCTGAGGCTGGGAGTTTGAGACCAGCCTGACCAACCTGGAGAAATCTTGTCTCTGCTCAAAAAAAAATACAAAATTAGCTGGGCATGGTGGTACATGCCTGTAATCCCAGCTACTTGCGAGGCTGAGGCAAGAGAATTACTTGAACCTGGGAGGTGGAGGTTGCGGTGAACCTGGATCGTGCCATTGCACTCCAGCCTGGGCAGTAAGAGTGAAACTCCATCTTGAAAAAAAAAATGGAGAAAACAGAGTCTAGGGACTTTAAAAAGGGAAAGCATAGGAAGGGGGTGAGGGTTGAAAATTACCTATTGGTACCATATCTAATATTTGGCTGACGGTGCACCAGAATCTCTGCCCTCAATATTATGCATGCAATAGCCATGTTACAAACAAGCACATGTACCCCCTGAATCTAAAATTAAAAAAAAAATATATATATAGTAGAAAGTTCGATAGGAAGTTCCTCCCTCCCTTCACCTTCCGTCTCCTTCCCTTGCTTATTTCCCTTCCTTTCCCTCTCCTCCCCTCTTCCTCTTCCATTGATGATGTTATTCAGCATGTTGGTCCAGCTTCAGTCAGGGAAACACAGCCACAGTGATTATTATGAGAGCAAGGGTTTGTTACAGGAATTAGACTTCATCTACCTGTGCAAGGAGCTGGGAAATGAGGGTCTGGAGGGAGGGCTGGAGGCTTTGAAAAAGTCACTAGCCCACCTTACTGAAGCACTGGCCCGAGTGGGAAATAGGAGAGTCTCAGCACATCCAGCCGAAGTCAGACCCAAAAGGGGAGCTTGTAGATATCTCTGCAGAGAACCGTCCAGTGTGTAGCTGCACTTCTGTGAGTCTGCAGGCAAGATCTGGTGGTGGCCGGGGGCTCCCTTGGTTAGCAAGGCCCAGGTTTAGGAAGGCAAGCTGGAGACACAGCATGCAGGAGAGTCAGGACCAGCCAGAGTCTCCTACCTACCACCATCCCTCACCAGTCAGACACGATGGTGTTCCAAGGGCTATAGCTGATCTTCGCTTCTGCCTTTAAAATTCCCCACAAGTTCCTTTGTGGAACAGTTTATACTGAAACCCTACAGGGAGGGGGTTTCTGGGAAACAGTTGTCAGCTCAAATAAGGTGTCAATGGCACAATCAAACTTATTCAGTCACAAGCATATTCAGAGATTGAGGTGCAGGTGAAATATGAAAGAGCCCGACTTGTTTCCAACCTCCAGGCTCCAACCAGGACCTGGTTCCTGATCTCCTGTCTGCTTTCAAGAAGCAGTGAGAGGCAAGGAAGAGGGTTTTCTGAGCTCATCATTCTCCAGCGCAATCTCCCTCTCTCTCACACTCACTCTCCACAGACACACGGCTCCTTAGTTCCTCCAACAGGTCAAGTTCTTTCTTTTTTAAAAAATATATTTATTATACTTTAAGTTCTGGGGTACATGTGCAGGTTTGTTACATAGGCATACATGTGCCACGGTGGTTTGCTGCATCCATCACCCCATCATCTACGTTAGGTATTTCTCCTAATGCTATCCCTCCCCTAGTCCCCTCCATCCCTCAACAGGCCCCAGTGTGTGTTGTTCCCCCACTGTGTTCATGTGTTCTCATTGTTCAACATTCACTTATGAGTGAGCTTGTAGATATCTCTGCAGAGAACCGTCCAGTGGGTGTTTGGTTTTCTGTTCTTGTGTCAGTTTGCTGAGAATGGTGGTTTCCAGTTTCATCCATGTCCCAGCAAAGGAATGAACTCATCCTTTTTTATGGCTGCGTAGTACTCCATGGTGTGTATGTGCCACATTTTCTCTATCTAGTCTGTCATTGATGGATATTTGAGTTGGTTCGAAGTCTTTGCTATCGTGAACAGTGCTGCATTAAACATATGTGGGCATGTGTCTTTATAATAGGATGATTTATAATCCTTTTTTACCACAGGACCTTTGCACATGCTGCTCACTTTCCCTGGAATGCTTTTCCCTCTGGTCTAGCTTGCCTGACTTGCCTTCCAACATTCTTCTTTGCCCAATCAATTCCTACTTGTCTTGGTGGTGGGTTGGCATAGAAACTTATATTTCTCCTTTAGAATCCTATTGTTCCCTTTATAATTCTTAAGAGTCATAATCGAATGAATTGAAAAATAGTTTGGAGTACTCTTCTCCCCAACTAAAATGTGAATAACCTGAGGGCAGGACTGTACCTATGCCCTTCAGCACTACAGCCCCAGGCCTGGTGCGTATCTGGCGTACAGTAGAAGCTCGATAAATGTTTGTGGAATGACTAGATAACTGAGTGGATAGGTGAATGGAAGAATGAAGAGATGAACTAAAAGGGAATCTACAAAAGGTGGGCGTGGTGACGATTCTCAAATATGCCATGGGCCAGCACTTACAAAGACCCTGTATCTCTGTGGCTGTGGAGATTCGAACTGCTGTAGGCAGCCTGGGCTTTGGGCTTAGCATAAGAAAGAATCTTTCTCCTTTCTTCCCTTCTTCCCTCCCTCCTTTCTCCTCCTCCTCCCCTCTTTCCTTCCCTCCCTCCCTCCCTCCCTCTCTCCTTCCTTTTGTTTCCTTCCCTCCCTCCTTCCCTTTTTCCCTCCTTCCCTCCCTCCCTCCCTCTCTCCTTCCCTCCCTCCTTCCCTCGCTCCTTCCCTCCTTCCTTCCTTCCCTCCCTCCCTCCATTCCTCCTCCCTTTCTCTCTCCTTTCTTTTCTGTTTCCTTCCTTCCTTCCCTCCCTCCCTCCCTCCCTCCCTCCTTCCTTCCTTCCCTCCCTTCCTTTCTCCCTCCCTCCCTTGCTCTCTCCTTTCTTTTGTTTCCTTCCCTCTCTGCCTCCCTCCTTCCCTTCCCTCCCTCCTTCTCTCCCTCCTTTCCTCTCTCCCTCCCTCTCTCTTTCCCTCCCTCCTTCCCTCCTTTCCTCCCTCCTTCCCTCCCTCCTTCCCTCCCTCCTTTCCTCCCTCCCTCCCTCCTTCCCTACCTCCCTCTTTCCCTCCCTCTTTCCCTCCCTCCTTTCCTCCCTCCCTCTGTCCCTCCTTCCCTTCTTCCCTTCTTCCCTCCCTCTTTCTCTCCCTCCTTCCCTCCCTCCCTCCTTCCCTCTCTCCCTCCCTGCTTCCTTCCTTCCTTCCCTCCCTCCCTCCATTCCTCACTCCCTTTCTCTCTCCTTTCTTTTCTGTTTCCTTTCATCCTTCCCTCCCTCCCTCCCTCCCTCCCTCCCTCCCTCCTTCCTTCCCTCCCTCCCTCTCTCCTTCCTTCCCTCCCTCCCTCCTCCTTCCTTCCTTCCTTCCTTCCTTCCTTCCTTCCTTCCTTCTTACAAAATCACTTTATCACCCAGGCTAGAATGCAGTCACATGATCTTGGCTCACTACAACATCTGCCTCCCAAGGTCAAGCAATTCTCCTGCCTCAGCCTCCTTAGTAGCTGGGACTACAGGCACGTGCCACCATGCCCAGCTAATTTTTGTATTTTTAGTAGAGATGGAGGTTTCACCACGTTAGCCAGGCTGATGTCGAGCTTGTGATCTCAGGTTATCTGCCCACCTTGGCCTCCCAAAGTGCTGGGATTACAGGCGTGAGCCACGGCACCAAGCTGGGAAGAACTTTCTAACTATGACGTTGCCCTCCATTTTACAGTGAACTCTCTTAAGGTACTCAAGCCAAGCCTGGGGAATTTCTTGCTCAGTATTAACACAGAGAAAATTCATGCATCACATGTAGGTTGAATGAAAGACTATAGGAGAACTATGTTAATCCTGTGTTAATGCACAGTCTGTGGCTTTACATAGGTATGTCCACAGTAGAACATAAGGGTACACCAGGCTTTGGAATGATGAAGACATGTGTTCAAATCCCAGCAATGCCTGCTACTAGCTGGGTGACCCCAAGCTAGTGATTGTGTCTCTGAGAACCTCAAGGTCTTCACCTGTAGAATTGCAATAATGATGCTCAGATGCTCATTTCATGGGGTTGGTGTGAGGATTAATGAAATCATGAGGAGTGACACCAGCATACCAAATGCTTGAAAGATTATTCACGCTGAGACACCAGGAGGAGCTTTGGATGATGAGAGTGACCATTCTACCTTCTGCCACTCATCGTGATAATGATGTCAGTGGTACATACCTGAGAACTTTTATGGAGTACCAACACTGTGCTAAGCAGTATGCTAAGCAGTTTACACGCATTCTTGAATCTTCCCCAAACAGCGGGACTTAGACAGCTCCTCAAGCTTCTGAGCTTCCCCAACCCTCAGTTTCCCCATCTGCAAAATGGAGTTGAAATACTTGTCTTCTCCGGTTTGGTGAGGAAGGAATGAGCTCTTCCAGGTAGAAGGCTAAAGAGAATGTCTTATTTCTACTCCGAAAAAAAGGAAGTAACATCAGTACCCCATTTCCAGCCAGATAAACTGAGGCTTAAGAGGTTTCTTCAGTCACAAATCTAGCAAGTAGCAAGACCGGGATTCCTGCCCAGCTTGTCTTGACCATGTCTCCCAAGCACTGAGACCTTGGACAGACCATATACATTGGCCCTGATGACGCTCTACTTGGGGCACAAACTGCCACTCATGCAGGCCAGGCTGTCACACGGTGACACAGAAGACAGGCTTTTGGAGACCTTAGCTAGGCACAGTCCCAGCCAGAGCCCCTCCACAGCCAGAAACAGAAGTCTTTACAAGGATTAGCCATGCGTCTCACTCCCTGAAAAGCTGGAGATGGGGAGGGGGGTGGTGGAAGGTGGGGGAGAAGGAGGCAATCAATCATGCCAAATTATTGTAATTATGCACACTGCATGGGCCTGCCGCCTGGCCTGTGCACGCGATCCCCAGCAAAATGTCGTTTAGCTCCCTAATGGGATTTGCCTTCCATTCCTATCAGTAGCCTGTTAACAATTCCTTAACAACAATGATTAGAATAAAATGCTGGGGCAAGAGAGATGACTGGTGTTTTAACATGTATTTTAATAAATAAACTAATATTATCTGGTTCCTAGCACAGAAGTGTCTAAATAGCATTCAGGAGACCTATCAATCAACTCTCCGTAGAGTGAGATCTGCAGACACGATGCCCCCACTCCAAGGCCCTTCGTTGCTATGGCAACCCCAAACCAGGAGTGGTAGCTGTAAACTTTAAAAAAATATGATTTTTTTTTTTCCCAGCCAGCCATGCTTTTCTATCAATACTGAAACCTTTGCCTGAATTCCAGGCGAGTGGGGGATTTTTTTTCCTCCTCCTCTTCCCAGTGATAAGTCTGACTTGGAATCTATAGCAACCAAAATTAGACTATAAATCATCTTAATGATGCTTTTCAGAGAATTCTTTACTGGATCAATTCAGATCATACAAGGTGGCAAGCTTCTGAGCCCAGTCACTAATAATGGTCGTGTCAGAGACGTATGGCAAGGAAGAAAGGGATTGGGGGAGATGCTGTTGGAGTTCATCTCTTTGATGACGGGCCACCAGACTTCAGCTGGATTTCTTGTCTCAGCTCATCTTCCTTTCAGCTGCCCTCTGGAGTCATTTTTCCCCTAGGAGTTGCCTCAGACTCTTCAGAAATAACCCAGCCCCACAATTCTAGGATCCTCTAGCACATCACATCTTTGTGGGGTTACAGAAGGTTGTAACCCAGTAGTCAGGAATTCAGCTACAGTACCCCAGCTCAGGCTTAAATTTAACACTTCGTATCTGTTTGATTTTAGTGATGTCACTTCTCTCTCTTTTTTTTCTTTTTTTCTTTTGAGACGAATTTCATTCTTGTTGCCCAGGCTGGAGTGCAGAGGCACCATCTTGGCTCACTGCAACCTCTGCCTCCCGGGTTCAAGCAATTCTCCTGCCTCAGCCTCCCAAGTAGCTGGGATTACAGGTATGCGCCACCATGCCCAGCTAATTTTGTATTTTTAGTAGAGAAGGGGTTGATCCATGTTGGTCAGGTTGGTCTTGAATTCCTGACCTCAGGTGATCCGCCTGCCTCAGCCTCCCAAAATGTGGGGATTACAGGCATGAGCCACCACTCCTGGCCATGATGTAACTTCTCTAAGTCTCAGCTTACTCATCAGCAAAATGGGGAGAATAATAGTGCTTATCTTCTATGCTATTTTTCAGGATTTAAAAAATAATATTTTCAAATCACCTAGCAGATACTTGATATGTAGTAAATGCCCAAGAATGATGGCTGTTTTTAAAAATATATAGGCTATATTAATCCCAGCACTTTGGGAGGCCGAGGTGGGTGGATCATGAGATCAGGAGTTCAAGACCAGTCTGACCAACATGGCGAAACCTCATCTCTACTAAAAATACAAAAATTAGCCGAGCATGATGGTGCACACCTTGTAGTCTCAGCTACTCAGGAGGCTGAGGCGGGAGAATCACTTGAACCCAGGAGGTAGAGGTTGCAGTGAGCCAAGATTATGCCATTGCCCTCCAGCCTGGGTGACAGAGCGAGACTCCATCTCAAAAAAATACGTCTATGTGTATGTGTGTGTGTTTGTGTGTGTGTGTGTGTGTGTGTGTGTGTGTGTATATATATATATATATATATATATATATATGGGCTGTAACATATGAACAGTTATTGAATCTAAGTGGTGTTCATTGTACTAAACCTTTCAATGTTTTTGCACATTTGGAAAATTTTATGAAAATTGGATGAAGAGAAATCCAGAGTCAAAATGATAGTGTCTGTTTTTAGTTGACAAATAAAAAGCACATATATTTATAGAATACAAGAGGCTGTTTTTATGTATGTACACATTGAGGAATGGCTAAATCAAACTATTTAACATGTATCACGTCATATACTTTCATAGTGATATCACTTTAAATCGACTCTTAGCAACTTTCAAGTATTCAGTACATTGTCATTAACTATAGTCACCTGTGTAGCACAATAATTCTCCTGGATGTATTTATCCTAACTGAAATTTTACATCTTTAACCATCATTTCCCCAGTCCCATGCCACCCGCTTCCCAGCCCCCGGTAAGCATTATCCTACCCTCTGCTTTTACAAGTTCAACTTTTTAAAAAAGATTCCACATATAAATGGGATCATGCGATATTTGTCTTTCGGTGCCTGGGTTATTTCACTTGACATAATGTTTCCATGAGCATCCATGTCACAGATGACAGGATTTCCTGCTTTTTCAGGCTGAATGGTATTCCATTTTGTGAATGTACCACACTGTCTTTATCTATTCATCTATTAATGGATACTTAGGTTGATTCCATATTTTGGTTGTTGCGAATAATGTTTCAGTGAACATGGGGGTACAGATAGCTGTTTAACATACTGATTTTATTTCTGTTGGCTTTATACTCAGTGGTGGAATTGCTGAAATATTACATTGAAGGCTTACCACATGCCAGGTACTGTGTTAGATGGTAAGATCATGAAAGGGTGTGAGACAGGTGAGGTCTCTGACTCCAAGAAGCCAACATTCTAGTGGGAGAGACAGAGAAGTAAACTTAGGGACCTAATACACTACGGGAGAATTATTCTGTGACTAGCAAGCAAAAGTATTGTAGAAGGACAGATGGGGAGCAGTGGACTCATGCTGGGGTCAGATCCACCTAACTTGAGACTTGAAAGATGAAAGACAACACTGGTTCGCTAAAGTGTGGGGGAGGGGCGGATGGAACAGTGTGTATAACATGTTCGAGGACCTGAAAGAATGCTTTTCTCTCCTGACCCTTCCCAAAGTGGACCCATCTTTCAAGGTTCAATGTTATTCCATTGTATTCGATACACATTTACTCTCAGTCCATTCTCTTCCAGGTTCTGTACTCAGTAGAGTGAATTCAGAGTTGAATGGACGGTGGGTCACATTTGGCCCACATCCCATAATTTACTGGCCTCAACTTTAGAGAAGGTACCATACGACTGAAGTGTCCCTCCGTGAAGCAGGAGGGTTGGTCTCTTGTGCCCCTATATATCCATCAGCCATTGGCTGTGGGCTGCTTCTGGGAAGGTTGGAGTGGGAAACGTCATCTTTTTTGCAAGGTGGTTTCTGTCAGCTGTCGGCAATTTTCTGTATCAGAAACGTGTCTGCAAGCCACAGCAGCCAACAGTTACAGTAGCTGGATCATGGGGGCGGCAGCCCAGTAGAGTAGCCTGGGTGTGCAGTGACATCATTTATTCCTGCCTACCGTGTTCCAGACATAGAGCACATTGATGGGCAAGACAAGTTCCTTAGCCTCATGGCCATGCTCACTCATTTATGTATCATCTGTGGCTGCTTTAGCACTGCACCGGCAGAGTTGAGTATATCATATGGCTGCAAAGGCTCAAATAGCTATTTCTTTACAGAAAAAGCCTGCCAACCCCTGTGCCAGACAGAGCTCTGCCTGTTGGGATCTGGTCAAGACTAGAATCTACCTGGGACCATGTTCTTGCTCTCTGGTCTTTCCTTCTCCTTATTCCACTCTCTTTCCTTGAGAGGTTTTTCTCGGAGAGTTGTTGTTGCTGAAATGCCAAGGGTTCGATGTAGTTCCCACTGCTCACAGCACAGAAAGCCAGTCACTCAGACAGCAAGTATTGCCAGGGAAGAAGACTTTATTCAGGTGTGCAGCTGGGGAGATGGGAGATAAGTCTCAAATCTGTCTCCCCATCTTACTAAAACTGGGGTTTATAGGACTGGGAAGGAACGTAGGTACATGCAGGAAAAAAAGAAATTAGGAAGGAGTAAGGAAGACGATTTTCAGGTTCTTTGAAGCAGGGTCTCATTTTGTCACCCAGCCTGGAGTGCAGTGGTGCAATCACAGCTCACTGCAGCCTCAGACTCCTAGGCTCAAGAGATCCTTGCCTTAGCCTCTAGAGTAGCCTATAGGTATGCACCATTGGACCAGCTAATGTTCTAATTTTTTTGTTTGTTTTAGTAAGGATAGGGGTCTCACCATGTTGCTGGGGCCGGCCTCAAACATCAAACAAAGGAAGTTAGATAAGACAAATGTAAGTTTCAAGCTTTAAGAATGAGAAGGTCAGTTTCAGTGTTTATTTTTAAAACTCCATATACATCAGTTCTATGGGGAAACTGGGCCAGTGTCAGTATCTCTTTTCTGTTTGTTTGTTTTTGAAATGGAGTCTCGCTCTGTCCCCCAGGCTGGAGTGCAGTGGCACAATCTTGGCTCACTGCAACCTCTGCTTCTCAGGTGCAAGTGATTCTCCTGCTTCAGCCTCCTGAGTAGCTGGGATTACAGGCACGTGCCACCGTGCCTGGCAACTTTTTGTATCTTTAGTAGAATTGGAGTTTCACCATGTTGGCCAGGCTGGTCTGGAACTCTTGACCTCAGGTGATCTGCTCACCTCGGCCTCCCGAAGTGCTGAAATTACAGGTGTGAGCCACCACGCCCGGCCCACTGTTTCTTGATAGATCACCTGGCCCCACATCCATCTCTCAGCCTCTGCTTGGAGAAATCCAACCTAAGAGGAAGGCATATAATAAATATTCATTGAATGAATGAATATTCTGCTAAGTCTCATGGACAAGATGACAAGAGATGGATCAACAATTGAGGGAGCCTCCCAGAAAAGGCTGGAGAAAGGTTGCTGGGCAGGAGGGAATGAGACTGGGATGATTTTTACCCACCCATATCTAACCTTAGTTTATACACATACCTAGTCCTAGGTCATGAGTTGACTCACATGTGTGGAGGAAGCTGTTTTGTGTTACACTGGATAAAAGAATAAGGGAATGATGGAATATTTTCTAAGTCGGGAATACACATACCTAGTCCTAGGACATGAGTTGACTCACATGTGTTACTGAGGAAGCCATTTTTTGTTACACTGGGTAACAGAACAAGGGAATGAAGGAATATTTTCTAAGTCAGGGACTTACTTCTGTACCCATTCCCAGTGTTTAGCAGTGGGGATTAGAAGACCAATTTTATTTTGTATCACAAGGAAAAATCCTTGATAAACAGAGCTCCATGAGCCAGGTGCAGTGGCTCATGCCTGTAATCCCAGCACTTTGAGAGGCCAAGGTGGGTGGATCACCTGAGGTCATGAGTTCGAGACCAGCCTAGCCAACATGGTGAAACCCCATCTCTACTAAAAATACCAAAAATTAGCCAGGTGTGGTGCGCATGTGTAGTCCCAGATACTCAGTAGTGTGAGGCAGGAGAATCCCTTGAACCTGAGAGGTGGAGGTTGCAGTGTGCCGAGATGGCGCCACTGCACTCCAGACTGAGTGACAGAGTGAGACTCCATCTAAAAAAAACCCAAAAACAAAAAACAAACAACAACAGAAAAACTAGAGCCCCATGTATAGCAGGGAGGGTTCTCTGATCAGCCTTGGTCCCCTATGCCTGGAAGCTTGCTCAATGCATCCTCACCCTAGCTCCCACATCCGATGGAGAAGAGGCGGCTAATGTGATGAGTCAGGATGTAAACCCCGGACTGGGCCACTCTGCCTGGGGGCCTGGGCCAGTGTGTTTTAAGAGATGTGTACCGAGCGAAGCTCCCTTTGTTCTGTTGCATGCGTGTACCTGTGGATGAGATAAAGCCTCTCCCTCCCTGTCCTTCTTCCCCGATATGCACCTGCTGATCTATCTCCTGAGTTGCCATGCCTCTATTGTGCAAAGTTCCTTTATTACTGCATCTACTCAAGGTTCTGATCTAGGATAAGAAAAAGGTGCCTATCAAGTCTCTGCTGCATAGACCAGCTTTTTGCAAATCATTCAACATGGGCCTACTGGGCATCGGCCCAGCTAATAACAAAGCGTCGTTTGCCTTCATTTGGCTGAAGTTCTTTGCTTCTGTTTCCTTCAGAAACTCTACCTAGAGGAAGATTAAAAGGTGGGACAGAACTGGGGGCACGACTGGCCCCTACCAGGAAAATACCATCAAAATGCACCTTAGATCCTAATCATCTGTTTGGTTCAGAACACAGGGTGAAAAGAAAATGCTTAGAGAATAATCTGCTGCTGAAAATGTCAGTTGGGGACCTCCCTTCCGGAGGGGCTTTTCAGCTCTTGTTTTCTCTGTTCCCATGACTTCTTCAGGTGATTAAGCGTCTTCTCCAGAGAACGTTGGTGATTTCCCACGGAGGCTGTGGGCACCTTGTGAAATGGGTTTAAATTAGCAGCACTTCTGCCTCAGGAAGCCTGCGTGCAGCCAGCCACGAGGGCTTTGCTTCCGCTTTCAGATCTGCCAGCACACAGACAGTTCCTTGGAGGCAAACTCATTTTCGTTTGGAAGTATTTAAAAACAAGCTGTCAGGGAGACCACCCACGCCCTTCCCCGGCCTGCTGCAATGCTGATTTTTCTTGGTGTGACTTGGTCGACCTTGTAAGAACTTCATTTCAGTGGCCTTCCTCCCTCTGAGGGGGAGGATCAGAGATTTCAGGGATCCTTTGAGTCTGGTTAGGGTCAAGACAGAGACCAGATATGGTGGAAAATTCAACCATTTCTTCTTTTGCTAATGATGATGGTGATGGCGTTCATAAGTAATAACAGCCACTCTGTAGATAGATGAGGGATCAAGTGTTCACAGCACAGGTATAAAGAAGCATTGGACCATATACTCACTGTCCATTTGTGGCCCTATTTAAAGGGACAGGAGGACTTTGTTCTGGGGACCCAGGCACAGAGCTGTCTTGATTCTAGGTAACTCTCTGTCTCTCTCTTTTTGAGAAGGAATCTTGCTCTGTTGCCCAGGCTGGAGCGCAGAGGTGCGATTTCAGCTCGCTGCAACCTCTGCCTCCCAAGTTCAAGCCATTCCCCTGCCTCAGTCTCCCAGATATCTGGGACTACAGATGCACGCCACCACGCCCAGCTAGTTTTTGTATTTTTAGTAGAGATGGGGTTTTGCTCTGTTGGCTAGGCTGGTCTTGAACTTCTGGCTTCAAGTGATCCACCATCCAAAGTGCTGGGATTATCAGTGTGAGCCATTGAGCCCGACCTAACTCTGTGTAACTCTCAATCATGTACAATAAAGAAGGATAAGGACTTTTTGGAGAACAATTGTGTGCTAGATACTGTGCTAAGAATTTTCTACATTACTTCATTCTCAGCTTAGAGAAGTGCTATACCCATATTACAGATGAGAAACAGAGTTCTAGAGCAATTTGTAGGTTACTTAAGGCCACACAGCTGGTGAAGGGGGAAGACGTGGGATTTGAGTCTGACTTCTGCCCATCCACACTGATGATGATGATGATGGTGAATTATTACTACCCCATGCTAGATCAGTGGTTCTCAGCTTCACATTACTTAAATGTAGTGGGTAGAGGCCAGGGATGCTGCTTCCTATCCTGAAATACGAAGGACAGCCCCCTGCAACCAGCAATTATCCGTTCCCAAGTGGTCAGTCATGCTGAGGCTGAGAGACTCCGTGCTAGGTGAGACACTCACAGCTAATTCTTTTTGGCCATCTCTCTAGTGTTGAGTTAAATGAAGCTGTGTTTAGGTGGTACTGAGGAGAGCCACCTGGGGCAAGTGAGCCCACCTGCTGTGTGTAAGAAAGGCAGTTCTGCTCAGGGTAGGCATGCTGTTTGTTGAGCCTGTACTCTGCCCTGTCCCACCTTACAGGATGGAACCTGGAAAAGATTGCTATGTATGGTCTGAAAATTTATGTCCCCCTGACATTTTTTGTTTGTTCGTTTGAGACAAAGTCTTGCTCTGTGGCCCAGGCTGGAGTGCAGTGTTGTGATCTCAGCTCACCATAACTTCTGCATCACAGGTTCAAGCAGTTCTCCTGTTCTGCCTCGCAAGTGGCTGGGATTACAGGTGCCCATCATATCCAGCTAATTTTTGTGTTTTTGGTAGAGACGAGGGTTTCATCATGTTGGTTAGGCTATTCTCTAACTCTTGACCTCAAGTGATCTGCCTGCCTCTGCCTCCCAAAGTGCCGGGATTATATGCGTGTCCCCTGAAATTCATATGTTGAAACCTAACCCCCAATGTGATGGTATTAGAAGGAAGGGCTTTGAGGAGGTGATTAGGTCCTGAGGGTGGAGCCTCCATGAATCACATTGGTGCCCTTATAAAAGAGGCCCCAGAGAGCAAGCTTGCCCCTTCAACTATGTGAAAAGAAACATCAAGAAGGTGGCCATCTATGACCCAGGAGCTGTACTGTCCAGCTGGTGACTTGATCTTGTACTTCCCAGCATCCACAATGGTAAGAACTACATTTCTGTTGTTTATGTGTTTATTTCTTTTAGAGATGGGGTCTCTGGTCTCTTACTGTGTCACCCAGGCAGGAGTACAGGGTTGCAATCACAGCTCACTGCAGCCTTGATCTCCTGGGCTCAAGCGATTCTCCTGCCTTAGCCTCCAGAGTACGTGGAACCACAGACCTACACAGAGACGAGGGTCTCACCATGTTGATCAGGCTGTTCTGAAACTCCTGACCTCAAGTATTCCGTCTGCTGCCGCCTCTAAAAGTGCTGGGGTTACGTGCGTGTTACCCTGAAGTTCATATATTGAAACCTAATCCCTAATGTGATGGTATTAGAAGGGCTTCTAATTTTTGTATTTTTTGAAAGGATGGGGTCTTGCTATGTTGCCCAGGCTGGTCTTGGACTCCTAGGCTCAAGCACTCCTCTTGCCTCAGCCTCTCAAATTGTTGCAATTACAGGCATGGACCACCATGCCTGGCCATCTGTTGTTTATAAATCATCTGGTCTAAGGTATTTTGTTATAACAGCCTGAACAGACTACGATAGACTGTCCTTTATGGGATGGGCCACATTAACATGATTTTTATGCTTCTATACTGAAAGCGGGTATGTCTGTATATCCAAATCTGTATTTATAACTATATCACCAGAACAGGGAGGCATAGGGAGGCTGAATCACTTCCCCAAAGTTTACCCACTGTGTGTGAGAGAACTCAAACCCCAGTCCTCTGATGCCCCATTCAGAGCATGGCCCTGCCTCTCACACTTACCCAGGCGTTTTGAGACCTCATTTCAAGGGATATGGCATAGCGTCTGCCTTCTCTCAGTCCCCCTGTACCCGCAAGTGCGGTTATGACCCCGACGGCCTCAGCTCCGTCCACACCCCCATGAGAGGCAGGTACGATCGCCATCTCCATTTTCCAGACGGAGTCAGTGGGGCTCAGGGAGATTAAGAGCTCTACTCAAGTTCACACACTGGGGACTGAAATCCAGGACTGTTCCGCTCTGCTGTCATCCACAGTTTCTCAGCCTCGGCACCATGGACATTTTGGACTGGAGAATTCTCTGTTGTGAGAGCTGTCCTATGCCTTGCAGGGGGTTTAGCAGCATCTCTGGCCTCTATCCAGTCAATGCCAGTAGCACTGCTTCCCAAGTTGTGACAACCGGAAATGCCTCCAGGGGCTTCTTAATGTCCGCTGGGATGAAGAATTGCCCCCAGTTGAGAATCATCGGTCCAGAAATGTACCCACCATCCCTCCTCTTCCTCTTCTCTAGTAACCAGGTTTCTCATGGTTCTGGGATTTCTCACACCCTCTCCTGCCCACGTTTGCCTGTTCGCATCCTGCTCTCTGGGCAAGGCAACCCACATAATACCATCTTTCTTCAAATGTGTTAGTGCTGATGACTTAAATATACTCAGGAAACTTCCCACTGCTTGCTCCTGCCTCTCACCATGGATGTCTTCCAAAAGTTCATCCTTCTGGAAGATTTCCTTTTCTTCAATTCGATTCCTCAGTTGATAACCCTACTGTCACTCCCAAGCCCACTCAAGTTTCCACGCCTACCCACCCCCTACTTACTACAGCTCTTTCCCTCTCATCCCTCCTGGAGTCCAGCCCAGTGCTGAATCATCAACCGAGCCACAGGAGTACTTTAAAGAGTCTAAGAGTCAGACCCTGTCACTCCTCCACTTAAAACCCTCTGGTAGGCCAGGCATGGTGGCTCACGCCTGTAATCCCAGCGCTTAGGGAGTCTGAGGTGGGTGAATCACAAGGTTGGGAGTTCAAGACCAGCCTGGCTGACTTGGGTGAAACCCTGTCTCTACTAAAAATACAAAAATTAGCTGGGTGTGGTGGCATGCACCTGTAACCACAGCGACTCGGGAGGCTGAGGCAAGAGAATCTCTTGAACCTGGGAGGTGGAGGTTGTAGTGAGCCAAGATCGCACCACTGCACTCTAGCCTGGGAGACAGAGCAAGACTCCACATCAAAAAAAAAAAAAAAAAAAAAAAAAAAAGAAGTTGGTGGGGAGCCAGGCATGGCGACTAATGCTTGTAATCGCAGCACTTTGGGAGGCCGAGGCAGGTGGATCACGAGATCAGGAGTTCAAGACCTGGGCAAGATGGTGAAACCTCATCTCTACTAAAAATAAAAAAATAAAAAAATAGCCAGGAGGTGGCACGTGCCTGAAATCCCAGCTTCTTGGGAGGCCGAGGCGGAGAACTGCTTAAACTTCGAAGGCAGAGGTTTCATCAGCCGAGATCGTGCCACTGCACTCCAGCCTGGGGGACAGAGGGAAACTCCGTCTCAAACAAAAAACCAACCAACCAACCAGACAAATGAAGAACAACCCTCTGCTAGTCTTTTGTTGCAATTAGAATAAAATCCAAACTCCTTTCTGCAGCCTAGAAAGTCTTGCCTGGGCAAAGCCCTGCCTCCTTCTCAGACCTCGTCTCCTACCTGCCCCTGCCAGCTCGTTACATCACGGTCCGTGCACCTACTGCATGCTGGCTGGACACACCCAGCCTGTTCTTACTCCCACATCTTGGCGTTGGTATGACCCCTCCCCAGAGCACATTTTCTCTAGATTCTCTTTTCATAGCTCCTGCATGTCACTCAATTAAATGTCATCTCCGCAGAGAGGCCTCACCCAATCACCAGTACAAAGTAGCCCTTGGCAGGTCCCTCCTGCACCACCCATGTGCTATTCTCTTGGGCACTGATTATGAACCACCGTCCTCTTCTCAGCTTGTGTAGTGTCTGCCCGTCCACCCCACTCACAAGCAGAATTCACCTTCCCGGGAGCAGAGGTCTCACTGGCTTGCTCACCTGTGCATCCCCAGTATCTAGACCAGCACTAGATAAGAGTGTTAAGAGTCAAAGTTCAAAAAATACATGCTGAATGAGCCTGTCAAGTCGGTTTAGCATGCAGATTTCATTAAACAGAGGTACCTTAGGAATTCAAATTATTATGCATAAACGAAGCACACAAATACATGTTTGGCTGTCCCTGTCCAGACCCTTTCCAACTCATGAGACACAGCATGAATAATATATTCTGGGTTTTTTTGATTGAACTGTCAGCATGATTTATTTCATAGTATCTTCTTCTCTCTCCCCTTTGTAAATAATGGTGCATCTGCAGAGCTTTTTGCTAACATTTGTCTTGCTAATTTGTCTAGGGGGCGGAGGGTGATGGCAAGTTTTTTTTACCCCTCTTTTAATGGGTTCTGAGGACACTTTTTCCTGTATAGCGTTGGGACTTTAAAAAATCAAGGTTATATGGTGCATTGATTCCTTACTGTTTTACAAACCAGCTCAGACTCATTTCACAACTTGAGAATAATTCAAATTGGAAATTGCCTCCTTTAAGACCATCAAATTAATGGTATTCCCATTACACTCCCAGCCCAACCATGTGAACAATGGCGCCCAAACTTCAGCTGCTAGAATTGTGCATGAAAGTAAGTAATTCACTAACAAGACAGCAATTTCATTCCTCCTGTGGAATTCCCCAGGCGTTTCTCCTTCAAGGGGCCAGGATAGGTTCTGGGCAAATCTCTTTGGACCATACAGTGTGAGTGGAATGAATGTGGACCCCTGAGTATTGAAGACGGTGCTTATAGGATATGATACGCATTCCTCAATTATTGTTGTATTTTTGGACTTTCATAGATAACCACTATGAGGATGGGAGGCATCAATAATTGCTGATGGGCTTGTTAGACTCTCTGGCAATAATAATATGTGAAGTATATCCACACATAATATATTTATGTATCAAGACTTTAAAAAATGGAGTGCCATTTCCTACCCACTCTCCCTCCCTCTTCTTTCTCAGCTCCCACATCTCATCAAACACAATTGTCAATTTTAGCTCCTAAAAATATTGTTGTTTTGAATCCTGTCCTTTCTCTTCATCCAGAATTCATTTCCCGAGGATGAGCCTCCTGTATGCTGTTCATGCCCCTATACCAGTAGTCTGATTCCTGGCAGTACATTAGGGTTGCCTGAAGAGCTTTTAAAATATACCAGTGCCCAGATTGCACTTCCAGAGTGTCTGATTTAATTGGTCCGGGGTGAGGTCCTGGCATTGGATTTTTTGTAAATGCTCCCTGGTGAGTCTACTGTGTAGCCAGAGTTGAGAGCCAGCACTGGCTTCACGAAGCAAACAGAAAGCAAAAAGCCCGTCTGACTGTGCCATCCCCTGCTTAGAACCCAACACTGGGTACCTTCAGCGTGGAGGGCAAGGTACCTGCTTAGTGATCTGACACTAGCTGGCCCCTGGAGTCCCATTCCTCCTCTTCCTTCTCATGTATTAGCGTAGTCCAGCGGAATGGCTGCTTGTCTTTCTCCCTCTTTACGCCTCATGCCTTTGCACACTGCTACTTTGCACCCGGAATGCCCTTTCTCCCTGAATCCGCATGCAAGTGGTGATTAATTTTTCAAAACCTGCTTTCAGCTTTGCTTCTACCAAGTCTCTCTTGAGTTCCCATCTCTCCTATGTGCTCTTATAGTTTTGTTGCATGTTGTCCACAGGTTATTGTAATTGTCTCAAATTTGTATCAGTTTTCTTGTTAAGCTTTGAAGGCCAGGGTCACATCTTATTGATCCTCATGACCCCAGCACTAAACACTGTGCTAGGTATACAGCAAAGGCTCTATGAATGGATACCATTATGTCCCAAATGGCAGTTCCAGAGGGTGTGCTCCTTTTCTTTGCCCTCAAGTAAGATTCCCTTTAAAGTTTCCAAAATACAGATCCACAAAGATTCTTGGAGGCAGACAGTCCATGAAAAGTGAAATTGAATGACAGCATTGTTGTGAAATTAAAAAAGTAGGTAGCTCTGGATTGAAATCCTGCTTACTAGCTGTGTGGCCTCAGACAAGCTACTTAACATCTCTGAGCCTGAGTTTCCTCATCTGTAAAACTGACAATCGTATCTAAACTATAGGACTGTAGTAAGGATTCGAAGACAGAATGTTAGTAATGTACTTACCAAGAAGTCACATCATAGAATGGGCAAGTGCTTAATAAAAGATAAATTACTGTCTCTTATCCTTACTTCTTTGTCCAGTTTGTTTGCTTGTTTGTTTTGAGATGGAGTCTTACTTTGTTGCCCAGGCTGGAGTGCAATGGCGCAATCTTGGCTCGCGCAACCTCCGTCTCCCGGGTTCAGGTGATTCTCCTGCCTCAGCCTCCTGAGTAGCTCGGATTACAGGCACCCACCAGCATGCCAGCTTATTTTTATATTTTTAGTAGAGACGGGGTTTCACCACGTTGGTCAGGTTGGTCTTGAACTCCTGACCTCAGGTGATCCTCTCACCTCTGCCTCCCAAAGTGCTGGCATTACAGGCATGAGCCACTGTGCCTGGCCCCTTTGCCTGGTTTTAATCTTCTTGGAAAAATTAATGATTAAGAAACTATCCTTAAATAGCAACCATCATCACAGGCAGTAACAGCTAAGCATCTTACTCTTTTCTGGCCGTTTTGCATAGGACTTTATGTGCATGATGCTACGGAATTCCTAGGACAGCCCCCTGAGGTTGGCACTGCTTTATCCCCATTTAATGACTGAAAACACAGAGGCTTTGAAAAACCCCAGAGGCAAAAAGGGGAAAGTTGAGCATCTAAACCAGGTGGGCAATTCTATTTCTGGAGCTCATTCTTACTGCCTATCACACCGTCTCATTCGATCAGCTACCTTTCTTCTGGAGCTTTGTTGGATTCTGTTTAGTTAACAAAGAATAACAATGGAAGGGCCACCTGACTGGTTGTCAATATGAAATGACTCAATCGTTCTTTGTATTTCGTCTTCCCTCCTCAAGCCCAGCCTTGAGAACAAGTCTGGAAACATTTTGCATGTACTGGCAGACAGGCTGGTAAATTGACAACATTTGTTGTTAGTAATTAGGGCATGGTAATGTGCTCCTTTGGTAATTAGTGCATTAATGTAGCATAGATTGTATCTCTTACAGTGATTGAAAGGTATGGCAAGCTCAGAACATTGTTAACATTGGAAGCTGGAAGCTGCTGGGAGGTGGTGTAGTGTGGACACTACCAGGGCTGGAGGGGAGTCGGAGGCCATGGGTTCTTGGCCTGGCTGTGCCCCTTATGTGCTGTGTGAGCTTGGACAAGTCACTTTGCCTCTCTGGACTTCAGTTTCTTCGTGGGTAAAATAAAGAGATCATACTCTGCTGTGTGAAGGGAAGACAAGGAAGAAAAGAGAAGATGCTACCAGTAAAGACCTTGGCTAAAAAAAGAGATGAAGCTCAATCATCCTGTTTCCACCGCTGGGAGCACAGGGACTCCCCAGTGGGTGATGCGTTTAATCAGGGTAATCTAGGCTGTGCTGTAAGAACAGACTAACCCAGAAATGTGAGTGGTTTAGCATGACAAAGGCTTGTGTATCACTCTCGCAAACTCCAGAGCTGATTAGGCAACTCTATAGGGTTGTCTTTTAGATGATGAGTCAGAAATGTAAGCTCCTTTGATCGCAGGGCTTTCAGGTGGCTACCAGGACAGAAGGGACTGTTGGAGGGTCTTGCAGTGGCTCATGAATGCATTAGCCAGAAGTGGCAGGCAAGACTTCCAATCACGATTTATTGGAAGGTGCTAGTCGCACAGCCCCATCCAACCTTGAAAGGAGCTGGGAAATGTGGGGAAGGTACAGCTCTACCAGGGAAAGAGAGAAACTGAGCACTTACTAGGAGCTTCCTGGCCGGGTGCGGTGGCTCACGCCCGTAATCCCAGCACTTTGGGAGGCTCAGGTGGGTTGATCACGAGGTCAGGAAATTTGAAACCAGTCTGGCCAACATAGTGAAACCCCGTCTCTACTCGAAATACAAAAAATTAACCAATGTGGTGGTGTGCGCCTGTGATCCCAGCCACTCGAGAGGCTGAGGCAGGAGAATCATGTGAACCTGGGACATGGAGGTTGCAATGAGCCGAGATCATGCCCTTGCACTCCAAAAAACGCTTCCTATGTATTTGCAGTTTATTGGATGGTATTAGTCACATGGCCCCACCCATCTTGAAAGGAGCTGGGAAATGTGGGGAAGCTACATCCCTACCAAGGAAAGAGAAAATAAGCAGTTACGAAGAGCTTCCTATATACCAAGTCTTATATATATATATATATTGTATTCCATTTGTTCTTCATTCTCCATCATTCTTATTTTCCACATGAAGACCTCAAGTCTCAAGAGCTTAAGTGTAACTGCAGAAATTTACACTATTGGGAATTTGCTGAACTGGAGTTTTAGCTCAAGTTGCTGATCTCAAAGCCACTGCCCTTTGTACCTTTCCGCAATGTTTAAATGTAGTTCTACCACCGGCCTGTCCTGGATGATCCTGGGACCCCCCTCTTCTTTGAAACTTTGTACCTCTGATGTCCTCAAATGAAATCCCCTACTAGAACAGAAAACAAAACAAACTCAATTTCCTTGGTGAATTCATGTGTTTAGTATACTATATTTTGGAGGTTTTGTTGATTCCTCTATTTTCTGATTGACGTGAAATACTTACTGCCTTGTGAAAATTCTTTGTGCTGTCCTGTAAAATTAGGAGAGAAAGAAGAGAAAGCCACACAGCCTGGACGTATTAATCTCGTAGCAGCACACAGTGGGTTAAAACTCAGGGCAGAGGAAGAATTTGTGAATTTCCCAGTGATAGATGAGAAATAAAATATGGTGCTCTGATTCCCATGTCCTTCGGTCTGTTTCTCCCGGGATGGGCAGTGGTGTTCAAGGTGCTAAAGAAGAAATTTTAGGGAGTGAAAGATGTTGCCAATGGACAGCTCTGGAGATGACGGGACCCACTGAATGTGGCAATACCGTGGCTGTCGGTGACTTCTGTCAGAGCATCTTCAGTGCGGCTGTGCAAACAAATACCTGATTTAAGGGTGGGGAAATAAGAGGTAAGGAAGTAGACAGAGATGGTGGGTGTAGCATGTGCTTGTAAGAAACTTGGCCGCGATGAGAAACAGGAACATGGTGGGAGCTTGAAGAAGAAGTAAGTGCTTAATTAAATTTGTTGATTGAGTGCTTTTTTTGGCTTAGCCAGTTTAGTTCTTCCTTACTTCCCGTCCATTAGTTTGATTGCTACTTAGGGAACAGGAATAGGTTTTGTTATTGGCTATTTTAAGTGGTAATTTACGAAGGTCAATCTACTGAAAAAAACCCATATGTATCACAGAGTCCACTGGGCATTATTTGGAGGTTACTCGCTGTTTTGGATGATGCAGGACCCTTCTTTGAACCATTAACACATAATTAAATGCTGGCTCTAACAGATCAGAATTCCATTCTTTGGATAATCATTAGAGTGCGGTGGTTGCAAGCATGCACTGTGAGACCCAGTGGTGCTGCATACTAGCCTGTAGCCTTGGACACGTTGCCTAGCTTTCTCTGTGCCTCAGTTTACTCATCAGTGACTTTGGGAACAATAATAGAACCTGCTGCAAAGGGGTATTGGCAGAATTGGATGAGTTCAAACATGTGAAAGGACTAGAAGTGTACCTTGCACACAGTAGGTGCTCAATGAAATGGTGATTTTACAAATGTTTATTGAATGCCTACTGTGAACCAACGTGTTTGGTGGCATTGGGGACATAAGTGTAAACAAGATAGATGTGATCCTCGCCTTCAAAACTTTCAGACTAGTGATGTTACAGAGAAATAAAGAGGCAATTCCAATATACCGTGACATGTGCGAAGATGGAGAAAGTACACAGTGTCACAGAGAGTATGAAGGGTCCCTAAGACAGATTTGCAGAGATGCAGAGGAGACGCCATCCTAGAGGCTGCGTGCAGGATATGTGATGAATTGAGAGACGCTGCCCTGGATCAGGGAAGAAAGGAGGAGCTTATATCTACTCTCGTCCCTCTCCAGCTCGTTTCCCACACCATCAGAGGGATCTTTTAAAAACGTCATTTGAGCCTCTTTATGATCTTAATAGCCTCCCATCGCACTTGCCGTAAATGTGAACATTCTTAACACAGTCCTTAGGATTCTGCATCAGGCTTCTCCTTTCTTGGGTCTTGTCTCACTGGTTCCTCTGTGCTCTGGGAACTTCTGATCATTTTTATTTCTGAAATGAGTTGTGTTTCTTCCCTCCCCACCTTCTTGGCTAAGTTCATCTCTACCCATTCTTGATATTTCAGAGCACTGGTACATCCTCAATGGCCTCCCGCCCACGCAAGGGGCCCCGTCATAACACCCAACTTCCTTATTATAGCACATAGCAATTTATGTACTTGGATGTGTGATTCTACCTCTCCCAGTGGGGTGTGAGCTGCAGACAGACAGGGATCTTAAATATTTTTATCCATCTTAGACTCCAGCACTCAGCACTATTCTGTGCAGAGTGAGCCCTCCACAAATTATTTGCAGAAAGAGGGTAGGCTCCTTGAAGGTGAGTGTGATTTAAACCTCCATACTCCACAGATCCAAAGGCCCAGGGATGCTCATCACAGATTCTGTAGTAAACATAAACATCTGGCTTCATAGTGCTGGGTTCGTGTGCCCGAGATGGCCAAGCACATGGCTATCCACTCTGACCTCGCTGAGGCGTCAAGGGACTCAAGAAGACCAAGTGCTGGGGTTTCAGTAAAGGAATCTTAATGGAGGTGGAGAGCAGGATGCATGATAGGATGGCATCCTGGGTCATTAAGTGCACAATTTTAAATGCATAGACCCTTGCCATGTGTAAACAGATAGGAGTGGTAGTCACTCGGGAACATCTGCAATAAAAACTGAAAGGCTAAAAGGTTATTCTCTTTGTGTTGAGAGAGCATCTGCTTATGGAATTCTAGAAAGATCCAGATGGCCAGGAAAGCTCTAGTAGAAATAGCGAAAACACTGGAATCACACAGCGATTTTTCTTTTGTTTGGTTTTGAGACAGAGTCTCGCACTGTTGCCCAGGCTGGAGTGCGGCGGCAGAGTCTTGGCTCACTGCAACCTCCGCCTTCCGCGTTCAAGCTATTCTCCTGCCTCAGCTTCCCGAGTAGCTGGGATGACAGGCACCCGTCACCACATTTAGCTAATTTTTTTGTATTTTTAGTAGAGATGAGGTTTCACTATGTTGGCCAGGCTGGTCTTGAACTCCTAGCTTCATGATTTGCCCACCTCGGCCTCCCAAAGTGCTGGGATTACAGGCCCAGCCACAGTTGAGTTTTATTCATGCTAAGTAGGACTTGGGCAAATTCCTTAGCTTTCTCTGTGTGCCTCTGTTTCCACATCTGAAACAAGCAGATAATGATATTTACTTACAAGGCTGTGAAAAGGATTAGAAATAACACATGTAGAGTGGATAGCACGGGACAAGCATGTACGTGGTAGGTGCTCAATAAATGGTGACTGGTGACCATCATCCCTCTCTTCCACATTATTAATTTCCCTGGCTTCAGGAACTCAGCAAGTTTTCTGTGAAAACACAGAGAAGGCATTATTATTGCAGAAAATAAGGTTGATAAAAATCACTACACATCTATTCATATGGCAAGCCCTGTGTTAAGACTTGGAACCCTAACAGTGAATGAGGAACAAGGACTCTGGCCTCACGGAGCTTGGACCCAGTAATATTTAACTTAATGTATAAAAGAACTTTTCCAATTAAAAAAGCAAATGGGGGAATTTTTTGAAGTTGGAAAAAGTATTATCAGTAGGCTCACTTCTTCAAAAATAACCACTGTAAACATTTTGCAATGTTTTTCTTCAGTTCCTTATTCTATGTTAATTCTTTTTACTTAAACCTATAACATAAGCATATTCCTTTTCCTGTGTTGTCGATAATGCTTTGTGTAAGTCATTTCTTGGTGACTGCATAATGTTCCATATAATGAATGAATTTACTGAAGCAATTACCTATTCTTACACATTCTTGCATAAAGACTTTTTCGCCATATACTTTCAAATGTCTCCTTAGCATAAAGTCTCAGAACTAAAACATCTGGATAAAAAGCTAGATGGAGATTTTTTTAAGGCTCTTGAAACATCCCACGCAACTCTTTTCAGCAGTGTATATGCAAGGACCAATTACATTGTAGAAAATATTTCTTATAATGCCCGTTTAAAAGGAGAAAGAAGATTGAAAATTCTGCAAAGAAGATAGTAAGTTAAAACCAAATTAATCATCCTGGCTTAGCTTGGAATGCTAAATAGTAATGTTCCTCTTTAGCATGTATGGCATATTATGTACAATTCATCTGAATATAAATAGTCCAGATTGTGACATTACATTATTTATGATGAATCAACTGTCAATGCTCTGTATGGCGCATCACTCAGATATGCAGCACTCTTGCTAATTAATCAGCTAGTAGAAAATGGATTACGTTCCCCAGGAAGCGGGACTGAATGAGTATAATGTTTATTGAGTGTTTATTATGTGCTAGGTGTTATATAAATCATCTCACTTAATGAACAGTCCTTGAAGTTGGTAATTGATGTGCTGTAGGCTCCCCTTCGGCAGGCTTCAGGAACTCCTCCCTCCTTCATTCCAAGTCTTCACATGGTTAATATCTAGTAAACAACACTCCGGTTGTAACATGGCTAGCCTCAGAGTTAGAACCTGAGAAATGCCATTTTGTAAAAGACAAAGCTGTTCTTAAAATCAGTTGTAACGGCTTCCCCATTCTCTTTGCAATAACTGCTGACCTTGGCTTCTATGAAAAGAGCTTGCTTCTGCTTATCAATAAGTGCTGAAAAGTTGCTTGCCCTGCATCCCCCCACCCTGAAACCAGGATGTGGTTTTTCAGCTTTAAAAACGCCTCTCCCGCTGAACTCGGGGCCACGGGTTGGAGAGACGCGAGTCCTCCGTGGTCGCCGGCAATAAATGATCCTGCAATTTGACAGACTTTTGTGTTGGTGTTGACTTTTTATGCTCGATCCAATACAACAGGTAAAGAGTCTGAGAATTGTAGTGCCACATCTTTGGAAGGACTACCTGTCTGCTAGGAAGGTTAGTTGGTAACAATCAGAAAATGAAGAGCTCCGGAGGGGAGAAACAGGTCATGTGACAATGGCCAAGGTGAAGATTCTAGTGATCAGTCTCAACATCCTATTTTTTTTGGCGGGGGGGCTCATTGGTGGTATCTCAAACATTTTTGACCATGCCCCGCTTATTACTACAGACTGCTAAACTTCATTTGAAAGGAGCACAAGCGATCCTGCATAGTGCAATCATTCTTTGAAAAACATTGAATTAGAATCTTCAGTGAGCTTTGGGAATGTAGTTGATTTTAGTTCCTGAGTCCCAGTGTCTGTTATCTTTAATTATGCCTGTGGTGGCCGGTAACTGTTTGGCCTTTGGTCATATGTGAACACATGGAAGTCTGTGGAATTGTGTGCCATTCAACGAAAGTGTTTGGTTACACATAAAGTCATTGTATTTTTGTATTAGTTTGTAGCCAGGTAGGAGACTCTTCCCGCCGGGTTAGGGAGCTTGAATGTGTGTGGTGGCTTTTGCTGGATGGGAGCCATTGCAGTGAACCAGGTCTCATTTGTTTTTGTTGAGGACATGTCTATAGCTCATAAACCATAATATGGGGCATGCACCTTGTGCCTTGTTCAGCTAACCCATCAACTTTCCTTTACTTATAAGGCATAGAAAGAGTATAAATAAAGGATGAGTGTCCCCCAGACCATCTGGGAACCCCATCTATGTGTCATAAATAAGGAAGGACCAAGCAGATATCAGAAAGAGGTGAGCCTAACCAAACCAAATGGCAGGACTTGGTCAAGAATGATAGGGTCAGATAGTCCTCTGTGGCTCCCTCATTGCAAGCAGCCTCTGGAACATTTCAAGAAGCCCAGAATTTAACCAATCCGGGTAGAAGCTTCTCCGGTTCATTGTGTGCTGCCATGGTGGCAGTAGGTGGTGGTGAGAAATTGTCAAGATGGCAGCCAACTTGGGAAAGGCTTTGGTTCCCCGAGTCCTCCTGCAGAGGGAGCTGCTTGGTTAGGGAGTCTTCCAGTCTCTTGGCAGGCTGGAGAATCACTGACCTATGGATGCAAAGCCATCTTGCTAAATAAAAGCTGTGATGTTTTATGACAATTATTACTATTCAAAGAGAGGTAAGGCAGGTAAGGATAGCTGGCTGCCCCAACTATCAAGTATATAATTTTTTGCCGAATTTCTTTCTTTCAACTTTCTCATCTGTAAATTGAAATAATAGTGACTATTAGCTCTTTTCTTCTATTTACTAATCTATAAAATAAAATAGGACCTAGTGTCTGTCCCACAGAGATGAGGGATTTTGGAGAGAGAGAGAAAGAGAGCAGGAATAAAAGTGTTTCAGGTCTTTGAAAACTACATAATGCTGTGTAAAATAAGGGGTTATTTAACTGACTATTTGGTGAAAATGTGTGCAACATTTAATAGACAAATAAGAAAGGTGTGCACTATAACCCAAAACTCAGAATTTCTGTCCCATGAATTTCTGTTAGAGAAACGAGTCATGAATCAATTGCAGCCCAATATCCAACCAAAAGACCAGTTAACTTAGTCATTTATCTTGAGTCTCCAAATTCTAAATCAATATTTTATGAGATTCTCACAAAACCAAGTATGTGAAACTAATTCTTAGCCACACAGCAAGGACTTAGCAGAGTTTCTATTTAAGGTCATACGCTGCCTTTAGGGAGTATCCCAGAAAGTGTGTCCCTTTGAAGAATGCTTTCTTATCTTTTTTTTTTTTTTTTTTTTTTTTTTTTTAAAAAAAAAAAAACAAAGCCAAAGATACTGTTCACTGTTAACTAACATTTCTTGAATAAGAATGTAGATTCCTATCAAGTTGTCCAGGAAAAAAAATGTTCACCCCTGCAGTTGTATCTTTTATCTGAAAGCCAATGCTATAAAATACAAGATGTTTCCCCTTGACTGTGGCTTCCAGGAAAGAACAAATTCAGCCCTGAGCTACAGCAATCAGTTGATCTTAGGTAGCTGGTGACAGCAGTGTATTCTTTTCCAGATTGATCTTTGATTGCCTTTTCTCTTTGCATTTTGTTATGCTTAGAAACACAAGGTATGTTTGGGGAACAGGAAGCTCACCAGCCTGCAGGAGTCGCTGGAGGTAATGCTGTAAATAGGTTGGGTCATATTCGTTACTTATTTATTTACATAAAATTGTGCGAAGACCCTTGAACTTACTGATTGTGCTCCACCGTGTCTAGTATTGTGCTTTACCTCCTCCCTCAGAATTAGAGATTTTTTAGAACAAAAAAGGACCTTAGTCCAAGTCCTCATTTTATTGGATGGTGAAGGACACGGGTTTCAAAATCAGACACACCAGGTTTTGAATGCTGGCTTTGCCACAGAATAGCTTTCTAATCTTAGGAAAATTTTCTAAACTGCCTGAACCTTAGTTTTCTCATCTGTAAAGCAGTGGTAATGTCTCCTAAACCACACGACAGTTTACAATAATAACAGTAATTTATGAAAGCACTTAGCATAGTATCTGGCACACAGAAGTTGCACAAAACGTGGTTGTTACTATATTTAAAGGTGAGGAAATAGATGAGGCACTGGAGGAATTAAATACACACATCCCCAGCTACTCAGGAGGCTGAGGCAGAAGGATGAGTTAAGCCCAGGAGTTCAAGGTTGTAGTATGCTATGATGGTGCCTCTGAACAGCCACTGTACTCTAGCCTGGACAGTAATTGTAAGACCCTATCTCTAAAAAAAAATATATATATATATACTTAAGGCTGGGCACAGTGGCTCATGCTTGTAACCACAGCACTTTGGGAGGCTGAAGTGGATGGACCACGAGGTCAGGAGTTCGACCAGCCTGGCCAACATAGTGAAACTCTATCTCCACTAAAAATACAAAAATTAGCCAGATGTGGTGGCGGGCACCTATAGACTCAGCCACTCAGGAGGCTGAGGCAGGAGAATCACTTGAACACAGGAGGCAGAGGTTGCAGTGAGCTCAGAATTCACCACTGCACTCCAGCCTGGGTGACACAAGGAGACTCCATCTCAAAAAACAAAACAAACAAACAAAAGACAATCTTAATTAGCATTAAATGCATTACTGGATTAAAATACCAATATCCCAGTGTGAGAGTGGTCACACACATCTACCTACTCTAAAACCATAATAAGTTCATATGTTGATTTTTCAGATTATTCAGTGGAACGAGATAAATTGTGAACTTTCAGAAGGCACACCATAGGGATTATGGATTCTTTAAGTGGGAGCCCAAAATGGAAAAAAGCCCTACAATGGGAATAGGGAAGTTTGCGGGTAAAACATTTGATCTACCATATTTACTTGATTCAAAGATATGCTTTCCCAGCATTTTATTATTCTAATTATCAACATGCAGAAAGGTTGAATTTTACAGTGAACACCTAATATACCAACTATCTGGTTTCTATGATTATATTTTACTGTACTTGCTTTAGTACATATCTACCCATCTACCTCCGTCCATCCTCTCATCCAGCCAGTCATTCTTCCAGCTTATGTTTTTGATGTATTTCAAAGTGAGTTGTAGTCATTAATTATAGTTTAATATTTGCTTAGCTATTTTCTTATGCAATTGTCCTACAGTGAAGTTGAAAATTATTAAATGTAGCATTGAATGAGTTTTGACACATGAATACATCATGATAACCTAAGTAGTTATCAAGTTATAGGACATGACTGTCATCCCAGAAAGTTTCCTGGAAAACTTCCCTGTCAAGCCCTGATCCCTTATCCTCCAGAACCAACAACCGTTCCTTTTTTCCACCAGAAGTTAGTTTTGCCTGTTCTAGTTTTCTTTCTTTTCTTTTTTTTTTTTTTGAGACAGAGTCTTACTCTGTCGCCCAGGCTGGAGTGCAGCGGTGCAATCTCGGCTCACTGCAACGTCTGCCACCCAGGTTCAAGTAGTTCTCCTGTCTCAGCCTCCCAAGTAGCTGGGGTTACAGGTGCCTGCCACTGTGCCCAGCTAATTTTTGTATTTTTAGTAGAGACAGGGTTTCACCATCTTGGCCAGGCTGGTCATGAACTTCTGACCTCATGATCTATCAGCCTCGGCCTCCCACAGTGCTGGGATTACAAGCATGACTCACTGCACCCGGCCACCTGTTCTGGTTTTCTATAAATGGAATCATGCAATAAATACTCTTGTGTTTCTTTCACTTAGCATAATGTTTCTGAGATCCAGCTATGTGTTATGTCAATAGTTTGTTCCTTTTGTTTATAGAATAGTATTTCGTTAGGCCCGGTGTAGTGGCTCCCACCTGTAATCTCAGCACTTTGGGAGGCCGAGGTGGGTGGATAACCTGAGGTCAGGAGTTCAAGACCAGCCTGGCCAACATGGTGAAACCCTGTCTCTACTAAAAATAAAATATTAGCTGGGCATGGTGGTGGGTGCCTGTAATCCCAGCTACTCGGGAGGCTGAGGCAAGAGAATTGCTTGAACTTGGGAGGCGGAGGTTGCAGTGAGCTGAGATCACACCACTGCACTCCAGCCTGGGTAACAGAGTGAGACTCTGTCTCAAAAAAAAAAAAAAAAAAAAAAAAGGAAAGAATAGTGTTTCATTGAATAAAGATGTTGCAGTTTGTTCATTGCTCCTCAGTTGATGCACAACTGTTTTAGCCTTTGGTTATTATGAGTATAGTTGCTATTGACAACTTTTCCTTAGGTACAAGTCTTCTGTGGACATATGCTTTCCTTTCTCTTGGACAAATACCTAGGATTGGAACTGCTGAGTCACAGGATAGTTGTGGGTTTCATTTTATAAGAGACTGTCAGAACTTTTTCCGGAGTGGTTGGCCAATTTTACCCTTCCATCAGCAATGCATGAGAATTACATTGGCTCTACGTCCTTGCCAATGTTTCGTGTTGTCAGTCTTTTTAATTTTAGCCGTTCTGTCGGGTATGTGGTGGCCCTCATTGTGTTTCAAAGACATACTCTTTTTTTTTTTTTGGCATTTTTTGTCATCTGAGATGCATTTTACAATTGATGTCAATATTTATGTCAGTTTGTTGCTTTTTATTTTTCTCCTTTCTCCTGAAAAAGAAGGCCCTGTTATATCAGTTGTATATCCTGTCATGAAGAGCATTTTGGAATGGAGGAAATGTAATACCCTAAACCTTACTGCCATCAGCTCCAACTTAAGGAACCGTCTCTGTGATGTCCACTGCTGTATACCAAAGGCCTAAACTCATAATGTATAATTTTTTTTTTTTTTTGAGATGGAGTCTCACTCTGCTGCCCAGGCTGTAATGTAGTGGTGTGATTTCAGGTCACACAAACTCCACCCCCTGGGTTCAAGCGATTCTCCTGCCTCAGCCTCTTGAGTAGCTGAGATTATAGGTGCATGCCACCATGCCCAGCTAATTTTCATATTTTTAGTAGAGATGGGGTTTCACCATGTTGGCCAGGCTGATCTTGAACTCCTGACCTCCAGCAATCCGCCCGTCTCAGCCTCCCAAAGTGCTGGGATTACAGGCTTGAGCCACCGTGCCTGGACTGTATAATATTCTATTACACTTCCTAGAGCCCCATTTTCTAATCATTCGGTGCAACCCAGACATCCGAAGGAACACATATAATGAATCCCATCTCGGGTCAGTTGCAAGGTCAAAAGGCCCTGCCTTGATGGGAAATCAAGCAAGCTTTAGGGAGACATTGAAAAGCCATGTCCAAGTCTTTGAGAGCCAGTCAGTTGGCACTTGAAAATGCTTAAAAGAGTAGGAAACTAATCACTTGGCCTTGATCCATTAGCTCAGCTGTAATGTAGCAGAGCTAATGCAGTCATAGGCAGCAGACAGCTTCTCTGGATGAAAAAAACATCAAAAGTTCCTTTCACTTTTGCAATGAAAATTAAATGTGGAAATAATTTCCTGCTCCTTTTTGGAATATTACTCTGCTATTAACTAGGCTAAGATCATTAAAAGGTAATGACATGAAGTTGCATGCATCATTATTTTAAGAGAGATTGAATGAAAATATACTGTCGATCTTTTCTGCTTCTTGCCTTATCCCTGGCTTAATCAACATTGGTAAGGCCCAGCGTGAACATGTATTTTAATATTACAGTTATAGCTTTGGCCTTGAGGAAGGAAATCTGGATCTTTAGAAAATGGACTGACAGCCTTCATAACACATCTTCCTGATTTTTTAAATCAAGTTTTTATTAATACCAAATTAAGAGTGACTCTCAAAAAACTGAGTTGCTCAGAAGATGAATAGGAAGTTCAACACTGGTTTGAAAAGAAGTAACTGTGTTTTCCTCATTGCTATTTTCAGGGGAAAGATGTCAGTGGCAAATAACATGTATCATGTTACAATCGCTGGGACCTATTTATTGTTCACCAGCATGATGGCTCCTGAAGTCCTGGAGAAATGTAAATTAAGACAAACAGTCCATCCCACAGAACTGTAGGAAATTTGACTGGCTGCCTAGCACATCCCACATCCAGAATGTCTGCATGTGAGGAAGGGAGGCTGTGTGTGGATCTGGATTCTGAAGAAAAGGCTTTGTAAAGATAGTACAGATTCTCAACTTACAATAACTGCCTTTATCTCCTCCTCTTCCCTCCTTCCAGCATACCCCAGTAGCCACCCCTGTACCACAGGTGGATGATGTGGTGGTAACAGGAAACTAATCAGAAGTGATTGCAGTATTATGCATTGTCTGGACAGATGTCATCTGCTCTCGGCCTAAATATATGTATCGGATGGGGTGGGAGAGAAATGAGATGCTTCTCTTCTCCCCTCTTCCAGGGTTGGAAGGAGAGATGTAATTGACCTCAGGTAGGCTTGTTTAGCAAAATATTCTAACTGCATCAGCTCTGAAGGAAAAGAACAAAGATAAAATATGATGTCAACAAAATGTTGTCTAATGGGATGGGTGGATACAGAAGCTAAACCTGAAAACTTTATTCTCCTTTCAAGTTTGCTATCAAATCTACAATATTAGACCTCTGTAAATTTGAATATCATAATCTAACACATTGTAGTTACATCAATGTTTATTTCCCCCTAGGCCAAAGGCAAATGTTTTCACCAAGGAGAATTTGGAAAATTCCACAACGTATAAAAAAAGAAAATTCAAAGTCTCCATAGCGCCGTCTATCAGCAACCATTCTTAGCACTTTTGTGTAGTTATCTGCAAGTTCTTCCCTTGCTCCTGCCTCTTGCTTTTAGATAATTTACATAATTATGATCATAGACTGTGTACAGTGTCACACCCTGCTGTTTTTTTCTTAACACACTTGCGTAAGAGTGTTCCCATATCATTAAAAATTCTTTATAAAATATAGTCTTTTGAACTTTATACTCTAATTAGCGGGTTTTGCATAATTTTATTTGCACATGCAATTAAGCATCACATTATTTGTGTAGGATTTCAATTATTCTTCTGGGAAGGTCTTAGTACTCACTGCAAAACTGATGTTAAAGGCCTTTATGAATCGTTAGAGAGCTTGTCCTTTAATATGTCCAAAAAGAGAACCACAATAAAATCTCTTACAGACCCTTTCTCAAGAGAGTATTTTTACCCAGACAGAACTGGATTTTCAAGGCAGGGAACTCTTTTGGAACTGGAGAAAAGGTAGCTTCTGTGGGCCCATAGGCTCTGAGGAGCCGCCTGGGGCAAAAAATTGGATTCCAGGAGTACGACTTTGAGCCTGTAGTCTGGCACAGCAGGAATAGACTAATTTAGGAAGCGTAATGCAGAGTAGTTAGAAGTTCTCTGGGCAGCTGGTGGAAAAAGTCAACATAAGTCTGTAAAACTGCTGTTTCATTGCCAAGGTGAAAATTTGTCTCCTTTGGAGTCAGAAGGATGTGACTTCTGATCCCACACTTAGAAGCTGTGTGTGCCTGAGCATGTGTGTGCCAGCATGTGCCCTTAAGGGCTCATTTCTTCTTCTTTTATTCTTCTTCTTCTTCTTCTTCTTATTATTATTATTATTATTATTATTATTATTATTTTGAGACAGAGTCTCACTCTGTCACCCAGGCTGGATGGATGGCGTGATCTCAGCTCACTGAACCCTCTGCCTCCCAGGTTAAGTGATTCTCCCTGCCTCATGCCCAACTAATTTTTGTAATTTTAATAGAGACAGGGTTTCACCACGTTGACCAGGCTGGTCTCGAATTCCTGATCTCAGGTGATCCACCCGCCTCCGTCTCTCAAAGTGCTGCGATTACAGGTGAGAGCCACTGTGCCTGGCCAAGAGCTTATTTCTTAAGCTTCTGTTTTCTCTCTGAAGCTCATCCGACTTCCATCAATAGTGCACAGAATGAAAAGTATGTTGCTGTGAGGTTGTGAGGAAGGAATAAGAGAATATTCTGTTCGTGGAGTGAATAGTCAAGGTTACCAGAGCTGTGGAATGTCTGATTCTGTTACATGAGTATTCTGCAACTCATTCTGAGAATTCATAGAATTCATTTCAATGAAATGCATTGAAGTAGGGGTGAGCTTACGTGCATTCTAGGGATGCAACTGCACATGGGGCAAGTACAGCTACTCCCCTGAAGTTTATCATATTTGCAAGGGTGTAAGTTGTGTGTTCACATATGTGAATATTTGTTAAAGTGTTCAGTTCTGATGAGCTGACTACTTCTTGAAATCTATGCTTGGTCTTGCATCCAGAATATGAGCACATTTGCAGAGAGACATGTGTGTTAGTCACAGGTAATTAGGACAGCCTTGGGGAGGGCTTTGACAGGGCAGGACCTTGCACTGTGGATCTGGTCTTGGACTGGAGAATTAGATGATTAGGATTAGGAAGACTTTCCAGAGCAAGTGATATCAACACTTAAGATACTTCATGTCCTTTTCCCATAGAATGTGTACAGCCCTGAGTAGTCACAGGGCCTCCACTGCTAATACGGATTTTCCCAGGGATGGAGCAAATTGTAATTTGGTTTTCGGGGTATCCTTTCTCAGAATCATGCATCATCTCTGGATAAGTGTCACTCTCTCAAGAACAAGATCAGGAAAGAGAGAAGACTTGTCTAAACCTGGGGCTTAGCCGAGGAAGAATAGCTGAATAATAAGATAGAGTAAATATTCGGAATGAAATATTCATGGGCGCAGGAAATAGGATCTGTGCCTAATAAAATGATCGCATTAGGTTTCAGGGTCCCCTACGCCTCTCTGCAAATTATGCCCCCATCACCTCTCGCCTGTGAGCATTAAAATATATAATTAATGCTCATGGTTAATAATACATTTCTAATTTCCAGTTGCAAAAATACAGCTTTTCCCTCCATTGGAGGATCACCTATATTTTGTCATTAACATTTTGTCATAAGAGGCAAGAATGATTTACATGAACAGTAAATCGACAGGCAAGCTGCTGATTTGGGCTTAAGCCAAACTCTTTGGGGAAGGGCTTCATTTATCACCTGGGACTTAGTGTAGTTCTTCTGCTGATTTATGTGGAAAGGAATGAGAGAGTCCTGTGGAAGGGTCTTGGGACCCTGGGGAATTAGTAATAATAAATAGGGTACGTGAAGCAGCAGCTGTCAGAGTCAAAGTAACTCCAGTTAAGAGAGGGATGGATTTCTGGTTATTGGACAAGTTGTGGAGAACACCTGGCCCAAGTGTTCTGAATATCCATCTGCCTATTGTACGTCTCCATTTGGATTTCCCACTAACACAAGAAACTCAACACAGCTTCCGCCTCTTTTTTCTCAAATGTGTTTTTCTTCCAGGGTGTCTTTATCTCATCTACTTACTTTGTCAAGTCAGAAACTTGGGAGTCAACCAGTGACACCTCCTGCATCTTTCCTTCTACATCCAAATAATCATAATTCCTTTCAAAGTACCGGTTCTTCCATTAGCTCACTAGGTCCCCACAAAAGCCTTGAGATGCAGAAGTGGGATTTGTATTTCCTTATTTTCAATGGAAGAAACTAAGGAACTCACCCACAACCACACTGGTACTGAATGACTTTCAGGATTTTTCATCAGTGGTCCGGTGTTTTTCCCAGTATACCGTCTTGAATGAAAGACTTGTTTTCTTCTTTATCTCTCACTTCTCTTACTTTGTGCCCAATACATCTTTCTGGGACCTGATGGTTGCTCTGCCTCCTCAGGTCCCCACAAAAGTCTTGAGATGCAGGTGAAGCAGGGTTTTTATTTCCTTTTTTTTTAAAAAATAGGAGTTACTGAGGAACTCACCCATAACCACACAGGTTATGAATGTCAGGATTTAGGTGTCAGGTGTGTTTAACCCGTTTATGCCAGAGGTTGCACTTTTTTGAATTGCAGACATATACAAAAAATCAGACATTGGCAATGACCTTGAGCAATAGGATATAAATAACTCCTACATGCTTAGCGTTCCAGTAAGGAAACACTAGGCATACGTGGGTTTTAATCAATGGTCCAGTGTGAGGAATTCCATTATAAGGAATTTTCCTCTTCTCGGGGAGAAAAGTGCAAAGACAGTGTTCTTTTACCTTGTTTCCGACAAAGCTTGTATATCCTGTGTCCCATTCTCTAAGGATCTTTTTTGACTTGGCTAATGTGGTAATTCAATGAAGATAAGCTGACAGTGGTTCCATGCACTCATTACCTTCCGTAGGTAACATTTTTATAATGACATCTGCTCGTGCTTCAAACCTTAGCGACTCCAGGTATTAAAGTGGTACTCCTACTCAAGAAGGATGATGGTCTTGAGAGTGTGGCCAGTACAGGTCTGGTTTAGAGAGTTTGATTAAGACTTCTCTCAGTCACATTAGGGATGTTAGAATCTTTCGCCTTGCTCTTTTGAGGGAAAGGGCAGCAAACAAAAATGATATTTAAGTTTCCTTTCATGAAAACTCAATCTCCTTGGCCCATTGGAGGGATGGTAGTCAATGAATGACCTTCCATTTTGGACTGCTTTGTTGTGAAGTACAAATCTTTGCACATAATTTCATCTGGACTGCATAAAAAATCTGTTCTGTGGCCGGGCGCAGTGGCTCACGCCTGTAATCCCAGCACTTTGGGAGGCCGAGGAGGGTGGATCACCTGAGGTCAGGAGTTTGAGACCAGCCTGGCTAACATGGTGAAACCCTGTCTCTACTAAAAATACAAAAATTAACTGGGAGTGGTGGCATGCACCTGTCATCCCAGCTAGTCGGGAAGCTGAGGCAGGAGAATTGCTTGAACCTGAGAGGAGGAGGTGGCCGTAAGCTGAGATCATGCCATTGCACTCCAGGCTGTGTGACAGAGCAAGACTTCATCTAAAAAAAAAACAAAAAACAAAAACAAACAAACAAAAACAAAGCAACAACAAAAAAATCTATTCTGTGGGGTGTAGAATCTAATTCAGAACAGTTAAATAATAACTGGTTTAATATTGCGCACAACTCAGGTCCAAGTCCTTCCATGGGCCAGAGTCCAGTTAGTGGGATTCGTGGATATATAATGTTGGGGGGAAAATTAAGGCTTTGGCTGGGTGCAGTGGCTCATGTCTGTAATCCCAGCACTTTGGGAGGCCGAGTTGAGTGGATCACGAGGTCAGGAGATCAAGACCATCCTGGCCAACATGGTGAAACCCCATCTCTACTAAAAATACAAAAAATTAGCTGGGTGTGGTGACACGCATCTGTAATCCCAGGTACTCAGGAGACTGAGGCAGGAGAATCACTTGAACCCAGGAGGTGGAAGCTTTAGTAAGCAGAGATGGCACCACAGTGCTCCAGCCTGGGGAACAGAGAAAGATTCTGTCTCAAAAAAAAAAAAAAAAAAAAAAAAATTAAGGCTTTGAGACACCAAAGAAAGAGGTTTCAAAGATGAATGTCAAATCTGGGACTCTTGGAGCAAATTCAGATACACCTGGCTCTAAATGTAGTTGCACAGCGCCTGAGCCATGAGATCCTGGGACAAGCTAATTAATCTCACAGACTTTCTGTTTTATCTGTAACATTGAGATAATGACACCAATAATCCTCCTTATTTTTAACCTCACAAGTATTTAAGGCTTCCCAATTAGCGAAGTTATGAAAATACTGTGCGAACTGTGAAATACCATGCAGATGTCTGGGTGCAAAAATGCAATTAGAGAATTTTTATTTCTTCAAATGGAGCTGCACATGTTTGTAGGCATTTTAAACCAACAAGGAAGAGCATGAGGTAATGAAGGCTAGGGGATTTTTTTTTTTTTTTAAGAATCTTGAAATTGAGTCTGTTAAAGGGTTTTGACTATAAGCAATAGAAACCAAGGCTAAGCAAACAAGGCAGTTTATAGGAAAATGTGGGGGCATCTCAGGATATGGATGTTCAGTGATTATTTGAGAATTCACTGGACGAAGGCTAAGGTAAGGTCAGAAGAAGCAGAAGTGCTATGCTGATAAACGGGGGTAGATCAGCATCTTTTCCCCTTAGGGTGTCAGACTTCTTGGGTATCTATATTCCTACTCCTCTTCTCAATAGAGCTCAAGTATCAACTTTTGTTTTTGTCTTCGGCCTGGGCTAGAAATGGTTTTCCCACCTAGGAATAAGCATGCGATGCATGCCTAATAATTCCTTTTAGCCTTAACTTTCCTTCTTAATGACCCAAGCTGAGAATTATTCTGCAGAGAATATTTACTTTTGAAACCTAATTGAACTTCTTCAGTTGGTCTGAGCTCTCCATTCCTAGAAAAGACTGATAAGCCCCCTGAGTATCCGAGTCCCCTGTCTGGCCCTTTCTCTGCTGAATGGTCCTATCTCCCAAATAGACTGATCTGGCCCTCTAGTTCTGAGATTCTGACCCCTAAGTGGGGTTTATGTGGTCTTTAGAGTCGTCCCTCTGTAAATTAAGTGGGTGGCCCTCAGAAGGTCTATGCCCCAAATCTTTTTTTGGTGGGGGTAGACACAGTTTCACTCTGTTGCCCAGGGTGGAGTGCAGTTGCATAATCTTGGTTCACTGCAACTTCCCCCTCCCAGGTTCAAGCAATTCTCCTGCCTGAGCCTCCTGAGTAGCTGGGATTACAGGCATGTGCCACCATGCCTGGCTAATTTTTGTATGATTAGTAGAGGCAGGGTTTCACCATATTGGTCAGGCTGGTCTTGAACTCCTGACCTCAAGTGATCTGCCTGCCTCAGCCTCCCAAAGTTCTGGGATAACAGGTGTGAGCCATCATGCCTGGCCTATACCCCAACTTCTTGATTGGATTGATGTAGCAATCAGACTAAGACCCTCTACCGTTTGAGGGGAGGGTCCTAATCAAAATGATCTCTGAGAATAGGCTTGTCCAGCACTCTCAAAGTCAGAACATCTCCTGAATAGAATGGTTTGACCCTCAACTTGTCGGATTCAGATTTCCTGGGGTCCTTATGCTGTATGGTGAAGCATCCACCTCTAGAAGTAAAATTGTACTAAATTTGGTGAAGGGTCTTTATTTTCCAAAGACAGTGACTAATTTCAGATGAACTGTCTTATAAAGAAAGTTGTAGGATGGAAAACTCTTTTTTTAAGACAAAGCTTATTCATGTGGATTTCTTTTCTTGCCTGAAACCTCCAGGAGGCAGCTTCTATTTGGGGCCGTGTTGTAAGCACTCTCGTAGTTCTGTTGTGTGGGCCTCCTCAACGGCTGCCTGTTTGCTGATGTCTGCTCTTTAACGATGTATGCTGAAATTAATGTGTTTTGGCTCAATCGCTGCTATTTCCAATTGTACTTCTTTTGGAGGAAATAAGCCTTTGGATGTATGTTATGGTAATGGAGCCAAATATCTGATTCCATCTATGCAGATGAAATGAGTAATAAATACAACCCAGTGCACTGGAGGATTGTGTTATATACAAATATACTTTTGTGAGGCCTTCTGGGGCTGAGCTAATACGAGGATTTATAATTAAAACTCACAGGGAAGCAGGTCATATTTTTATCCACTGCTTTTTAAGATGACCATATCCATCCAAATTGTTATCTTTTGCTGGTTGCCAAAGAGAGCCTAAAGCACAGGCAGATGTTATAAGCCGAGATCTCCCATTAGTGCCTCTCAAAACTTTTTGGCAATTCAGAAACTCATTGGAGGTGTTCTTGGGATAGGGAGAGCATGTGTCACAGATTCCAGTTGTCTCAGTCATAGGTCTCCACTTCCCTCTTTATCCAGAGATACTATTTTTATGTGTTAAATATGGAGTTCCATATCTCTTATGTTGGGAGAATCTTAGGTTTTAAGCCACAGAAACAGACTAGCTTACTTAGGTGAAAAAGGAACTTAGTAAAGAGAAATGAGGAGACACAGAAGTAAAGGGGATGCTGGACAACCTTATTGGGAGATAGGACTGGGGACAGCTCCTGGATCCCTGCAGCAGCAACTAATAGACCAACTTTCCATGGCGCCAGGGTTGGGCTCCAGTTGGTTGGGGACTTTGTGTTAGGAATTGATTTAGGCATTTGTTTTCAAATTCCCAGGCACAGGATTCTGATTGGCTTAGAAATATGACTGGGTTGGGTTAATGGGTTCATTTTTAAAATGATGCATTTTGAAATTAAGTAATATATTGACATCTGTGATGAGACTCTATTGAAAGCTACTGAAAAAAATGGGACCTTGAGATACATGGAAAAAGATCCCATTATGGTAGCTTCTTTTTGGTGTTTGTTTTCTAGCCACAGTGAAATCTCTGCCTCCCCTCCTCTTCTTACCTCCACCTCCATACTCACTCCAGGTATTGGATTATAGCTGGGCCTCTCCATGGCTTTGGTCAGGTATCCACTCTGCCCAGGTGACAGTGGAAGTAGCTTGACTGAGTTTCCCAGCAAGACAGTGTGGGAGAAGTGGTTTTCTAAAGGAAGATTGAGAGAATGTGGCCAAAGGGTATAAACATGGGTGCTGGGTGGGGACAGAAAGCCACCTTGACAACAACAGTGATGTCATGCACAGTAAGATTTTATGCTAAGAAGAAACCTGAAGACTGGGGTCTGAGTAGTTATGCCAGATGTTTAAGGCTAACCAGTGGTCTAGACAAGTGGTTTTTAAAGTGTGGCTCCCAGATCAGCAGCATCAGCATAACCTGGAAAGTTGTTAGAAGTGTGGATTCTTGGGCCCCACACAGACCTTTCTGGTTGGAAACCCTGGGAGTGGGGCCCCAAACTCTGTGTTAATAAACCTTCCATGTGATTCCGACGCACAGTGGAGTCTGAGAAGTATTGATCTAGGCTGTCATGCACAATGCTAAGCACATATTCTGAAACTCCTTTATTCCTCCACTTCTAATACTATATTTCAATTTTCTTATTTCCCCCACTAGTTCTGCACCCTTTACTTCAAAAAACAGTCAAAACTCCTTGGAATGCAGTGATCTCCCTAACCCCATATGCATTTACAGGACTATTCTCTTGCAAGAATGAAACTATGAAGGTTACCTACTTTAACCCAGAAGAATCCTGTTATCTGGAATGGAGAAAATAATGTCATTTTCTAAGTTCCAAAAATTTTATTTTTATCAGAAAAAAAAGAAATTTAAACATAGGCTTGGGAATATGGAGGGATTCAGGAGTTGCTTTGACAGGATTAGTATGTAAAGTACTACTAACAAACTAATCACAAGGCTGGGTGACTTAGAGAATGCCAGATGTTCCCTTTACAGATGAACATCTAAGAACTTTTAATTCGCTAAAGAGAATCTAGAATATTCAACAAGGAAATGCAATGCAAGTATGCAATGTTACTTAACTGTATCCCATCAGGGAACACACTTTAAGTAAAACAGATGTAGACAATATCCCTGGATATTGTGACCATTCCTAAACTCTTTTCCCTGTGCATAGTGCTAGGAAGTTTTCTAATGGGCATGCATTCTGAAATATTTAGCGATGTCAGTGAAATTCAACAAAAGAGTAGAAATGAAGTCATCAATCATAAATATTTAGTTCTTATCTTGCAAATTAATGAATGAGTTCACTGGCATGAGAGTTGAAAAATTTGGTCTCAAGTTCTGGGTTGTGCATTAGTTTCACCAGTTTGGGAGATTTGGAGGTGAGGATGTTGGAAAAATCTCAAGGGCTCTGTGCTGTTCTAGTACCCTTCGAATGTTAAAATTCTGAAAGAGGCTATCACATTTTATGGCATTCCAATTGCAGCAATTTATCTTTAGAATTCAACTTTCCTTTTTATGACCATTCCTATTTGACATTTGGAGTGCTTTGGATCATTCCTATACAGCCTTAGCACCTTTTTAATCTCAAAAACAAATTTCACTGGACATATTTAATTGCCTGTTTCTATTCAGAGCAAAATAAAGTAAAATTTAGGATGAAAAACCTCTGACATGAAACCTCCAAAGAGAGTGAATTACCTGATCTATTGTTTTTTTTTTCATAATAAATTTCCAAAGCTTATATTATGCTTCCTAGTTGCCAATTGAGAATTTGTCTGATGAGTTATTTGATCAAAGACCAAGCTTAAAATTAGGTCCATTTTTCAAAAGATCTGGCTTCCCTAAGGACTAGCCATACAGGTATACCAGATGCTCCATTTGGATTCCTTGGAGGAAGGCTGTGGCTGTTTACTGCACAAAAAAACATTGCCTAGGTGCCTCCTGGGAGCTGAATTGGCTTGTAGACTTGCTCCTCTTTAGGAGTTGTATTGGTATAATTTGATGCCTATTTTCTATAAACTGGCTCTGCAGAGATAAGACTATAAAATCATGAACTTAAGAGCCAGGTAGATCCAAATTCATCTTCTGTCTCTGCTATTTATAAGTTAAGGTATCTTTGAAACTGGCCCAATTGTCCCATAGAATTAAGGTTTACAATTCTATAGAATAACTACAGAAGTTGACCCTCTAGTCTTAAAACTTGTAAAACGTACATTAATCTTATGTGAGTTCCTTCCTCAGAAAGCTAACCATCAGGCCTCCCAGATAGTATCAAGGAATTGAAAAATAACAGATCACTGTATCTGGACAATGAGATGCCAAACCCTTCATTCATCATGATTGCTTTCTTACCTCTCGCTAGTTTTCTGTTTTCCTAATCAACCACCCGCTTTCTGTTGACAAACTACTCTTCCTTACTGCTACCTAATTCCTGTTTTCCTGTGCATAGCCACAGTCCTTCCCTGCTGTATAACCTCCCACTTCTAGTCAGTTGGGGAGATGGATTCAAGACTGATCTTCTATCTCCTCAGCTGCAGTACCCAATTAAAGCCTTCTTCCCAGGCAATACTTGTTGTCTCATTGATTGGCTTTCTGTGTGGCAAGTAGTAGGACCTAGCATTCTGAACCCCTGGCATTTTGGTAACATCTTGATGGTTAATAATAACTTTGCAAGCTTTGGTAGCAATGAAATGAGTTTTCTGGAGTGCTAGGAGCAGATATTTTTTTCAGGGACACGTAAGAACTGACTTAAGGATGGACTGTGCTTTTCTGCCCGTTGCAGCTGATAAGAACATGGGCCTTGCCAACACAGAATCTAGGTTTGAGATCTGGGAGAACTTACTCATTTTTTTAACCAAAAAATTATTAAATAGAAATGCATAGCTAGTCAGTGAAAGTCATTTTGCAATTCTAATGCATACCTTGAGTATACAAAAATCAAAAATTACAAAATTACAAAAACCAAGAATAGCAGTAAAAATGTGACTTTCTAAATCTGTTGCATTTATGTAAATATATACCTTTCAGAGACACTGGGGGCCAAGGGAAACTAAACTGAGACACATTGCAGTGGCCTTTGTTCAATGTGGCCACCTTGTGTTCAATAAGTTTCTGTATCTGTAGCTAAATAAACTGGTTATATCAGGGAGGAGGGAGGAAGAAAGAGAGATGGAGATAGAAATGAAGAAGGAAGGGGAAAGAGAGAAAGAGAGATTTTCATAAACCAATAACCCACCCCAAATGTTGAACTTATACATGAAAATCTGTATAACTGTGACCTGCACATAACTAGGACCCTGTGTGGCCCTGTCTTACATCATGTCTCATTTTTATTGGAAAATATTGAACACAAATCAAGGCTTTATTCAAACTCTTGAGAAAATGACAAAGGTAAGAATCATTTCTGATATCCTAAATCTCTCCTAGAAAGTTTCTCTGTATTTCCCTGCCTCCTGTTTCTTACATTCTTAGGGATGATTCCTTCCAAACTCTCTCCTCTTTTTCTGTATTGCCTCCAAATGCTTCTTTGTATATAATCTGGTAAGCTCTTCCATTTTCCCACTTTTCCTCCTGCTTTTTTTTTTTTTTTTTTTTTTTTGACATGGAGTTTCACTGTTGCTGCCCCGGTTGGAGTAAAATGGCATGATCTTGGCTCATCTCAACCTCCGCCTCCTGGATTCAAGTGATTCTCCTGCCTCAGCCTCCTGAGTAGCTGGGATTACAAGCGTGCACCACCATGCACAGCTAATTTTGTATTTTTAGTAGAAACGAGGTTTTTCTCCATGTTGGTCAGGGTGGGTTTGAACTCCTCACTTCCTGTGATCTGCCTGCCTCTGCCTCCCAAAGTGCTGGGATTACAGGCATGAGCCACTGCGTCCAGCCCCTGCTTTTGCATTTTAAAAATTATTACATATAGGTCAGATAAATCCCTATTTCTTCATTTTTACCTCCATTTTATTACTATTTGGATTCTTCTTGTATTAGCATTCTCCAGAGAAACACAAACAGCTGTGTGTGTGTGTGTGTGTGTGTGTGTGTGTGTGTGTGTGTGTGTTTTCTTTCTGTCCATCTGTCTGTCTGTTAACTGTCTCTGTGTCTGTCTACCTACCTACCTACCTACCTATCCATTATAAAGACTTGGCTCTTGATTTTGGAGGCTTACAAGTCCCAGTAGTAAGCAAACTGGAGATTCAGGAGAGCCCTTGATATAAAATCTAGCCTGAAAGCTGACAGGCTTGAGACCCAAGAAGAGCTGATGTTTCCATTTGAGCCTGAAGACCAGAAAAGACCAATGTTTCAGCTCTAAACAGCCAGGCAAGAGGAGTTCCCTTCTATTTATAGGAGGATCAGTTTCTTGGTTCTATTTAAGTCTTCAGTGGATTGGATGAAGCCTGTATACACTAGAGAGGGCATATGCTTCACTCAGTCTACCAACTCAGATATCAGTCTCCTCCACAAACATCCTCACAGGCACACCCAGAATAATCTTTGAACAAATGTCTGGGCACCCCGTGGCCCAGTCAAATTGACATACACTGCCTAGCAAGGACGATCTCATGAGATGGACCAAGATCTTTTCCCTTTTACAGGCAGGGAGTGGGGAGGAGGCTGACTACAAACATAATTTAATATCTCATCCTCTTATTCCAGTCACAATGACCTTGCAAGATCACTATGAGAATTAGAGATGATATATGTAAAACAGCCAGTGCATAGCATAGGGTAGGAGCTCAAAGGAAGGAAGCTGTATTGCTCAATTATTCTTGGTTTCTCTCAGATTTACTGTATGCTGTTAGGCTGGATGTGAGACAATACACAAAACACAAGCAAAAGAACAGTGAGCTCTGCTCTCCGAAAGACACCCCTCCAGGTGGTTTTATGGATGAGTGAGTGTTAATGCAGCTTAATGCATGCAATTGATAAACAATGGTTTATTCTACACAGTGATTGGACAGCAATAGACTTTGTGAATACGCACAGAAATAAGACAAAGCCTTTCCCTGGAGGAGCTCACTTTCTAATAGTAAAGATAGTCTGGTAAACAGATAAAAATCCATGTAGAAAGTGCTAATTAGAGATACAGAGTTCCCAGAGCACAGAGGATGGAGTGACAAAACCCACGTGTGACAAAAGATGGAGGCTTTGATCTGGGTTTTCAAAGATAAGTATGTGTTCTTTATACAAAGCCAAGAGAAGGAAAATAACAGTTACTTTGCCTATTGTGTGTTAGGCACAGCCATATCTTTCAAATTTTTATGCATAAAAATTTTCATTTATTTCTAATGAGAGTTCCTAGGAAATACGTACTAGTGTCCTCATTGTACAGATAGACAGTAGGACTCGAAGAGGTTAAGTGACTTCCTCCAGTTTACATAGCAGGAAGGAGGGAAGTCTAGATTGAACCAAGGAGGGTTTTTTCTGTTTTTGTTTTGTTTTGTTTTGTTTTGTTTTGTCTTTAGAAGCCCTCTATGCCTCCAATTCCTCTGTAAGGGAATGACTTCAAAGCCGTAAAGATGTGGACAAGGCTAGGCACAGTTTGAAGATGTTTTGGGAACATGTGACCAAGGGTCACACTGCAGTAATGTTGTTCTTTTTTTGGGGGATGTGTTCATTGATGACAGAGAGAAAAGAATTGGGCAAAGAGATGCATAGTGGGGTGATGGGAATTGAATGATGGGAAGTTTGGGGAATACTGTGGTTTGTCTCTATACATAAAGGTGAAGCTCAAGCTTGTAATGACATGTCATTAAAAGTATGGGGCTCAGATGGACCTTCTTTCGAAGGTCCAGCTCTATCATTTATCAAGTGTGTAACTTGGACAGCTGAGCTTCATTTTCTTCAACTGTAAAATACAAGTAATTACAGTGTCCAACCCAAAGGATTATTGAGAGTGAAACTGAGGCAATGCATGTAAATTGCTTAGCAACATACCTAATATCTATTTCTTGTTCAATAAATGTATTATTACCATTATTCATGGTCTTGGAAGGGGGTAGACTCATTTTTCTTGTGTGCCTAATCTGGGAAACTTTGAAGACAGTCATCATGCATTCCTGATAGGTTCTCTGGGTGTGTGTGCATCTGTGTAATCACATGCTTTAGATACAGCTGTGCCTTTCATGGCTCTTAGTAATTTATGCCAGGCTGCTGGTCTCATGGGCTATTTGTGTTTGTTCTGCTATTACATAATGCCTGATTCTGTTACATGACTATTCTGCAGCTCATCTGTAAGACTGTTTAAGCAAATCTCTGTGTGCACCTATGTCTGTAAGGCAGGGGGAGTTGTCATGCTGTTGTTATGATATTGTTGGAAGCTTTGGCTAAAGTTGCTTAGGTGACCTCAGTGATAATGCAGTATCAATTCCCTGAAGCACATTTAATTAGATTGCATTTTCCATGTACCCATTATTGTGCGTATTCTATGCACCCATCATCATGATAGCTTTCTTTTTGTTTTGTTTTGTTTTCGATGAAATGTAGCTCTCCTGCCCAGGCTGGAGTGCAGTGGTGCCATCTCTGCTCACTGCAGTCTCTGCCTCCTGGGTTCAAGAAATACACATGCCTCAGAGTCCCAAGTAGCTGAGGCATGACCCCTGGCTAAGTTTTGTATTTTTAGTAGAGACAGGGTTTCACTATGTTGGCCAGGGTGATCTCCAACGCCTGACCTCAAGTAATCCGCCTGCCTCGGCCTCCCAAAGTGTTGAGATTACAGGCCTGAGCCACTGTGCCCAGCCAGTGATTGCTTTCTTACCCATCCCCAGTTCCTGTTTTCCTAACCAAACACCTCCTGCCTGTTGACCAACTTCTCTTCCTTACCACTCCCTAATTCCTGTTTTCCCACATGTAGTTACATTTCTTCCTTCCTATATAAACCTGTAATTTTAGTTGGTTAGGGAGATGAATTTGAGACTTAACCTCTCATTTTCTTGGCTGTAGCCTTCTTCCCTGGCAGTATCTGTTGTCTCAGTAGTTGACTTACTGTGTGGTGACCAACAGGACCTAGCATGGAACTCCTTGGCAGTTTGGTAACAGATTTTGGTTGCCTAACTGCGAGCGTGTTGTTTATGGCTCAGCTGCAGGGGCTAGAATTTTGGAAGCACTTCTAAGCAGCCGCTTGACCACTTTGAACCAGAGATGGCTTTTAGCCTCTCTCCTTGACCCCCCTGCTACCTGCTCCAACTGTGTTCCTGATCACCTAGGAAGAACAGCCTTTGAAAGCTGACATCTGGGTGTGGATGGCTGAATGTCTTCTGTGGGTACCAGATAGCAGGAATGACTTCTTTCCATTTGGGAAATTTGGAAGGAATTTCCATTTGCAGGTTGAATATGCTCAACCTTTTCAGAGAGGAAAGTACCTTGACTGTTTCAGCTCGACACTCATGGAGCTTGTGGCTGCTGCAGTTGGATTGTGTTTTGGTGATTGTGTGTGTGTTGATGTGGTTGTGGGAGGTCAGGGTCCATCCCAGAGTGTAGCCCACTTGGTTGCATTCTTTAGGGCTGGTCTGAATGTAGTTGTGGGCCAAGGGAGTGAAGGAAAATCTATGGCAGGTATCCCCAAATTACAGCCTGCGCGCCGCATGCGGCCCCCTGAGGCCATTTATCCGGCCCCCCGCCGCACTTCAGGAAGGGGCATCTCTTTCACTGGTGGTCAGTGAGAGGAGCACAGTATGTGGCAGGCCTCCAACGGTCTGAGGGACAGTGAAATGGCCCCCTGTGTAAAAAGTCTGGGGACGCCTGATCTATGGTCATACTACCCTGGATGTGCCCAATCTTGTCTGGTCTCAGAAGGTCTTTGAATCATAGTGTTGTCTTAAAGTTGGATTCATTTGCTGTTGAACAGGAAGGCAGGATGAAGTTTCATGTATTCAGGCTTTTATGCTGCTGTTCCAAGGAGGGTTGGGCCTCGTGAGTATATGATGTTCTTCTGTGGTGCTGTTTGACTCCAGTGTTCTTTGTAGGCTGGGGAGGTTTGGCCTTTAAAGATTGAACTGCCATAGAGACTGCTTTACCCAAAATTTTGGTTCATAGCCTTCATTGGATTTGGATTACCTGTTGGGGCAAACTAAGTTTAACCACATGAACATGTTCATAAACCAGTGAGTTTATATTGATTGCTATCTCATGGATAGATTCTGAGGTAGAGGCTATTAGACTTTTATTTGTGTGTGTGTATGTGTGTGTGTGTGTGTGGGGGGGTGTTTGTTACGTGTTGTTTTACATGGTTTTTATATTATGTATATAAGTAATCTAGATAAACTCTTAAATAGTTGAGTACATATAAATGGGGTAAATGCTTATACATGAACTTTGTGTCATTTAAAATCTTAACATTATTTTTTATTCTCATGGGATGTTTTTAGGTGGTACCAAATTGGCTTACAATTAAATGAGTATTCATAAATTAAGTAAGTAAATGTAAGCATTTTTTTAAGTGTATGTAACTTAAGTAAATCCTTAATAAATAAACTGGTTTTAAAATTATTGGCAAAATGGAAATAGTAACATCTTCAGAATTGTCAGCATACATTTTTGTTTGGGTATTATATTTGCCTATGCCAGAGATTTTGAGGTGTCAGGGTTTGGCGCAGAAGGCTACAAAACCATACACTCAGCCAAAACAAAGTAATCTTTGTTTCCTGACTTTTTTGATACAAAGACAAATTTAACCTTGTTGTTTTGATAAAAAGCAGCTATGTCTTCTGCATTGCTGGTGAACATACCCATGTGTTTAAGGTTTTTACTTGGTGAACACTTGATATTCACCGGAATGATAGATGGGATAGAGAAAATGCGACACATATATACAATGGAATACCATGCAGCCATAAAAGAGAATGAGTTCATGTTCTTTTCAGGGACATGGGCGAAGCTGGAAACCATCATTCTCAGCAAACTATAGAAGAACAGAAATCCAAACACCGCATGTGCTTGCTCTTATGTGGGAGCTGAACGATGAGAGCACAGGGACACAGGGAGGGGAAGATCCCACACCCGGGTCTGTCGTCGGGTGGGAGAAAAGAGGAGGGAGAGCAGTAGGACGCACGCAGGGCTTAACACCGGGATGACGCGTTGATCGGTGCAGCAAACCACCGTGGCACATGTGTATGTGACAAACCTGCCCTTTCACACATGTATCCCAGAACTTAAAGTAAAAATTAAAAAAAAAAATGTTTTTGATGTTCGTGGGATGGTGGGTCATTTCTGAATAAGAAAGGGTTATGATATGGGAAAATATGTTTTTAAAAAATCGTGAAATGTTCTCATCTAGAAAATGCTAATACGATAGTTCAGAATTTTTTGTTTTTTAGGTGCTCACTGAAATTTAAGGTGACTAAGTATAAGAACTCTAGTTAATAGATAATAATTCTGTATGTAAAATGTGCCAAAGAAGATGTGCTCTTATTGAGAAAAAAAGAATAATTTTGTTGAGAATTCAGAAGTTACCTAAAGGGTGATTAAAATCATGTACTTAGAAAGGTTATTTATAAGCAAGTAGAAAGAAACCACTAAGTAGGGGAGAGAGAGATGAAAAAGTTTAGATTGGTCTCCTATATGAGAGCAATATTATCTTAAAATACTGATTTTGGTATGAATGGACATTTTTCAAAAGAAGACATACATGAGGCCAACAAACATATGAAAAATGCTCATCATCACTGGTCAGAGAAATGCAAATCAAAACTGCATTGAGATACCATCTCATGCCAGTTAGAATGGCGATCATTAAAAAATGTGGAGACAACAGATGCTAGAGAGGATGTGGAAAAATAGGAACACTTTTACACTGTTGGTGGGAGTGTAAATTAGTTCAGCCATTGTGGAGGACAGTGTGGTGATTCCTCAAGGATCTAGAAATAGAAATTCCATTTGACCCAGCAATCTCATTACTGGGTATACACCCAAAGGATTATAAATCATTCTGTTATGAAGACACTTGCACACATGTGTTTATTGTGGCACTGTTTACATTATCAAAGACCTGGAACTATCCCAAATGCCCATCGATGATAGACTGGACAATGAAAATGTGGCACATACACACCATGGAATACTATGCAGCCATAAAAAATGATGAGTTCCTGTCTTTTGTAGGGACATGGATGAATCCAGAAACCATCATTCTCAGCAAACTGACACAAGAACAGAAAATCAAACACCACATGTTCTCACTCATAGGCTGGTGTTGAACAATGAGAACACATGGACACAGAGAGGGGAGCATCACACACTGGGGTCTATGGTATGGGGGTTAGGGGAGGGACAGCGGGGGGCGGTGGGGAGGTTAAGGAGAGATAACCTGGGGAGAAATGCCACATATCGGTGACAGGGGGATGGAGGCAGCAAACCACCTTGCCACGTATGTACTTGTGCAAAAATCGTGCATGATCTATACATGTACCCCAGAACCTAAAGTACAATAAACTATAGATAGATAGATAGATTTGGTAAGAGATTTTGATTTTCATTATATAATCTCTTTTTGAAAACCTCTCACATTCCCATCTCAGAAGTTTAATTTTATTGTGTCTTACTAGTAGCTTTCAATGTTTTCTTTCACTTGAAAAGTTTCTCTGAGATGATAACTTTCTCCTTCAACATCTTTGTCAGCTTCTGTAACTTTTTACCTCTGGTTCTAACTGCTGCTGTCTAACTGCCTGATGGTGAAATGTTTATCTTGAGGGTCTAGAACAGTGATGTGCCCCCCTAGTATATAACTTGATTCTGTACACTTGGATTTTCTTGATATGTCTAAATTGTTCGTTGGGTTTCACTTTCAGGTTATCTAAGTAGGCTTCCTGTAAGGAGAATCAATCACACTGTAGAAGGTCTTTCTTTGCCTTTTGGTAACTGGTCTAAGGAGCAGATTTTATTTATTACTAAGATAATGCCTATGCTGTTATTATTAGTTTGTTTTTTTTTAAATGCTTAGGAAAACTAATATTTTGGGGTTTTATATCCATATAACCTTTTATATTGCCTTTTCTTTTTTTTTGAGACAGAGTCTCACTCTGTTACCTAGGCTAGACTGCAGTGGCATGATCTTGACTTACTGCAACCTCTGCCTCCTATGTTCAAGCAGTTCTTATGTCTCAGCCTCCTGAGTAGCTGAATTTACAGGCATGTACCACCATGCCCAGCTAATTTTTGTATTTTTAGTAGAAATGGGATTTTGCTATATTGGCCAGGCTTCTCTCAAACTATTGACCTTAAGTGATCCACCTGCTTTGGCCTCCCAAAGTCTGGGATTATAGGCTTGAGCCCCTGCACCCGGCCTCTGCATTTCTTTTAAAGTCCTTGTGCCATTACAGGTCTTTGACTTCTGAAATAGGTACTGACTACCGATAAATCTTGAACATTGACACCATCTTCAGACCCATAAGGTATCAGTCAAAATGAACTACTTTCATTGAGACACGGGGCCAGAAATAAAAACTATTCAATCCTGCCAGTCCTGGGGACAAATGTAGAAGAGGTGGGCACATCAGAACGTAAGGACCGATGTTTAAGGGATGAGATTATTTATGAATGTTATTTTTTGCTGGTTGTAGGTGTCCTTACACAGACTTTAAAAAGAGATCACCGTTTTAGGCCAGTGCTGAAGATGCAACTTAGCTTTGGAGCCTAGGGAGCCGGGACACCCTGGCCAGAATGTGAGCTCTTAGATGGCAAAGGAAATTCCTTTGAGTCACAGCAGTTTTATAAACTTCTTTCTAAAATTTGCCAAGAGACAAATATTGCCTGGGAAAAGGTCTCGCCTCTTGCCCTGCCAGACATACAAAGAGCCCCTAGAAGTAGGTCGGTTCTTAGCCCCTTCAAAATTCTTACCCCTTCTTAGCATAAAGCAGCCAGAAGGATCAATGACCGGATTCCCCATAATTGAGGCACTGATAAATAGAAAGGGGAGACTGAAACCAGCCCCATTGTCCCATAGAATTTTTTCTTTTGGATAAACACAGAAATTGATCCTCACAATCTTTTTTGTTGTGTTGTGTTGTATGTGTGTGTTTTTCTTTTTGTAGATGGAGTTTTAGTTTTGTTACCCAGGCTGGCATACAATGGCACAATCTCAGCTCACTGCAACCTCTGCCTCTTGAGTTCAAACAGTTCTTCTGCCCTAGCTGAGGTTACAGGCATATGCCACCACACCTGGCTAATATTGTATTTTCCTTTTTTTTTTTTTTGAAACACAGTCTTACACTGTCACCCAGGCTGTAGCGCAGTGGTGTAATCTCAGCTCACTGCAATCTCCACCTCCTGGGTTCAAGCAATTCTCCTGCTTCAGCATGCCAAATACCTGGGACTACAGGCATGAGCCACCACATTGAGCTAACTTTTTCGTATTTTTAGTAGAGATGGGCTTTCACTGTGTTAGCCAGGATGGTCTCTATCTCTTGACATTGTGATCCACCCGCCTTGGCCTCCCAAAGTGCTGGGATTACAGGCATGAGCCATGGTGCCCGGCCTAATAGTGTGTTTTCTGTAGAGATGCGGTTTCACCATGTTGGTCAGGCTGGTCTCAAACTCCTGACCTCATGTGATCCACCTGCCTCAGCCTCCCAAAGTGCTCCAGTTACAGGAATGAGCCACCATGCCCACCCCTCGCAGTCTTAAAACTTGAAAATTAAATTTATCTTGGCTGAGTTTCTATCTCAGGGAACTGACTGTCAGGCTTCCCAGATAGCATCAAGGAATGGAAATTCACCAGGTCACCACATCTGGACAATGAGATGCCAGACCTTCACCTGTCATGATCGCCTAATGACCACCTGCTTCCTTTTGACCTCTTTCTAACTTCTCCCTAATTCCTACTTTTCCCAAACATAGTTACATTTCTTCCCTGCCATGTAAACCCCTGTTTTGGCTGGTTGAGGAGATAGATTTGAGACTAATCTCCTATTTCCTTGACTGCAGCACCTGAATAAAGTCTTCTTCCCTGGTAATACTCAATGTCTCAGTGATAATCTCTCTGTACTATGAGCAGCAGGACCTAGACTGAACCCCTAGCATTTCAGTAATGCTTCATCTCTGCTTTCTTAAAAGAATGCTGCCTGTGATCCTAGCACTTTGGGAGGCTGAGGTTGGCAGATCACGAGGTTAGGAGTTCGAGACCAGCCTGACCAATGTGGTGAAGCCTTGTCTCCACTAAAAATAGAATAATTAGCTGGGTGTGGTGGCATACACCTGTAATCACAGCTATTCAGGAGGCTGAGGCAGGAGAATTGCTTGAACCTGGGAGGCAGAGGTTGCAGTGAGATGAGATCACACTATTGCAGTCCAGCCTGGGTGACAGAGCGAGACTCTGTCTCAAAAAAAAGGAACCAAAATAATGAAGGATGCTAATAGGAGTAATGTTTCTTTAATGTCTGTCATGTGCCAGGGACCATGCTAGATATCTTATCTTAAACATTATTACCTAACTTGGAAAATGACTCTTTGAAGTAAGTATTGATGTTCTTACTGGTCATTTGGGGAAACTGTGGTGTTGAGAGATCAGATAAGCTGACTGGTGTCAAAAAGTACGTAAGCAATAGAGCCAGGATTCCAACCCCTGCCTTTTGGGGTTGTTTTATTAAAACAAATAACAAAGTTTTTTAAAAAATCCCCTTCCACAGCTTCCTTGTTTACTTTAGCAAGAGTTCTGCGTTCAATATTGGCAGAGTGTTTGAGATGAAGGATTTCTAGCAGACCTGCTACAAGGGTCCAGACAGACAAACACGTAAATTAGAATTAGATACTGAATTAGATGTGGCTGTTACCCCAACTCCAGTCCCACTGGATGAACTCCATTTACATGCTGGGCGATTGATATGTCCTAAGGCAGAATATTTAAGCTATCAGGTGCACAAAGCAGATTCTAGTTATTAACAAAAGTACCTTGTATATCAACTCCTAGAGAAAAATCAAAGCGTAACAACCTTGATGAATAATTCGTGCATACCTCAGCTATCCTTTATCACTGTTGATATTTGAAAACTCCTGAGGGGAAGTTGGGGTTTACCCTGACAGGGAGAAATCCCTGTGGAGTGCTGGCTCTGCACCTGAGATGCTTGGAGAGAACTGGAATTCAAGGTGCCCAAACGGATTTGCACTGATAAGTCAGAGGATGCTTGGCTGACATTGATTCACTCTTCTTTTTTATTAAAAACAAAATCCGATTTTGTTCAAGGTAGAAATGTACCTAACCAAAACTTTTGATTTCCAAGATTTCTTGGGAGCTAGGAGTAGTTATATGACATAGATATGGCCAATGATATGATATCACTTTGCTGGGAGAGGTTTCCAAAAGTTTCTGCTTTCTTAGTTTCCAAAAAAAAAAAAAAAAAAAAAGAAAAGAAAAGGACAGATATATCTGGTGCACTCCTTGAATCCATTACTCTAAATATGATCACACATGCAGACACACAGAGGCACACATGTGTGTTTCCTGTTTTGTTACCTAGATTCTGGACATGATGCCTGGAGGGAGAGCAGACCATGAGGAGAAAGCCATAAGAATCACAGAGATGCTGGTCTCAGACCATTTGAAGGCTGAGCTAAGGTCAGCAGCCTTCTGACCTTCTGAGAAAGGAGGGACATAGTTGTTGTCTGTTCCATCACTTGCAGCTAAGAGCATTCTCAGATGAATTAGATGGATTTGCCGAGGCATGTCTTACAAGACCTGCCTCTTTCAGGTGCTTGTCTGATTTTCGTAGTAGATCACCAGTGTGTGCCCTCTAGTGGGATGAGGAATCAGATAGCCTAGTCCTTACCTCCTGAGCTGGTCTAAAAGTTTTATTTTTGGATCTTTTAAATGAACCTTAATTTAAGGAGACAGCCAGGCTTTCTTGCTCTCTACATTGTACATCTGGGGAGTTATGAGGTCACTGGAGCATAAACTGGACCCATGGAAGGAGAAGTCTGATAGTGTCTTATATTATTGATGGAAAACATAAGATATTTATTACCCTTTTAAGATATGTAAATTTCCTAGGAGGAACACAATTGGCTCTTTTCTTTTTTTTAACTCTGAAGATGATGGATCCAGAAACCAAGGAATATGTTGGAATCTGGGTATCGTCTCTGAGGTGGATTCATCAACAGAACTCAGGAAAACAGCCAGGTTTTTAAATCAGTCACACTGTATTTGAAATCCTTTCTTGGTGTGAGGAATGGAGATTCTAGAGCTACTTCAGTCAATGGGGTAACTGGGTTTAAATCCCTCTTAAGTGTCTGTGTGACCTTGAGGATATTGCTGAACATCTCTGAGCCCCAGTCTCCTTGTTTGTCAGGAAATAATATTTATACATAAACTGTGTGGGTTGGGGAAGATTTAGAGATGCTGGCTACGTAGTATTTTGCACAACCTCTGACACAGAATTGAGACACAGGGACTAGAAATGATAACAGTATGTATAATAATAATAGTTACTGTTATTATTACTATTTATTCAGTGTATATATTTTTTAAACTACAGAAAGAGCTGTTCCATTTGAAACAGCCACAGAGAAACAGAGTATCCTGTGGTTAGTGAGGAGAGAACACCCCAGTGAGATGAGAAAGACTTGATCTGCAGAAGTGTGGGGCTGTGTGTGCGTGTGTTTTGTTAAGATTGACAGCCCTAAAAAGAAGTTACAAGACTAGCTACCAGGGGAGAAACCGATCACAAAGCTGAGTATAAGCAAGAATTATGCTTTCCTTCTGTGCTACAGGAACGCCGCACCCTCTGGGGGCTGCTTTTCATTTGTAATCTTAGTAACTCAGCCAAGTTGCAGACAGCAAACCTTGTATTGATTGGGAGCCCTGCAGGGGAGCTCAGGCACCAGGAGACCTCGGAACCATAGTTTCACTTATTAGTTACCACTTTCTGGAGCACACGGGAGTGTGTGTGTGTGTGTGTGTGTGTGTGTGTGTGTATCTGTATCTGAGATCATGCTAGGATAATTCTATGTATTTGTAGGTTCAGGTGGGAAGGCTTCCACTGGGGAAGATGGTTGTATTTTTTTAAACTCTGGTGACAGGAAGAAGGTCAAGGGATATTTCTCACCTTTCTTTTCTTCTCCAAATAAACGACTGTCCTAGGTCATGGTTCTGTAGTGCATAGATATGAAGACCGAGGGCAAAAAATGAAAATAATCATAACAGTAACTGCCTAGTGAAGTTGTCTTGAGGATTAATAGAATTATTTGGCTGATCTTGGAGAAAGGGATCATTTTCAGAGCCCTTCCTCCCACACTGTCTTCAAGGATGTGCCGTGAGCTCTAGGAATTTCCTAAAAATCTTGTGTCTCAGGCTGTAGATTCTTCCCTCTCGGGGAAGGATTTGGAGACGTCAGGGAATGTCCAAGGTAGTGCTGAGAGGCATGTTGCAGAAATAAGTGTAGCTGAGCATTCAAATACATGGCAGGTGTTCAACAAGAGACTTCACATCCTTCCTCTCAAGTAGGCCTTTTAACAGAATTTCTGTTTATAAAGTAAGGACTGAAAAGCTGAGGGCCACGTTGAGCTCATCTCATTTCCCTCAGTTGAAAAGGTAGCAGGAAGAAAGGAACAAGGGAAGGAAATGAGGGAGGAGGGACGAAAGAAAAGAAGAAAGCAAGAAGGAGATAAGGGAACATGGAAAGGAGAGAAGCAGTGACAAGGGACGTCACAGAGTAAAGACATTATATTCCTGGCATGTTAAGGCACCAGGTGTATGCAAGGTGAAAGTGGGTGGGATCTAGAAACCATATGGAGACCTCTTGGCTCTCGGATCTATCCCTCTCCTGACACAGTCAGACAATTATCTCCCTTCTCTCCTCTCACCCCCACCACACAGAAGTGGGATTTATGTGGGTAATAACCAAGAAAGGCTCAGGACTCAAGGGGTCAACAGAGACAGCAGACATTGGGAAGAGAAATAAGTAAAGACTTGAGCCTTTCCACCCTTCTCTCTTCTCATCCAAATACTTAGAGAGTTTTTAATCGGAGAAACTGACAGATCCCTGAGAAAAAATGTTAAGATCCTGAAATAGGGTAACTCGCAATGAATAGGCTGACTCACTGCCTCATCATCCTACAGGAGTTTCATCAGTCAACAGTCCTAACCCCACGTGCGTGGAACTCACAAATGGCTTCTTAGAGTCCTGATCTTTAAACTGACCAAACTGTGGTGTGAATTTCCAATGCAGAAGAGAGAGATCCAAACAAGCAACCTGAGAAAAAAAAAAAAAAAAGGTAGAAGGATCTAAGAATAGGGAAAACAGGAGAAATAGGCAGTATTTAAATCTGTAGAATATTAAAATAATCAGCTGGAGGAGTTGAGAGCAGCTGTCCCAGTGAGTAAGATTCAGAGGTGATGAGAGTTGAAACTTCTGATTTTTATTAAAAGACTTTCAACACTTTTAGATTTTTAATAAAGGAATGTGTACACATTGCTTTGGCAAATATAATACTTATTTTTAAAACAGTATTCTTACAAGAAAGCAATACTTCCCATTGAACAGGTGAGTAAACCGAGCAAATCGAGGCTCAGAAAGGTTAGGTGACTTGTCCAGTATTGTCATAGCAAAGCAAATCCAAGAGCTGAATTTGAAGTCGTAACTGTCTGTCTTAGAACCTCAGAATGTTCCTGTTCCTTATGAGTGATTCCTTGCCTGCTAGGTAAAATCAGTTTAAGAAAACCAGCTTCTGACAGATAACATTCCTGTTATGAGCATCCTGTGAGGTCAGCTGGTTGTTCAGCTGACTCTTCAAGTCCCTTGTTAAGAGGATAAAACGGGAGGTCCTGGGGTGTGTTTGGTCACTCACTGCATGATTCTAGGCATGTTCTTCCTTGCTACCAAGATTGTGAGTGCTGAAACTCAATATGGCAGCCCCTGAGGGCTACTGGAAGACAACTAAGAATGAAAAAAAAAAAAAAAAAAAAAAAGGCAGCCTTAAAATACTTTATTGATGTCTGCCTGCATTGGGAACTAGGGGGTTTTGAGGAACTCTTTTAGTGGTTTAAAAAAAGTCCTTCCCTTTAAACAAACAAACAAATGCATACATAAGATTGGTTAAATGCTGGAACTCCCAGTCTATGATGTTTTTGTCAGGGTCATTGTTTTCAAGTGTTAGCAGGTTTTATTATAGTTTGGGAAGCTCCAAAAACACCAACCTCTTGTTGGAAGTTGGCATCAGCATTAAAGGCAGCCATGCAGAGCTACTGGAAGTTTAATTTAGTAGATATTTATAAATGGAGACTAACAGATTAGGAATGGGCTCAAGTAGGAGGTGGAGGGCGGTAGAGGAAGACTACTATGTCTTACTTCTTTGAGTCTGACAACTCAAGTACCGTTGGGGCTGCGATCTGGGAATCCAAATATTTTTACCTCCTTTTGGTGGAAAGCATCTTTATGGAGGCCAATTGGGATTACATTCTATTCGTTGAAGTTTATTTCCTCTTGGAAACTTTATTGACTCCCACTTTCCTCATCACTGGATAAGTTAGAGCTTCCATGGAAGTCCAAATCCAGACACCTGTCTGCTTCGCCTATGTTAGCACGTAGTATACTTGGTGGAATGTTTGGTTTGTTTTCCCGCCTCTTCTACTTGATTTTTACTAGCAAGGTGAGGGACTGAACCTGTGTTGCATGATACAGGATCCCACTGCACCTAGCATACTGCAGCAGACATAATAAATATTTCCCGATAGGCAAAAAGGATGAAACATCACAATGCAACAATACGTGCTCCCAGAAAGATGTTTTGATTCTCCTGTTTTTCTGAATGGTGGAGTTCACCTTCTCATCTCTGATTAGAATAGCTAAAACATGCCATTCATAATTACTACAATTTTTTTTTTTTTTGAGACAGAGTTCTGCTCTTGTTGCCCTGCTTGCAGCACAGTGGCGTGACCTCGGCTCCCTGCAACCTCTGCCTCCTGGCTTCAAGTGATTCTCCTACCTTGGCTTCCCCAGAATTACTACAATCTTTTTTTTTGTTTAAAAAAATCCTACCAGCCTGGCCAACATGATGAAACCCTGTCTCCACTAAAAATACAAAAATTAGCTGGGCACGGTGCCTAGTACCTGTAATCCCACCTATTCGGGAGGCTAAGGCAGGAGAAATGCTTGAACACAGGAGGTAGAGGTTGCAGTGAGCTGAGATGTGCCCCTGCACTCCAGCCTGGGTGACAGAGTGAGACTCTGTCTCAAAAAAAAAAAAAATCCTAGCCAATGTATGGATTGTGTATCAAGTGGGGGAGATTATGTGCATATGTTAGAGCAGCTAACTTGGAGAACAATCATCAAGCCTTCAGCCACTGCCCCTCAGTTTTTTCCTTAGAGCAGTTTGTGTGTGGATATCATGTTTCTGCCTTTCCCCTTTCAGAATCTTAGAATCTGCCAGGAAATTTCTCTGCTCCATTTGAGGTAATTCCTTGTTGTAATAGGATATACCAGGACCTCTGTGTTGACATGTGTGGAATCTTTTGCTTTGCTTCTCCTCCATTTTCTGACTTGAAAGTCACTTCTTATGTTAACTGGATTCTCCATGGGATATTCTGTGGTTTCTAGTCATGTTGGAGAAACTGTATCCATAGCTACTTAGTAGTAAATTATTAAGTCTCAGGACTCATAGCAGGATTTAGCGGGGCAAAAGGTTGATAAGCTCAGTCTTTTTGTTGGTAAGATGCCATACAGATTAAATAGGCCTCTAACTGGTTTATGAATAGAATGGCTAGTTTGGAAAATAATCTGGAGATCATTGAGAGCCTCTCACAGTGTGTCATTGTTAAGTGAGATTAAGACGTTAAGAACTGGAAAGAATTTTAATGGCTGTGAGGTCTGATCACGTCATTTTATAGGTAGAAGGCTCACAGGGAAGAAAGTGTATCACCCTCAGTGAAGCAAACCTCTTTCAGCCATTGAAGAAATGATTCTGTAATGGAAATAATATTTGCAAATATTATTTATTTGTTTTTATCTTATACCACAAATGTCGCGTTTCCAGGCAACCGTCGTACCATTTTCCCCAGGAAAAGCAAGAGAAAAAAATTTTACCTCAGAAAGGAGAAGGATGAAATATAGGCAAACCCATCACAAGACGGGAAAACATAGATATCCTGTGTTTTTCTGGCTCACAATGGATTGAGGTAAGGAAAAGAGGATGCTCCCATGCTGGGAGACTCGTGGGTCCTTCCTATCTCTTTTCAGGCTCACGCCTGGATGTAGGCGGAGATTTGGGAGACAGTCACCTGCCAAGCTGCCTCTACGGATGCTGAGACTTCCATATCAAAGTGATAGTAGCATAGCATGATTGGAGGGAAGAGAAAGACAGTGAGAGATACAGAGATACAGAAAAACGGAAGAGGAGGGAGGGAGAGAGATTGTATTATTATTCCCAAGCGACACTAAAATCCCATGTGGTAGAGTGAACCAAGTTATATCCCCATGCCTCATGATGGAAGAGGAGAAAGGTAGCTGAGATCCAATCTAGGGGATTTACCAGAGTGGGGTACATTACTCTGCAACTGAGGGCTGTGGTATATCGTTCCTTGAGTGGGGCACACTGGAATCTGGTATGTCCAGCCCTCCAAGCGGCCATTGTGAAGCCAAGTCAGAATCTGTGTCCAGACAAAGTAAGAAAATAGCCCATAAGCTAGCAGCCCCAGCTTTTCCTTCAGATCCGGATAAAATGACCAGTGACCAGACGGGCGCAGTGCATTGCTGCAGATTGCAGGGGAGCCTAAAACACTTGAGAACCCAAGGCTGCCTTCTTCCCCTCTCTCCAGTAGCCAGAATCTATCTCAGGAGTGATCAGGAGAAGAGAGAAATTGGAAAGATAAATTATCCAAAAGAGTGTGAATTTCCTATAGAGGTTGTTTTCATCATGGCGTAGGACAAAGCTGACTGGATTTCACTAAATGTAGCACCCCTGATCTACCCACCCGCCTATCCAAGAGGACCAGGGGATTCTTAAAATGTGTGTGAGGCTAGTATAGACGATAAAGGAGGCACACTTTCCTTTGCACATCTCAGTGTGGTGTGAGAACACTTACCCTACAATTACCCAGTTATTTTTTTATTGCATTTTAGGTTTTGGGGTACATGTGAAGAACATGCAAGATTGTTGCATAGGTACACACATGGCAGTGTGGTTTTCTGCCTTCCGTCCCCTCGCCTGTATCTGGCATTTCTCCCCATGTTATCTCTTCCCACCTCCCCACCCCCCTGTCCCTCCCCCATTTCCCCCCAACGGACCCCAGTGTGTAGTGCTCCCCTCCCCATGTCCATGTGTTCTCATTGTTCAACACCCGCCTATGAGTGAGAACATGCGGTGTTTGATTTTCAGCTCTTGTGTCAGTTTGCTGAGAATGATGGTTTCCAGGTTCATCCATGTCCCAGTTATAATTTTTAAGAGCTGAGCTTTCTATCCAGCTCAAGTTCACTCTGGTGCTAAAAGTGGCTGCTTACTCAAAGGCAGAACTTTTTAGTGAAGCTTATTGATGGGTCCTAGCACTCCCATCGGTGCCCAGAAATGAATTAAATAAAAGGGACATTGATCATTTTTTTGTGAATGATTCTATCCTTGCTATGAATAATGGGGCATGATGAACAATTCAATGAAATCTTCTCTTCCTATCATCTGGAAGCTCACGTTGAAGGACGAACCCAAGTTTACCTTCTACAATAATGTGATCTTCTTCATAAGCCACAGCAGTGAGCACCATAGCATTGTTCTGCAGTTAGAGAAGAATTACAAGATGATCTGATCTAATCGTTTCACCTCACAGATTGGGAAACAGAGGCTTTGTGAGGCAAGGTGGTTTGCCTGAGCCCACAAAGAAAGTTAGTGGCAAAAGCAAGGCCAGAACTCACGCTTCTCAATCCCTGGTTCTCTCTGCTCGTCTGTACGACATTCTTCAGCCTCACTGAGTATAAAAGATCACACCCAAATGTAAAAACCATCTAGTCTACGTGATTGAAGTGTTTGCCAGTGGCAGCCGGGAGGCTAAGCCCTGAGGGTTTCTGGGCACCCTGGAAGTTCTCCGACCTCGGAGACTCAGCCCCATACACTTTTCCCTTGAGTGTTGGCACATCCAAACCTTGATATCCCTAGAAGCAGCATCAGCAGCACAGTCACCTGGGACTAGCAAAATTCCAGGAAAACACTGACATGTGGATGGCAGGATTCACAGTGTTCTCTGTCTTCTGTAACAGAATCCACAGGATGCCAAAAAGACAAATGCATTTTTCTCCTCCAAATTATTCCTCCTACAAATGCTAAGTATCTCCATCTGGGAGGCATTTAACATTTCAAACAGCTATTGCTGATCTGTAGGAGGACTCGCCAAGCATCAACTGTCTCCCCAAAATAACTCCCCTTATTGCTACAGGAGCTGCCAAGATCGAGCCCAGGAGAAAAATAGTGTGTTTGGGAAAGCTCAAAAATTAGAGGAGAGCAAGGTCAGCCAGTTCTCCTGATCTGTGTCCAGGTCAGAAGACCTGAATCGTCTCTCTTCAGAAGTATGCTTTGAGGAGACAATGTAGAGATGTTATTGCATTCCCTTCCTAGAAGTATGTATTTCCAGACAGAATTTCATTCAACCTCCCTCCCCCTCACCTTCCAGATGATGGTCTCATGTTTCTCCTGACACTTTAAGTTCATTCGGATAGTTATAGTAAATCACACACATTTCCTGGTAGGCCAAGTTTAAAAACATCCCATAAAAAATGACAGGAATGGAAATATTTGAGCTCCTAATAAGATCCAAGAACTTGTCTTTACCGTATCTCCTTCTGCTCAAATTTGCCAAATCCAGCCATGGAGGAATAGAGCATAGGGCTGACATCTCCAAGGCACTAATTCTGTATGTGTCCATTTACTTTAAATCTACTATTAATTTATTATCTACAATGTGGTGGTCACTGGGAGGAGGTCCAGGATAGAGGAGACTGGTGGTCTCTGACATCACAGAGTATATCAATGAATGGGGAGGGAAACGTGAAAATATATCCACAAATAACACTAAGTCTGAGTAGAATATGGGAAATCCTGATAAAGAACTGTAGTAATTGGAAGAGGAAGTCACTGACAGCTGAGAGACCAGGGGAGTTTTCCTGGAGTAGAAGGCATCCATTCCAGACCTTTAAGGATGGAAGTTAAGATTTGAATATATGGAAATTAGTTGGGGAAAGGGCATCTCAGATGCATGGAACAGCTTGAGCAAAGGCAAGGAATGCAAGGTTGTAAAGGTGTCCAGAGGTGAATTTCATTTATTCATTTTTTTCTTCATTCATTGAAAGTGACATCTATTTGCCAAGCACAAAGTATGTTTGGAACACAGAGCTAGGAGTTGGACCTACCGAGCTACAGAAAAATGACTGCAAAGAGCTTTGGTCTGATGGGTGCATCAGGGAGGGCAAGAAGCACACCCAACAGAGGGTGTCAAGAACAGTAACAGGAGGACCTTCGGAAACTTTGGGAAAAAAGAGGATGGGCATTTGACCCGGCCTTCCTGTGGGGAGGAGAGAGCAGAATCAGATGCCCAAAATGGAAGAAGGTCATTTGAAGAAGTTTTGGCATGGGCACTGCTCTGTGGTTCCAGACTAGAAGACAACAGGCCAGCCAAGGGGTGGCAAGAGAGCAGAGCTCAATAAAGGTGTTTGAATGTATTTGGTTAGTATAGGGAGTTCCTCCAGTCAGTCCTCTATTTAATTCTGCTACGATGGAAATAGAGTTGATTCACACCACCACTGGGAGTCCTGCTGGCAGCCCGTGATGGGTGGGAAGTTGTAACTTTAAAAATGTGCAGAACTACTGTCTACCACTTGTTTGTCAGCGTTCGCATTCTATTTTTTGCTGTTGGTTTTCTTTTCTCAATGTGTTGGTCTTGGTGGCCAGTGACTTCATCCAGGGCAGGGACTAAGCCCTCTGCACAGCTAGCACAGGGCTGAGATACGCAGTAGATGCTCAATGTGTATTGGATAACCAGTTGCTTGTGTGTGTGTGTGTGTGTGTGTGTGTGTGTGTGTGTGTGTGTGTGTAAGTGAAGGGGTGCTAGATGTGTAATTCTGTGGGGGCTGAGATATAGGCTTGGTCTTAAATTGGTGAGATTAAAATATTTCTCTAGATTTTACCATCATTGCCGATTCTTTTTAAATGTGCTCAATTCTTTGCTCTCTTCTGTAGGAATAAGAGTTTGTCAGTCAGGAAGATAAATTTTTGAAAGAAGACACTTCTATGTAATATGTTTATATGTGGTCAGCTTCAATGACCAGCCACCTAAACATGTGTCACTTGATGGTTAAAAAAAAAAAAAGTATCTATTTTAAGTGTTTTAAAAATTTAGATATTTGGCAAATCTCTGTCATTTAAAGGAGAAATACTGTTCATTTATATTAAATATTTAAAAGCATTGATGACTATGAGAAAGAAAATTTAAATAATAAAAATCTAGTATTATTGTAAATATGTTGATGAGTATCTTTTTATCTTTTATGCATATACCAACGTTCAATTTTAGAAATGAAGACTGAGTGTTTATACACTGATTTATATGATGCATTGAAAAATAAATCACAGGCAGACATTAAATTCTTTTACATAAACATAATTTTAATAGCTGCATAGTGTATGCAGAACTAAGCTTTGAGGAGAAAACAGGCATTAATCCAATAATTCCATAAAAATATAAAATTTCTACTATGATAAGTGTGTCAAACAAGCCACTCCAGTTAAAAGCACCCTTGGTAGAGGGTTTGGGCTGGGAGTCAGTAAAAGCATCTGTGAGGAGGTGATGAATTATGTGAAACCTAAACAATAATTGTAAGATACGGCTGGTCAGGGGTGAGGTGACAATGGGATGGTCAGGCCTTCCAGTGAAGATAGCTGTGTACAAGAGCCAGCTGTCAGCGAGAGGCCTCTTGAGGCACTTCTGTCTCCTAACCAGTTTTTCACTGCTATTTGTATGTATTTATATGTCATCTGGATATTTCATTAAACTCTTGGATACCTCTAATTATTTATCACTTGACCTCACTGGATTTTCTAGTAAAGAAACAACTTGGTTGGGGTGGTGACTCACACCTGTAATCCCAGCACTTTGGGAGGGCGAGGCGGGGGATCACGAGGTCAGGAGATCAAGACCACCCTGACTAACATGGTAAGACGCCGTCTCTACTAAAACTACAAAAAATTAGCCGGGCTTGGTGTCATGCACCTGTAGTCCCAGCTACTTGGGAGGCTGAGGCAGGAGAATTGCTTGAAACTTGGAGGTGGAGTTTGCAGTGAGCCAAGATGGTGCCACTGCACTCTAGCCTGGGCGACAGAGCGAGACTCCTTCCCGAATGCGCGCGTGCGTACACGCACACACACACACTCATATTTTTGAGCCTAGGGGAGCAGTTGTGAATTCAGATGCTGCATTGGTCATTGTGCCAACGGGTTTCTCTGTGTCTGCTTATTTAATCCTTACTGTCCTTTGTGGGATGAGTACCACCATTCCTTATGCAGAAGAAACTGACTGACTCATTTACCAAAATCGGTGTCAACTACTGGAGAGGGAGGCAGCCAAAATCCAAGCACTGGTCTAATGTCAATGCCTGTGCTTCCAAGCTGGTGGTAAACTGAAGTATTTTTTCCTGTTTGTCGTCTTCATCATCTAAAACTGTTGAAAAACAATACCCCTGTTTTGTCCGTGACTTTAACAGGAACATTTCCGGTGTTTAACAGTTCAGTAAAGTGTCAGCTGTTGATATGTGAGAAGTGTTCTTTACAATGTTAGTGAAATATTCCTCTATTCCAAGAGCTCTGCATTGTAAAGACTAACTCAGAGATAGATATTGCTTTTTGTCAAAGACCTTGTAATATTTGACAGTGGGATTTCTCCTTTGACCCATTGGTGTGATAAATGATGTTGATAGATTTCTGAATATTAAATGATTTCTTGTATTAAATCATCCTAGGTTTCTTAGAAGAAAATCTACTTGGCTGTGGTGAAGTACGCTTCTAAAGCATAGCTGAATTAGGTTTGCTTGTGTTTTATTTAGCGCGTTTATATATATATATCAAAAAGTAAGATCGGATCTGAGTGTCTTTGTTCTTTGGTTATTGTTATTAGGTCACAGCAGCAGACTCATGCCAACCTCACCAGAGAATTCAGGACATAGTTTTTTTCTTCCTAAATTGTTATCTAGCATAGGAATTACTTATTTGGAAATATTGGATATTTAGAATAATTTAGGCCCAGTACTTCCTTCAGAGATGATTTTTATATGACTTATTCAATTTCTTCTAAATTTTTGATATACTTAAATTCCAACTGAGTCAATATTTATAATTTATTTTTTAAGAAAGCCATAAATATTCTTAAGATTTTCAGATATATTTAGCATAAAATCATATGTGTATTATATATTGCCTTACCTTGTAATTATTAATTTCTGGCTTTCACCCTTATTAGGTCATGGAGCTTGGTGGTCCTCTTCTGACCCCATTCTGTTACCTGTTGCTTGGGTGGTCTGGGGCCCATTGGGTTGTCTCTGTCTTCCGTAGTTTTGTTATTTGTAACATCAAGATAATAATAGGGCCTTGTTTGTTTGTTTGTTTAGAGACAGGTTATTGCTCTGTCACCCAGGCTGGAGTATAGCGGCATGATCATGGCTCAGTATATCCTCAACCTCTAGGCTCAAGGGATTCTCCTGACTCACCATGGGACTGCAGATGTGCACCATCACACCTGGCTAGGTTTTAAATGTATGGTAGACATGGGATCTCCCTGTGTTGACTAGGCTAGTCTCAAACTCCTGGCCTCAAGCTGTCCTCCCACCTCAGCCTCCCAAAGTGCTGGGATTACAGGTGAGAGCCACCACACCCAGGCTGTGGTATTGTTAATAACACACTCAGTCACTGTGAGGCACATACTAAATGCTCAGTAAACATTCAGCTATTATTCTAACTTACAAATTTTTAATATTTGTGTTTACAAAGAAAATACCATGTAGATTTATATATTAGCTATACAGGTGTTTTGTTTGTTTTTCTAAATTATTGGGAGTTTAAAATCTGCCCTTTATTAATCCCTTATGCTTTTCATAGTTTTTTCTTGCCGTCTTTGAAGAAAACTCATTGCTGTGCTTTCCTCGGTGAATTTCTTTCCATTTTTTTCTTGTTTGATAATAAAATTTAAGGTTGAAATCTTGGATCATCACATCTTTGTATATTGTGTTTTCTCAGATCCTTAATTTCCAAGTAATCTATAACCAGTATTTTACTTTTCTCTTTAACATGTTATTTAGGAGACAGATTTTCAATGTGTAAAGATCTGGAAATTTTTTTTAGCTTTTGGAAATTTTGGGTGGGTTTTTGGTTTATTTGCTTTTTAGATTTTGAAGTCTGTTTTTCATTACGGATGCTCAGAGAATGTTATTTTATATACATTTTCTGTATATTCTTACAAGTTAGTGTTTTCTCTCTCTGCCCAAAGAATGTGACCTGAACTGCCACTTACTAAACTTTGTTGTTTTGAGTGTGTATGACCTAATGGTATATATTTTGTTAGTTTGTTTGTTTTGAGATGGAGTCTCACTCTGTCACCCAGGCTGGAGTGCAGTGGTGTAATCTCGGCTCACTGCAACCTCTGCCTTCTAGGTTCAAGCAATTCTCCTGCCTCAGCCTCTCGAGTAGCTGGGACTACAGGTGCGTGCCAGCACGCCCAGCTAATTTTTTTGTATTTGTGGTAGAGATGGGGTTTCACCGTGTTAGGCAGGATGGTCTCCATCTCCTGACCTTGTGATCCACCCACCTTAGCCTCCCAAAGTGCTGGGATTACAGGCATGAGCCACCACACCTGCCTATGATATATATTTTGGAAATTGTATTCGTTTGTCTCTTACAAGAAGTTCAGTGATTTTCTTGATATAATGTTTAAAACTCTATTCAGTCAGCATTAATTATATTATGCAGATCCACTGCATCCTTATTTATTTTTGTCTACTTAATCTGTCAAAAACTCTGAGTGTTAAAATCTCACCACACCATTGATTCTGTTTATGTCATTTGTCTCTTGTATTGCTAGTAATTTTAGCTCTAGGTGTTTAATGGTTTTAGCAAGTAAACGTTTATAACTGTTGATCTGCCTTGTGAATCGGATATTTATCAGTAAAAAACAATCGTGTTGTTCTATTTTAAGACATTTTGCTTGAATTCTACAGTGCCTGACATTCAGTTGCTGCCTCTGGCTTGACTTTTGTTTGCTCTGGACTGGCACCTGTTTACCTCTTCTTTTGCATTTAACCCAAATACTTGATTTTGTTTTAGGCTTACCTAATGCAAACAGCATAAGGTAGGAATTTGACCTTTTGACCCAACCTTAGAGTCTCTGACTTTCAAGCGGGGAGCTTAAAAGATTTACATTTATTGCCATAACATGTTTGTTTGGGTTTACTTAAATCATTTTGTTTTTCAGCTTTCTCTGTTTTATTAACACCCCTTCCTCTCCATTTTCTTTTTGTTTACTATAGATGGCATAATGTTGAAGTAGTTCAAAGTAAACCTAGATCCACTTTCAGTTCTATTGCTGACTAGCTGTGGATTTGTGCCAGATAACCAGGAGTACATTTTAAGTCTTATTAATTAGAAAGAGAGGTGATTTTATAGAGCTTTGCGTCAGAATTCTCGTATGTAGGTCTTAGCAAGTCAGAGCTATGACAAAAACAAACACAAACAAGCAAAATTAGACTGTGTTACCCATAAAGTTATGAGTTCACAATTACTAGAGATGTACAAGAAAAAACTGGACATCAGACTGCCCTGGAGCTGATTCTTATTCTGAGTGGAGGCTGCACTCATTGGCAGCCCACATCTTTCCGATTCTGAGGGTCTGTAACTACCTGAGAAGTAGCAACGTTGACAAGATCCTAGAGGTTTCTAAATGTGCAGTTTTTCCATTTTCTTAGATGGGAATTCTAAAGTTTCTAAAATTTCCATTTTGCACAGAAGTTTCAGAAGAAAATCCCCCACCCAAGCACCCCATCTGAATGTGTGGTGGTGTGCAAGGTCTGTTTCTGTACAAGTACACATAGACACTGTTCTCAAGCCTGGCTGAACATTAGGATCATCTGGGTGCATTTACAAGACCAGCACTGTCTGGTTCCTACAGTCGGAGTTTGTTTTAACCTTTCTGAGGTTGAAGCCCAGATATCAGCCATCCTTTTTTTTTTTCTTTTTTTTTTTTTTTTTAATAAACTCCCTAGGTGATTTTAATCGCAGCCCGGGTTAAGAGTGACTGACAACTGACAATGTTGCCATTGGTTTTCAGCTGGGCAAACACAGCAAACAACTGTGCTTTGCCTCAGGTGCATTCATTTTTTCATCTTCTGGTCGCAGCTTTCTATTTTGTTTGGGAATCCATCACTTCCGCTTTCTTTTTCATTTTTAATTATTTTGGATATGTAATACTTGCACCTGTTTATGAGGTATGTGTGATATTTTAATACAAGCGAACAGTGTATACTGATGAAATCAGGGTAATTGGGATATCTATCACCCTAGGCATTTATCATTTCCATTTTTTATCCGCAAGTTTGGGAAGGGTTGACTCCAGGATTCTGGATGGAAGAGTACTCTCAGGCTTCAGTCAGCACCCACATTCCCCAGGCCAGTCAAACAGCATGAAGACTGTAGGGGATGTGCCTGCATTTTAGCTGGACTTTAACCTAGGGGAAGACTGGAGAAGCTGGGATCACCTAGGATCCTAAGAACAAAGCTTGCATGGCCAAAGATAGCGTGGAAAGAAGAAGTAAGTGGGAGCTAAACAATGTATACACATCAACATAGAGTATGGAACAGTACACATTGGAGATTTGGAAAGTTGAGGGAGTAGAAGTGGGGAGGGTCATGGTAAATTACTTCATGGGTACAACGTGCAATATTTGGGTGATGGACACACTAAAAACCAGTACTTCACGCTGGACAGTATATGCATGTAACAAAATTATACTTGTACCCCTTAAATGTATACCATATAAAATAAAAAAGAATTATTGATATTTTTAAAAAGGGAAGTGAATCTTGATGACCTCATTTGAGTCATGAATTTAATCCCGTTTACTGTGGTCATGATTAGCTCCATTTTACTGACGAGAAAACTGAGGCTCAAGGAGGTTAGGTTAATGATGTGATTTGGCTGTGTCCCCACCCAAATATCATCTTGAATTGTGGCTCCCATAATTCCCACACATTGTGGAAGGGACCTGGTGGGAGATAACTGAATCATGGCGGGGGGGCGGGGGGACTGCAGTTTTCCTGTACTCTTTTCAAGGTAGTGAATGAGTCTCACAAGAACTGATGGTTTTATAAGGGGAAACCCTTTTCACTTGGTTCTCATTCTCACTTGCCTGCTGCCATGTAAGATGTGCCTTTTGCCTTCCTCCATGATTGTGAGGCTTCCCCAGCCACACGGAACTGTGCATCCATTAAACCTCTTTTTCTTTATAAATGACCCAGTCTTGGGCATGTCTTTATCAGCAGCATAAAAATGAACTAATGTAGTTAGTCGCCCAAAATTCCACAGCCCATTAGTAGGAGAGACGAGATTTACTCCACGAAGGTCATATTTCAGAAGTTGGATTTTTTTGTTCTACCGCACTGCTGCAGCAAGTAAACATGCCCTCAGTCTCCTTTCTCCCTCTGTTAAACTGAATAATTATGAATTTTCCAACTGAGTTTGAGCCTGCTAAAGAGATATTATGAGCTTTGGACAATACTTGTGTCCTTTGCAACCAGTATTTTATCTCCATTTCTCAGAATAATTCAAAGTTTTTGTTTGTTTGTTACTCACTTTAAACAGAAGAGTCCTAACTGTTACAGAAATGCTAATTCCATGTCCCTGGAATTGCACTTCTCCTGGAGTTTGTCTTTGGGTGTATTCTTGATGGTTCCCAAAATGTAAGTGCATAGTAAAGTGTAGAGAAGGAAAAGAATGCGGTGAGAAGATGGGGAAGAGAAAGCGAGCCAAGAAACCATCAAATGTGGATGGCAGTTCTTTAAGAACTCTGTGGTGTAGGCTCTTTTAGGAACTTCCCTGAGCCACCTCAAGAGAATCTCAAAATAATCCTGTTGGATGTAGGTAGAATGGGGAAAGTAGGACATAACGGCATGTCTTGAGCCCTCACTGTGTAAGTAAGTGGCAGGGACAGAATTTGATTTCCTAATGTGGCTGCTTTCTGCATGCTGCATGGCTGCAAAGTACTTCTTACCTCATCACTGTTCTGTTTTCCTAATAAGCAGAGTCATTATGAATTTTAAGACTATCAGAATTCTTTTGAAGGTTACCAACTAGATTTTTCTGTTCTTTGGGTGATATTTATCAACCTCATCTTGAAACTACTCAGAAATGGCAGACAGATTTGTTTCCTAGGACTAGGCGCTATGAGTCAAGCCCAGGTATTTCCTTAAACAGAAAAAAAAATAATTAGGCTGGGTGCAGCAGCTCACGCCTATAATCCCAGAACTTTGGAAGGCCGAGGAGGGTGGGTCACGTGAGGGTAGTTCAAGAGCGGTCCGGTCAACATGGTGAAACCCCATCTCTACTAAAAATACAAAAAGTAGCCAGGTGTGGTGCCATGTGTTTGTAATTCCACTACTTGGGAGGCTGAGGCAGGAGAATGTCTTGAACCTGGGAAGTGGAGATTGTAGTGAGCCAAGATCACACTACCGCACTCCAGCCTATATAATGGAGCAAGGCTCTGTTTCAAAAAGGAGAGATAGGAGAGAGAGAGGAGGGGGAGGTGGGGAGGGAGGGAGGGAGGGAGGAAGGAAGAAAAAGACAAGGCAAGACAGATACAAAGGGATATATCCATATCCTGTCCCTACCCCCATAGGTTCTTTCCTGGGCTCATCTGGTATTCTACACTGATAGCATCAAACTGTGATGATCCTAAGCATAGCCCCCTTTGGAGCAGTTGTTATTAACCATCAAAGAGGCAAGTCAAAGTGTTAACATGCCATATTTTACAAACTCATTTAGTTAACCTGAATAGTCATGGGGAACTCAACTAGCCAGTCAGTGGAACAATGGAATACCATGGTTAGCCAAGGATGAGAGAAAATTGGAGCTGGACCCAGCAGGCTGAGTCTCAGTTCCCAGCAGAGAGACTGCTCACCTTCTTAGGTCTAATTGCAGCCATCAGTTTAATCCTTAAAGAATTATGTCCAATTGGTTTCCGTCTGTCTGCATTTGTAAATGTCATTCTGCCCAGCATGTGTTGTAAAGATTAGCTGTGCTCCATCGTTTTGTTAGCATGAATCAATAATGTGGGATTCTTGGCTCACTGAATTTTTAAAGTCATCTGTGAATCAATGTAGGCTATTTGTGCGGCACCCTCTATAACATGCTAATTTGATATTATTGGATAAAATGCCTAGTTTTGGAAGACAGTTATAGAAAATGTTAAGATTCGCTTAAAGGTTAGCTGAAGCTATAGAAGAGAGAGGTGATGTTATTTTGCTGATACTGACACATGCATGGGTTTTATTCTTAGGAGAGGGGTAGAATTAAATTACTGAAGTTAATAGTAGGTTCTAAACAGAAGTATGGCCCAGGAAAATGCAAAACAAAAGCCACTATATAAAACCTCCATGATGGAACCTTCACAGTATCTGTCAGTGATTTAAAAATGCCTCAATCTTGGAAGATGTTGCGATGATGCTGGAAATTACATCCTATGTGGAAAACAAGGGAAGTGCAATGCATTTCCTGAAAATTGCACTATAAAGGAGGTTCATCTTTCCCAAAGGAAGAGAAAAGCGAGTGGCACTGGTGCTGTCATCCCCCAGGTGATTTACTACTTTTCTTTCTATGGCAGAAAATTCACAGCCATATTATTTTCTGTCTTCAGCTTTAATACAGCCAAGCTCTTTGTAAGCCTGTGGAAATGGGTGTTGATATAATATTGCTATTAATTAGTCAAAGATGAGCTAAATAAATATCCAGATTCATTAGTTATCAGAAGGGACAATTTTAAAAATGAACCACTTTACCTGTCAAATTCGCAAATACTGAAGAAAATATGAAAGCTGCTGATGATTGAGTGATTTACTGTTAGACGATTATAAGTTATTGCAGTCTTCTGAGAAGCTATTTGACAAAAAAAAAATCTGTTTGCCTAAACAGAGCTTACCCTTTTAACCTATTGAATCCAGTTTTAGTGTACATTCAAAGTTATAGACTAATATTTTTGCTTAAATATGTTTACTCTTGTATTCACTCAAATAATAAAAATTGTAGAAACAATCTGTCTACCTAACAAAGTGAGTGATTAACATAGTTATCATCTCTCCTTATGATAAGTTGTCCTGAATTCATAAAACAGTGTTTGTAAAGAACTTTTAACTGCCTGAAGAAACGCTTAAGTGTAATATAAGATGGCAAAAGGAAGATATAAAATTATATGCATGATTTCATCTCACCTATGTAAAAAGTACCATTTTGGAAAGATGCTGGAAGTAAATGTACTAAGATGTTAACAGTCATTCATTTAACTTATATTTGTTGTCAGACTCTGTTTTAAGAGCTTGGGATAGAAAGAAGAGCAAAATGGAAAATAAAACACAATAAAATACTGGAATGGTGCCAGCAGTGAGGGTCCTAAGCACAGCCGCCTTTGGAGCAGTTGTTATTGGACATCTTCAGTTCTTAGTGGACAGCTTCAGATGATGTGTCATGGAATTCTTAGTGGACAGCTTCAGATGATTTGTCATTTAAGCTCATCTGAAGATAGGGAGGGAAAATCTAAAGATCTGGTTGATAGAGAGGGAAAATGTGAAGATCTGGTTGACAGAGAGGGAAAATGTTAAGATCTGGCTGACAGGGAGGGAAAATGTGAAGATCTGGTTGATAGGGAGGGAAAATGTGAAGATCTGGTTGATAGGGAGGAAAATGTGAAGGTCTGGTTGATAGAGAGGGAAAATGTGAAGATCTGGTTGATAGGGAGGAAAATGTGAAGATCTAGTTGACAGAGAGGGAAAACGTGAAGATCTGGTTGATAGAGAGGGAAAATGTGAAGGTCTGGTTGATAGAGAGGGAAAATGTGAAGATCTGGTTGACAGAGAGGGAAAATGTGAAGATCTGGTTGACAGGGAGGGGAAAATGTGAAGATCTGGCTGACAGGGAGGGAAAATGTGAAGATCTGGTTGATAGGGAGGGAAAATGTGAAGATCTGGTTGATAGAGAGGGAAAATGTGAAGATCTGGTTGACAGAGAGGGAAAATGTGAAGATCTGGTTGACAGGGAGGGAAAATGTGGAGATATGGTTGACAGGTAGGGAAAATGTGAAGATCTGGTTGATAGGGAGGAAAATGTGAAGATCTGGTTGACAGGGAGGGAAAATGTGAAGATCTGGTTGATAGGGAGGGAAAATGTGAAGATCTGGTTGACAGAGAGGGAAAATGTGAAGATCTGGTTGACAGAGAGGGAAAAGGTGAAGATCTGGTTGTCAGGGAGGGAAAATGTGAAGGTCTGGTTGATAGAGAGGGAAAATGTGAAGATCTGGTTGATAGGGAGGAAAATGTGAAGATCTGGTTGACAGGGAGGGAAAATGTGAAAATCTGGTTGATAGGGAGGAAAATGTGAAGATCTGGTTGATAGGGAGGGAAAATGTGAAGATCTGGTTGAAGAGTGTGTCAGGTAGAGAGATTAGCAAGTGTCAAGGCAAGGAGAGTTGGGTGTGCTCTAGAGATATACCGAATTGCTGGAGCCTAATGCGTGGCCAAGTAGGCAAAGTGCAACAAAAGTGGACATTGGAGACTGCAATAGGCGTTTATATCCATGTATGTGCAGCAGAAAGCCACTGGAGGGCTTTGAGCTGGAGAGCAGCCTAATAGGATTTACATTTTTAAAAACACCACTGTAGATGCTTTTGGAAATGTAATCTAGAATTCAAGAGAGAAAACGGAAATCAATTAAGTGCTTTATGCATGTTTCCTTTGATTCCGTAATCTTCTGGTTATTTATAATACAGATACAATGGCATATGCGAGAATAGTATATGTAAGATTATTGCAGTATCGTTTTAAATGGCAAAATATTGGAAACAACCCAATTGCCAAAGGATATATTACTAGTTAAATAAACGTTGTCACAGGCATATGATGGAATGCTAAGCAACTAAAGAGAGTGTTCTCTTCAACATCCATATGGGAAGCTCTCCAAGATGTATGGCCAAGTGAACAGAGCAAGGAACAGAATAGAATGCATGGTGTTTTAACAATTGTGTAAAAACAGGAGAAATGGACATTTCATGTTTCCGTAAAGACTCTTGAAAGGGTCTTGCCGGGCGTGGTGGCTCAAGCCTGTAATCCCAGCACTTTGGGAGGCCGGGGCGGGTGTATCACGAGGTCAAGAGATCGAGACCATCCTGGTCAACATGGTGAAACCCCGTCTCTACTAAAAATACAAAACATTAGCTGTGCATGGTGGCACGTGCCTATAATACCAGCTACTCAGGAGGTTGAGGCAGGAGAATTGCCTGAACCCAGGAGGCGGAGGTTGCGGTGAGCCGAGATCGCGCCATTGCACTCCAGCCTGAGTAACAAGAGCGAAACTCTGTCTCAAAAAAAAAAAAAAAAAAAGAAAAGAAAGAGTCTTTAAAAATGAAGTGAAAATTTGGTTACCTGTGAAGTGTAAAGGTGGGCTCAGAGCAATGGAGGATGGAGGCATATGTATTTGGATATGGTTAGATTTTTGAATGTGTGTACTATCTACTCAGTCAAAGCTCAAACATAAAAAATGAGACTTCCTAGAAATCCTGGGAAGAGAGGTGGAGATGCTAGGGAATCTTTTAAAATGAATTGAAAATCTGGTTGCCTGTGAGGTGTGAAGTTGGGACTGGTGTGATGGAGGATGGAGGTGTATATATTTTGATATGGTTAGATTTTTAAATATATGTACTACCTACTCAATCAAAGCTCAATTTAAAAAATGAGACTTCTGAGCAATCCTTGGAAGAGAGAGTGGAGGTGCTAGGGTAGTGACATTGGAGATGGAGAGAAGTGAATGACATTGGCACAGATTTTGTAGGCTCAGTCTGTGGAACTAGATTGGAGGATTGGTTGTGAACCATAAGTAGAAATAAAAGATGATTCCTAGGGTTTTGGTTTGAGAAACGAAGTTGTGGCATTTTCTGAGTTGAGGAGGACTCGGGTAGGAGCTGGTTTGGGGGTGGAAATCAGAAGTACTTTTTAATTATGTGAAGTTTGAGGTGATAAGACATCCAAGTAGTGATTGGAGAGGCTGTTGAATGATTGCCTGGAGATATATATGATTAGCCTAAACTTGGAGATATAAACTTAGCAAGCATCAACATATGGATCATTTTTAAAGCCATGGGAATGGACGAGATTGCTCACTGGATGAGGAGTAGAGTTGGAAAAGTGAAGGCTTCCCAGGACCGAGCCCTGGGGCAAAATTATTTTAAGGGAAGCAGAAGAGAAGGATCCAGGGAAAGGACTGAGAATCTGGGCTATGGAGTTAAAAGGAAACCTAGGATTTTGTTGTGACACAATAGTAAAGAGAAAAAATAAGTAGTTTAAGAAGAAGGGAGTAGTTATTGATGTCAAACGTTTCTGGGAACTGAAAAGACAGCTCAAAGCAGCAACCACAGGATTTCTTAATGGGACGATCATTGTTGATTTCAACTTGGTTCACTTCAGGGGGGGGGGTGATTCAAGGAAATAATATAAAATGGGAGTTGTATATATAGAGATAAGGACTAAAAACCATTCATTCAAGGAACTTCTCCATGGAAAGGAGAAAAGGAATGAGAAAGTTATTCGAGAGATGGATGTAGTGGCCAAGAGCTCTTGCTTTTCTGTAAGATGAGAAATCCTGAGGCATGCTTGTGTGCCAATGAGAAAATTGTATAGTAGAAAGACTGAAGGTGATGGTCCAGGAGAGGAAATGGTACGTGTGGGAGCCAAGACAAACCAAGTTTTGGAGAAGATGAAGAAAGACGAGCCAGAGCCTGTGGTGCAACTGGCCTTTGTAGGAACCCAGCTGTTCTTCTGTTGTCAATGTGGTTGTCACTGGAAGTTCATGTGAATGGAACTCTTCTTGCCTCAGTTTTCCTCGTTTGAAAAATGGGGAATATATGGTATCTAGCTCCCAAGATAAAGTCAATAATGATGCCTGAAAAGCAGTATACTGTCAGTAAATACTAATTATTTTGTTACTTCCATTCTGTGTGTTTCCCAAATGTTCTATACTAAGTATTTGCTAAAATAATGTTAACATGTATATTAATGCCTCATTTTATAGTCTCTGGACAATATGAGTAATGGAAAAGCATAACCCTTAGCACTTGGAGACTTTTTCAGCACCAAGGACAGCAAAACTTCATCATAATCAGCACACATAAGCATCCAGCTTCAGATTGCCTAGGGGGTGGCCGCTCTCATAAATACGTAAAGGGGCAGAAGGGACAAATGTAGCAAGCCTTAGATTGAGCCCTGCGGGAAATCCCACTTCCCATTTGCAGAGAACAAGGCTGGGTTCTTTCTTCACGGTGTCTCTGCCACTTGTACACAGCGCTAGTATTGTGTGTGGCATTGCTCTGTATCTCTCGGGAACCCAGTGTGTTTGTGGGGACTGAGAGAAAAGCAAAAGAAAGTGGAGTAAATGAGAATTGGTTTTTCAAGGGCAGGCTTAGGGGACACCTGCAAGGCAGGGAGAATGGCAGATTACATTGGGATGTATCGTGGGCCTGAGTTCTGAATATGTTGACTTTATCTTTTAATAATACATTTCATTAGGAACAGAGGCTACTGACGTACCTGGCAAATAAAGTGCATTCTTCACAGGCAGCCTTGCTCTTCAACAGTTTCTTATGCAGAGGAAGAAGCAGCAATGCTTTACAGCTATTTTTCTTACTAGAAATTGCCCATCTGTGGCTCTGGGGAAGGGGATCAGAAACAGTGAAGAGAAGGGAACTGAGTCTCAGTGGGCTCCTGTTTTGAGTCAGGCACTTCACATAGTTCAGCTCATTTAATATTCTCATTTACTTTAAGGTAGGGATCAGCCCTATTAGTGCAAAAGGGAAAGATCGAAGAGGTTTTGAAACTTACCCAGAATCACAGAGCTATTAAGTCGGCAGTTAACTTTTGAACTCAAGGCTTTCTTCCTGCGTTTAGCTCCTGTTCCTCTATACCAGGGATTTCTCAGTATTAGTGCTAATGGCAGTTTGAGCTGGATGGTGTGTGTGTGTGTTGGGAAGAGGTGTGCTTTCCTGTGCCTTGTAGGCTACTTAGCATTATTCCAGGTACAACAGTATTGCTTCCCATCCCCAGTTGTGATCGCCAGAATTGACTCTGGACATCACCAGATGACCCCCATGGTGTAAAACTTCTCCAGGGTGAGAACCACTGGCTCATATCATGCTGCCTAAATGATGATTCCACAGCCCGCAGCCCCACAGGAGCTTTCTAGATTGTGGTCATAGATCATATTTCTGTGTGCCATGTTCATTCATTCTTTTGTGCATTCACGACTTTGTATGTCCCATCCAGAGTCACTGCATGTCTAAGCCGGGCACTCTGCTACATACTGGGGAAAGGAAATGAATGGTGGAGAGTCTCTGCTCTGGAACATGTGGTCTGAGGGGCAGACAGACACACACAGCAGAGGCTCAGGGAGTACAATGGCAGCAACACCTCTGAGAAGAGAGATGTATCCCAGCCTAGGTTGGGTCTTAGGGAAAGGAAAACTCACTTGGTATATACAGAATCCACCAACTGACTTTAAAGATAAGCTTATCTTACGGGTTTTTGCTTAGGGATTATTCTGAGTTCTTGGTGAATGAATCCTTAGTGATCCAGCTGGCAGGATTTGTCTTTTTAAATATTGTATATACATAGAGCAAAGTGCACATTTCGTAAATGTAAAGCATAATGAATTTTCACATATGTTACATTAGTACAACCTCCATACAAGGTCAAGAAATAGAACAATTCTATCACCGCAGAAGTTTTCTTCCCTTAATCAGTAGAACCTTGCCCACAATAGTAAACAAGATTCAACTTCTAGCACGATAGAATGATTTCACCTGCTTTTGAACTTGATATAAATGGCATCCTACAGTATGTTTTCTTTTGTTTCTGCCTTATTTTTCTCATCATTACAGTTGTGAGATTCATCCATACTGTTGCATGAAGTTGTACTTCACTTTTTTTACTGCTGCACAAAATTCTACTGAATGAATATTGCCATAATTTATTCATTTTCCTATTGCTGAACATTTAGGTTGCTTGCAGTTTTGTCTGTGTTAATAAAGCAGTCATAAACACATTTATCAATATCTTTGCATGAACATAAACACTTTTTTCACTTAAGTGTATGCCTAGGAGTAGAACTGCTAGATCCTAAGGAGGTGTACGCTTAGCCTTAGGAGAAATTGAAAGGATTCCGTGTTTTCCGTTTATACCCCTACGAGAAGCTCTTGAGAGTTTTGGTAGCTGTCAGGCTTCAGATAGCATCACAGGTTAATATCATGCATAACTAAGGCAGGAATTGTAACCTCAAGGCTGTAGACAGCAGTGGTGGTGTTGGGAAGAAGGATGGCATCATTTCTGTCCCACTGGCCTAAGCCCTGTCACAATTCCCATATTTGGCCACCTGAGCTCTGGAAGAAAGCTTAATGGGCTACCCCACAAGTGAAGTGCTGGAGGAAGCTCCTTTCCTGTCAATGAGATGTTGATGAGTAATAGCTGGAACCATGGGGTTTAAGAGAGAAATCAGGCTGGGTTTGGTGGCTCATGCCTATAATCCCAGCACTTTGGGGGGCCAAAGTGGGTGGATCACCTGAGGTCAAGAGTTCAAGACCAGCCTGACCAATACAGCAAAACCCTGTTTCTACTAAAAATACAAAAATTAGCCAGATGTGGTGGTGGGCATCACAATCCCAGCTACTTGGGAAGCTGAGGCAGGAGAATCACTTGAACCCAGGAGGTGGAGGTTGCAGTGAGCCAAGATGGCACCACTGCACTCCAGCCTGGGGGACAGAATGAGACTCTGTCTCAAAAGAGAGAGAGAGAGAAAGAGAGAGAGAGAGGGAGAGAGAGAGAGAGAGAGAGAGAGAGAGAGAGAGAGAGAGAGAGAGTGTGTGTGTGTGTGTGTGTGTGTGTGTGAGTGAGTGTCGGGGGGAGATCAGGGTGAGAACATTCACCAGCCCAACTTCCTTCCTGCCTGTAAGAGAGATCTGAAGTTGGTTTCTAATGTAGCCAAGACACAAAGCTCTTGCAGGTACCATGGTGTTGTGCAAAGAACTCTGGGGGTCCTGCCTCAGTTCCCCATGGGACAGGGAGAAACCCCTTAAACTCTCTCAGGTCATTTTCTCCTTCACAATGCTTGCCTTGCTCATCTCCAGGGGTTGCTGAGAGAGCAAATAATAATATATACATAAATCATAGTGTATGCATGAAGAGAAGGTTGTAGTCTGGTCTTCCTGGCAGTTGGTCACAAGGGGTTAGAGGGAAATGCTGTACATTGATGGAAAGAATATGCACTAATAGTCAGGACCACCCACTATCACTTGTCATTGGGTGGACTGGGTTATTCCACTTGACCTTTCTGGTCTTCGGTGTCTCCGTCTGTGAAATTATGTCTTGGAGCAGATCATCGCTGATGGTATTCCACTGGAGACTCTGGGCAAGTGACAGTGTAAATTACCTCAAATAAGTCCTTATTGTTCACTCAGGCCCTGTTCGAGACAGCAATGTTGGCTCATTTCTACTGAGTGCCAAGAAATTTCTAAGCATTTTACATGCATCATATCTTATAAAGAAGGCAACATTATTATTCTCATTCTACTGATACAGAAACTGAGGCATGGAGAAATTAAATAAAATTTACCTGAAGTCTCATAGTTAGTAAGTAGAGGCAGTAGCTCAGCCCAGGCAGGCTGATTTCTGAGTCAAGTTGTTAAGGCTGTGATATCACAGATGCCTGACTCAGGGATCCTACCTTATGGGAAGGAAGGGAGTTTACAGAAACAGTTTAGGAATACCACCTTGCCATTTACTAGCTGTGTGCTCTTAAGCAAGTACCTTAAGCCCACTCAGTTTCTCCGATGTTCAGCTCAGAAGGATAATATGTAGGAATAGCATGGTGCCCAAGATGATGCAAACTCTGAGTTCCTCTTTCTCTATCACTATGTAAGTCAAGACAGAAATGAAGAACAGTCATTGGAAATGACCTGACCTCCCATCTCCTTGCCACGAGAGAATGTTCTTGGAATAATGCCAAGCTAAAGGCTGAAATATAATGTAACATGACTACGTGGAAAGAAAACACCCTTCCAATATGCTTGTTTTTCTTTAATAGATGAGATCACATTGGGTATAAAGTTTTACAGTTTGCTTTTCTTACTGAATAATGTGACATAAGCATTTCCCCATGATAATGACAATCTCTTTGTAATCGTCATTAAAAGCTGTGTAATGTTTCATTATATCTCTCATGATTTACTTATGCCCATAATGTTTCTAAATTTCTCACTATTATAAAAACACTAAAATGACCATGATTTTAGCCATAAAACTTTATCTGAAATTCAAGACATTTCCTTAAGGCATGGACATTTTTAAATTCTCCTGACAGGCATTGCCAAATTGCTTTCCCAAAATGTTTAGCAAAGTTATACCCCCAACCAGGGAATAGGATTTTTCATTACACTTATGCTAACAATGAGAATTATGAGATCCAGAATCTTTGTTAATTTGATTATTAAACAATTTCATCTCATTATTTAAGTTTACAGTTCTTTGATTCAAAATGTTGTTGATTATTGATTCATATTATCTCATGGTTTAAATTTTTCTTTTTGGAAGCCGAGCGTGGTGGCTCACGCCTGTAATCCCAGCACTTTGGGAGGCTGAGGTGGGCAGATCATGAAGTCAACAGATCAAGACCATCCTGGCCAACATGGTGAAACCCCATCTCTACTAAAAATTAAAAAAAAAAAAAAAAAAAAATTTAAAAAAACTTACCTGGGCGTGGTAGCGAGCACCTGTAGTCCCAGCTACTTAGAAAGCTACTTAGAAGGCTGAGGCAGGAGCATTGCTTGAACCCAGGAGGCAGAGGTTGCAGTGAGCCGAGCTCACACCACTACACTGCAGCCTGGTGCCTGGTGACAGAATGAGACTCTGTCTCAAAAAAAAAAAAAATTTTTTTTCTTTTTGTCTGTACGTTTTTGTTTTTCAATTTTGTGACACATGTCAAAGTATGTGTATGTATAATTTAAATAATAATTAGTAAACATTAATCTATCCACCACTCAGCTAATGAAATAGAGCATTAGTGTACCTTAGAAGCCTCCTGCATGTCCCTCTTAATTATTTTATTCCCACTTTCTGGGGTAACTACAATTCTGACATTTGTGGCCATTATTTCCTTGATTTTTAAAATAGTTTTAATGTGCATTCATGCATCTGTAAGCAACACAGTTAACCTAATCTTACATAAATGGCATAGTACTGTAAATATTATTCTGTGGTTTATTTCACCTAAAATTGTTATTAAGATTCATGCATGAGAATGTGTATAGTAAAATTTATCCTGTTACCTGCTGCATAGTATTCCACTATATGCACATGTTTCTTCAGTAAAATTACTGGTGTTTATAGCTTCATCTTTAAATGGTAATATGTTAGGCTTTAAGCTCATTTTAATACATGTTGTAAATATGCCTTCCAGATTATTTGATTCCTAATCATCTGACAATTAGAAATTATTTTATTCTAATATATAAATTTTTTTTCTTTTGTAATTCTTTCATTGCCTCAGTATCTAGAAAGTTATTGGTCACCTTAAATCATAACATTTTTCTCATATTTTTCTGCTTTGCTGTTCTTTTCCTTTTGTGTCTTTGAATACTGGTGTATATGTTTAACTCTTTGCACAACTTGGGATTGGTTTTGCTTTACAGCAAGAAGTGAAAATGTTTGTTTTGCTCAGTTGCCAACTCACTGTAATGCTACTTTCTGTAGCATTATCAGATAAATTTTCTTATTGTCTGTCATGTCTCAGCCCTATGCCTGTCCTTATATACACATTCCAGTCTACACCACAGCAAGAATCCTGAAAACTATGTTCTCAGAGTTCCTTGGTCTCTGTGTGGGTCCATAGTGGTCCATAGTGGCCAGCATCAATCACATGGGATTCACAGACGGGAAAAATGTAGAAACTTTTTCTGCTTCCGGTGACAGTATCAGCAGTATTGAAGATGCGTGGGTTCTTGATAATACATCTTTTTATTATCCAGCTCTAGAGAAGGGACTGGCTTCCTACATGTGTTAGTCCCTGGGCAATCTCTGCTTTGATCCTCTTATTTTTCTATATGTTTGTAATCAGTTCCTTGTATTAAAGTCCCCTCTGTTAGAAATACCTAGAATGATTTCTGTTTTCTTGAGGGTACGTTGATTGATCTGATGGATTAACCTTCCTCTTCCTATTTACAATGCTGAATTTACTGTATATATGTGTTTGCCCGGGTATGTGTGTGCATACATATACACAGAAAGAAAGAGGGGATAGAGAGAAAGAATGTGTGCTATTTGTTTTGGAGCTATATATTTTGATTCACTGATCCTTTTGCAAATTTTTGCCCACACATATTTATCATTGCAATTAGTGTACCTAAAGCATGCGTTTTAGTATCTGACAGTGCAAACCTGCCCTCATCCTTTTCTCGTCTGGTGTTCACTATCCTCATCTACTTTTCAAGCTGTGCTTTAAAGAAAAATGTCTTAAGGCCGGGCCTGCTGGCTCACAGCTGTAATCCCAGCACTTTGGGAGGCGAGCAGATCACTTGAGGTTAGGAGTTCAAGACCAGCCTGGCCAATATGATGAAACCCCATCTCTACTAAAAATACAAAAATTAGCCAGGCATGGTGGTGTGTACCTGTAATCCCAGCTACTCAGGAGGCTGTAGCAGGAGAATCACTTTAATCCAGGAGGTGGAGGTTGCAATGAGCCGAGATCACGCCATTACAACCAGCCTGGGCAACAAGAGTGAAACTCTGTCTCAAGAAAAAAAAAAAAAAAGAAAAGAAAGAAAAGAAAAGAAAATGAAAAGTCTTTGGAGGAGAATTGATTGTGCTCTAGTATAACCTTTTTCTCTGCTTCTTGCTGAAGCTGAGGGTATTGCATAAGAGAAGCTGACATTACTTCACAGCAGAGACTCATGGAAACAGTCACATGCCATGTCTCCCTGTCCTGTGGGCAAGTGGGTGGTTGTGTCTGGGTGCACAGGTGATAAATTATCGTCCTTCACAGTGTCTCTTCCTTACCACTTTGGGACCCCCCTACTTGGAGAAGAGGCTGCAGAATTGTCCTAACAATGAAAGGGGATCTTGTTTCCTGTGAGTCAGCCTGACTAACAATGCCCAAGGTCAGAAGACAGACTTCCTGCAAGACCTTGCAATTTCTCAATAATCCTATTTGGGCTCATTAGATGAAATGGCTTTGGGAAAATGATCTGATCATTATATTAAACATCAGGGCAATCATGTCAAGAGATGCCTGTGAAACACACACCATGTCAAGAGATGCCTCTGAAACACACACTGCTTTGGTAACTATTGAAAGGGAGGGGACTGGGGAAGGTGCTTGTAATTCTCTCTCTCTCTCTCTTTTTTTTTTTTTTTTTTTTGTCAGAGACTTTCATGATATTGTGAAAACACCCCTAAGATCTCCCCTCTGGGCTCTCCTCCTGCTTTTCTGTGAAGGTTGGTTTGGTTGAAGGCAAAGACTGCCCCCACTTTGGAACTCTCAACTCTGGGGAAGCCTCTGGCAGTTTTCCACCCAGGGATTTGTCTTTGTGTCTAAGACCGCTTTGGAACTTGAAAGTGCTCATCATGACCCTCAGGTCTCGGTGCCCTGGGAGTCGGGCACACTGAGAGTGAGTTGCAGTGAAGCTATTTTAGAGGGAACGTGGGGACTGTGCCAAGGCTCTCCTGGAAGGGAAGGCTGGGTAAAGGGCAGTATGACTTTGTGCAGACTTGGAGCAGAGTGGAAATAGCCCGCCACCTCCCACCACCATAAGCTTTGGAGTCATACTCTGTGCGCTTGAATTCTGGCTGCTCTGCCTCTAGTTAATGGGGTGCTTTCTGTGCCTCAGTTACCTTCTCTGTACAATGTTAGAAATAATGATGACTGTGTTAAAGGCTAGACATAATTAAATGAGGCAATCCATATCAAAACTGAAAATAGTGCCTCCCCATTCCTCACGCAACTCCCAACATTAATTCATTAGGTTAATTGCCTAAACTATGGAGTCAGGCTGCCCAGTTCATAGCTGTGTGATGTTCAATGACTTGCCTAACCTCTTTGAGCCTCATTTCACTTATCTGTAATCTAGATTTCATAACAGTTCCCCATGATAGCATTGCTGTGAGGATTTAATGAATTAATTCATTGTCAACTCTTAGAGTCATGGTTCTGAACTGAAGACATGTGTGACCACCCCCGCCCAGGGGATATTTGCTAATGTCTGCAGATGTTTTGATTGCAAAATTGGTGTGTGTATTATTGGCATATGGGTTGAGGCCAGGGATGCCGCTAAACATTTTACAAGGCACAGGACAGCCCCCCTACGACAAAGAATTCCTGTTTCATATGTCAAAAATACCAAGGTTGGAAAGCCCTGATAGGCCAATTCGTGGCTCAAGGTGAGCCCTGACTCTTGTCTTTTGAGCAACAGTGCTGTGCTCTTATGCCATGTCGGGAGCTGCACTGTATGCTGGGAGTATAAAGATGGATGACATGAAGCCCTGCCCTTAAGTGACTCGATCTAGAGGGAAATGCTTTGGGATTCGGGCAGGGAATGGGAGGCAGGAAGCTTGGTCTCTGAAAACCAGTCAGAGAAGTTAATCAGAGGAAGACTTCTTTTTCTTTCATTGCCCCTCTAATTGTAGAACAGGCCAAGCTTCTGGTGGCATAACAGGCAAATAAGTTATTACAACAATTCGATGTCTACCCTTCTGGAAGAAGTGCAGGATTCCACGGAACCACATGGCAAGGTCCCCATTCTAGTTGGAGGAGGTGAGGGCAGACTTCTCAAAGGAGGTGATGCTTATTGCTACATCATGAAGGGTGTGTAGACGTAAGGAAAATGAACATGGGGCAGTGCAGAGCAGAGGAAACCTCACAGACAGAGGTTTCTATGTATCCCAGAAACATTTATTGAGCACCTAATGTGTGCCAGCTGCAGTTCTAAGCACTGGGAATGCAACAATGAACCAAATGCAAAAAGCTGTGCCCCCATGGAGCTTACAGTATAGTGGCGGGGGATTGGGCATGACCAACAGGCACACACGTAGGCATGAATCAGGTGGTGACAAGTCCTGTAAAGAAAAAGCAGGGAAAGAGAAGAGAAAGTGCTTGAGAGGGCAGCAGTATTAAATAAGAAACTCATGAAAGGCCTCCACGAGGACATTATATTTGAGCAACAACTTGAAACAGGTGAAGTGGGGAGCCAAGTGGATATCTGTGTTCCAAGCAAGGGGAATAGCTCATGCAAAGGCCTGAAGTAGGAGCCTCCCTGGCATGTCTGAGGATCAACAGGAAGATGAATGGAGAGGAGGGGAATTGGACTGCAGTGGGAGCCATAGCCAGGTCAAGTAGCATCTTGGATGCCATGGTAAAGAGAGTGGATCATTTTCTATCAGCTACCCGGGAAATAAACAGTCACCAGGGAAATAAGCAGACGTTTTCTATGAGACATGGCCCTGTCTGAAGCACATGCTTAGACCAAACAGGCTGTCTTCCAGGTAGCTGTGTCTGTTGAGTGCCTCTCTGATTACTCAATACTGATACTATTAACCATTGCCTGCAAGATGTGTTTAACTCAGGAGGACTCTTTTTTATACCCAATCCTGGCAAATTTTTATGGTGGCAGCTGAGCCCTTAGTTTCAATCACAGTGACATGGCTTTGGGTACAACACTCTTGATTTTCTTGGTCTCAGACTGTTAAGGTATGAGGAGACTCAGTGACCATTAGCTAACATCCTTTTCAGCTCCGGGATTCTACAAATGCCTCAAAGTTCTTCTTGGATGCCTGGATAACAATTGCTAAAATGCGGAGCATTAACTATATGCTAGTGTTGCACTAAACATTTTATATCTGTTTTTGTTCAGTAAAACTTCAACAATGCTCTGGGATAGAAGTAGTGTTAGCTCCATTTTATTTTATTTTTCATTTTTTTTTTGTTTTGTTTTTAGAGATGAGATCTCACCCTGTTGCCAAGAGTGAAGTGGGTTATTATAGCTCACCTCAGTCTTGAAACCCTGGGCTCATGTGATCCTCCTGCCTTAGCCTTCGCAGTTTTGAGACTGCAGGTGCACACCACTATACCCAGCTAGTTTTTATTTTATTTTATTTTTTGTAGAGACAGGATCTTGCTAAGTTGCCCAGGCTGCTTTCAAACTCCTAGGCTCAAGGACCTTTCCACCTCAGCTCCACTTTAGAGATGGAAAAACAGAGGCGCAGAGGGGCTAAAAACATGCTTTAAAGTCGCATGGCTTGTATGTGACAGGTGGACCCAGCTCTGTCTGATTGCAACGCCCATACTCTGTGGACTCCATGAGCCTGAATAGGAATGACGGCATCAGAATGGGGCTCCCAAGTACATATAGCTCACCAGGGAAGGAGGATGCAAGTATTCTGTGTCTCCTGCCTCTGCTTCCACATCTGTTCTGCTGATATACCTGAGGGGCTGGAAAGACTCTGGTGGGGTCTCTGGGGCCATTCCAGCAAAGTCACAGTTAGAGTGCTAAATTGTGTATATGCGGTGGCTCATGCCTATCATCCCAGCACTTTGGGAGGCTGAGGTGGGAGGATCACCCGAGGTTAGGAGTTCAAGACCAGCCTCACTAACATGGTGAAAACCTGTTTCTAGTTAAAAAAAAAAAAAAAAAAAAAAAAAAAAAAAAAAAAAAAAAAAAAAAGTTGTTGAAGAAGGGCTGAAGTTTTATCAATTACTTCCCCATGAGGCAGCTCTGAGCACCAGGTCAGAGGCTTATTCATGGGGCTCGTGGAGCATCCAGATGCCTGTGGAGGGTCAGGTAGGAGCAGACGTCAGTCCCAGACACTGGGAGACTTGAACAACGGGGTGGGAAACACAGGCTGACATGTTCTCCTTGCCGCTCAGCATTGCCTAGCAACCACAAGTGACGAGCTCCCAACTCGGTGATACAATCACAGCAGGGAGATCAGAGTAAGCCAATTAAAACTTTTTTTTTTTTTTTGCGTTTTTCATTTTTTTGTTCCCATAATTTCATTTAGTCCTGACTACCCTCAAACATGGATTAAGAAGCCTGCCAGAGGAGAGTGGAACTCACGCATATGACACAGCCCATTTCTCTTTGCACAGTCAGAAAATATGCTTGTCATGTGCCAGCCAGGGAACGGGAGATAATTTAATTAAAATGTAGGCTTGTCTACCTATTTTACTTAGCTGTGCTGTGAAATTTAAAATGTTCCTGGAGTTAGGACCAAATCTGATTGTTATTACTATATGTTAGTGCTTTCCCACCACCAATGTTAGCCAAGAGGGCAACGCCTGGCACATAGTAGGCACTCAATAAATGCTTGAATGAATAAATGAATGAATGAAACAGACAATAGGGAGAATGATAAAGCTAACTCATGTCGGTGAATGTGTCTTTTTTTTTTTGCGATGGGGTCTTGCTCTGTCACCAGGCTGGAGTGCAGTGGCACGCACAATCTCAGCTCACTGCAACCTCTGCCTCCTTGGTTCTAGCGATTCTCCTGTTCAGCCTCCAGAGTAGCTGGGACTACAGGCGCATGCTACCATGTCCAGCTAATTTTTGAATTTTTAGTAGAGACAGGGTTTCACTGTGTTGGCCAAGATGGTCTTGATCTCTTAATCTCATTATCCACCCGCCTACAGGTGTGAGCCACTGTGCCCAGCCTGTGAGATTATCTTCAAGAAAGTTCTAAAACCGTAGGTATCTAAAGGAAGCACCTCTTTTATTTAAGAAATTTAGATGGGCACATCAAGGACCAGGATGCTCAAACTGCCTAAAGTCCACATAGAGATTTGGCAGGAGAGCCTGGCATAGACGAGGATTTTTTCAACCCTAGGCCAATGCACATCCCACGTTTTTCACGCAAAAATTCATATATCTGTGAGCAGAGTCCATGTTTCTGCATCTCATTAACCCACACCCCCCACAGAAGTGACAGTTTTAAAAAGAAAGTAAATGATTTGTATGGTCAAAACACATACCTTTGGGATCCTTCAGAAGAGATATGTTGTCTTGTTCTCAGAGATGAGACAAGGAACAGTCAGATAATTGTAAAGCTAGACACACGTGAGTCTGATGACACTGAATTATCCAATGATGAATAAAACTTTCATTATCATCCACTAGATTTTCGTTTTTCTTTTTCCAAGTTTCCACTCCCTACCTCCTCAGTTTCTGGATGGATTTTAAGCAGCAAAAGAAGGAGTCAACTTGAGACCTAAAGAGTGGGTGAGGAGTCAGGAAGAAGCCTTATTTCCTACGCTGCACGAAGTCTTCTCTGAGTTCTGAGGCCTCTGAGTCCTGATACACTTTTGCCAGGATCGTGCAGCTCTCTGACTGTTCTCTCTCTGCTCTGCCTGTTCCTTATCTCATCATTCAGAGAGCAAGACCACATAGCTCTCCTGAAGGATCCCAAAAGTGTGTAATCTGACCACGCAGATCATTTACTTTCTTTCCCAAGTGTCACTTCGGTGGGGGGTGTGAGTTGATGAGATGCAGAAGTTTGGACTCTGCTCACAAACACATGTAATTTTGCATGAAACATGTGACATGGGCATTAGTTTAGAACTGAAAAAATCCTGGTCTGTGCCAGGCCCTCTCATCAAATCCCTGTGTGAACTTCAGGAAGTTCTGAGCATCCGGGTCCTTGAGGTGTCCGTTGAAAGGTCTTAGATAAAAAAGGTGCTTCCTTTTAGCTTTAGATACCTATGGTTTTAGAATTGTCTTTCTTAATCTTTTTAAAATCATTATTATTGTTTCCTTCCACCCAGAGTCATTTTAGACATTTATTTCTAATAGTCCCTCAATGAAAAAAAAATTTTTTTTTGAGACAGAGTCTCACTCTGCTACCCAGGCAGGACTGCAGTGGCCCAGTCTTGGCTCCCTGCAACCTCCACCTCCCAGGTTCAAGCAGTTCTCATGCCTCATGAGAACTGGGACTACAGGCGCACGCCACCATGCCTGGTTAATTTTGTTTGTATTTTTTAGTAGAGACAGAGTTTCACCGTGTTTCCCAAGCTGATCTCAAACTCCTAAGCTCAGGCAATCTACCCACCTCAGCCTCCCAAAGTGCTATGATTACAGGCATGAGCCACCGTGCCTGCCCTCCGCCCCCATGAAAAACCATAGATACACTGGGTGCCTCTGTTGATATACTCTGTGTATGTCTGTGCTTTATACATAAAAAGAGATTGTTTTTCACCTTTTCCCCAAAAGAACCAATTTTCATGCCCTTGGGGACAGGATAAGCTCTTTTGAGAATTCATGTTACAGGACAAAGTCCTCTATCTTTTCCTCGGACTTCTGGAGCTCAGTAAAATAAAAGGCAGTCTGTAGCCTGTGCTTTAAAAGACAAGACTCACTGAGGAAAAAAGTAAATAAACAAACAAAGTAAAGAATCAAGAACTAACTTACTTGGAATGAGGTCACTGTAGCCTTTCTATGACATTGTTTTCAGAATTCAACATCTAAACTCTCCTGGCCAGCATTACTTCCTTTTTCTTGACAGAGCTCAATCTGTGTATTCATACTCCATGCACAGAACCTTTGTAGCTTGCGTACAGAAACTAACAAGAGTGTGAAGGTTAATTTTACGTGTGACCCTGACTGTGCCACGGGGTACCCAGATATACAGCTAGAATGCCTGTGAAGGCACTTCTGGATGAGATTAGCATTGGAATTAGTAGAGTGAGTAAATTAGATAAAGCCCTCCCCATTGTGGATGGGCTTTATCCAATCAGTTGGAGGCCAGAATAGGACAAAAAGGAAGGAAACCAATTCTCTCTCTCTCCTAACTGTTTTGGAACTGGGATATCTGTCTTCTCCTGTGCCTGAACTGGAACTTACACCACCAGCTCTCCTGGGTCTCTAGCTTCCCAGTGGCAGATGGTGGAACTTCTCCACCTCCATAATCATATATGCCAATTCCTTATTGTAAATCTCCCACAATAAATATAGGTAGGTAGGTAGGTAGATAGATGATAGACAGACAGACAGATGGCTGGGTGGGTGGGTGGGTGGGTGGTGGATGGACAAACGGACAGATAGATGGGTGGGCAGATGGATGGGCAGGCAGGCAGGCAGACAGATAAATAGATAGAAAGATAGAGAGATAGAGATAGAGACAGAGAGATAGATAGATAGATAGATGTCGCTTATTGGTTCTGTTTTCTGGAGAACCTTGGCTAATACAGAGACCTTGGGGGCAGAGGAGGATAGAGAGCTTGGCAGAACATCGTCATGTGGGCTTGTAAGTGACTGTTGTAGCAGAAATACACGTTTCCCCTCCCAACTCTCCTCCGATCCCTTTTAATAGCTCTGTGCATACCTCCGCCAGCCTCTGTGTGCTTTGCTGCTAATGGCTGGCATGTGCAACCTTCTTCAGAGGATTGCTCTTGGTCTATTGGAACCACACCTCACCTATCCTGAGAACTGAGCTGGCACCCCTGGGGTGTCCCATAGCAGTTAATCTACTGATGGGGAGCACAAGTCTCTAGTTTCCTTGACATGAGGCAGAACAAACTCTGACATGCAATTAATGCTCCATCACTCCCCCCAGGGTCAGGCTGAGGGTAGAACATGGCCTGAAGTCACTTTCTTCCTTGCCTTCTCTTTCTCTAGCCAGCTCTCTTGAAAGCACTTTATCAGTCGTGTGCACAGGAATCTTTCCTACCTACCCCCAGTTTCATATAATCAAAAACAGAAGGAACTTTTCTCTGGATATTACTGAAGGGTAGCCTAACAATAGGCTATGCAAATATACCATCAGGATGCTCAATTTATATTTGTTTTGTACTATGAAATATACACACCTCTGTCTAAAAATTGTTTTTTGTGGACTCGATGGTTTTGTGTTCTTACTGGTTTTCAAAGTCATTGTGTAAAATAAAGTAGTTTCTGTCTCAGGACTTAAAATATGTTGGCCTTCCTTGAATTGTAAATATGTTTTTAACATTTCATTTTCCATCACATGAACTTACTTATCACCTCGCCCCATCCTCGGGATCTGCTTCTGGAAGAAGTTGAGCAATCACAATCACAGTAAAGACTTGGATTTTCTTCTATGAAAATTGGGAAACCATTGAGTATTTTTTTTTTCTGCTTTTTTGAGATGGAGTCTCACTCTGTCACCCAGGCTGGAGTGCAGTGGTGCAATCTCAGTTCACTGCAACCTCCATCTCCTGGGATTAAGCCATTCTTCTGCCTCATCCTCCCGAGTAGCTGGGACTACAGGCTTCTGCCACCATGCCCGGCTAATTTTTGTATTTTTAGTAGAGATAAGGTTTCACCATATTGACCAGGCTGGTCTTGAACTCCTGACCTCGTGATTCACCCACCTCGGCCTCCCCAAGTGCTGAGATTACAGGTGTGAGCCACCGTGCCTGGCTACTGAGCATTAAGCACTGCTTCCTATCAATCTACTCTTTTGACTTCTTGAAGTCCCAAGCTCCCTACTGTCAGATATCTCCCCTAGATCTGGGCCACTCATGATTCTTTCAGTCTTGTATGTGACTATGTATACTAATAGCATGTAAAACAGAGTTTTGACAAGGAGTTTCCATAGATACCCGCAGTGAACCTTGTAAGTGCATAAAGGAGATTTCACATCACTTTCACACTTTGTGATTGGTTGTCCCATAGGAAGGTACCAGTTTCACATAATCAGTACCAGAAAGAACTTGTCTCTGGAAATCACCAGAGGGTAGCCTAACAATAGGCTATGCAAATATACCATGAGGATGCTCAATTTATATTTGTATTATACTATCAGATAAACAACATTTCTGTCTAAAAATTGTTTTGTGGACTCCATGAGGGTTTTTTGTGTTCTTAGTGATTTTCAAAGTCATTGTGTGAAATAAGGTAGTTTCTTTACTTTTTTTTTTTGAGACAGAGTCTCACACTGTGTCCCAGGCTGTAGTTCAGTGGTACAATCTCTGCCTCCTGGGTTTAAGCAATTCTCTTGCCTCAGCCTCCTGAGTAGCTGGGACTACAGGTGTGCACCACCATGCCCAGCTAATTTGTGTGTGTGTGTGTGTGTGTGTGTGTGTGTGTGTGTGTGTGTTTAGTAGAGACGGGATTTCACCATGTTGGCCAGGATGGTCTACATCTACTGAACTCGTGATCTGCCTGCCTCAGCCTCCAAAAGTGCTGGGATTACAGGCACGAGCCACCATGCCTAGCCCGTTTTTTTTGTTTGTTTGTTTGTTTTGTTTTGTTTTTTTGAGTTGAAGTCTTGCTCTGTCGCTAGGCTGGAGTGCAGTGGCGCAATCTCTGCCTCCTGGATTCAAGCAATTCCCCTGCTCAGCCTCCAAGCTTGGACTACAGGTGCATGCCACCACACCCGACTAATTTTTGTATTTTAGTAGAGACACGGTTTCACCATGTTGGCCAGGATGGTCTCCATTTCTTGACTTTGTGATCTGCCCACCTCAACCTCCCAAAGTGTTGGGATTACAGGTGTGAGCCACCATGCCCAGCCGAAATAAGGTAATTTCTAACTGTCCCCCACTTAAAATATTTTGGCCTTCCATGAATTGTAAATATGTTGTTAAAATTTCATTTTCTATCACACGAATTTACTTATCCTCTCCCTCAGTATTCTGAAATGACGCAATGGTGACCCATAATAAATATTTCCTCACCAAACATTAGCTCTTTCCCATTCAACCCTGATTTATCTTGGCATATCACCCTCCTGCATAATGATTTAGGAATGTGCAGATCGCATCTTAGTTATTGCTCTTGTGCCTTACTGCTAGTAGCTTCTTGTTTTTCGGGGAAGAGCAAAACATTAGAATGACAAACCATTCTGACAGGAGTTGACAAGTATCTATCAGGACCATGGGGAGAGTGAAATCTTTTTGACAACTCTATTATTTTTCTTTATCTCCGCGTTTTTAGGGGGCAATCTTTCCTTCAATAGGATCAGACTCTTCCCTCCTTTTCTTGCTCTACATGAGAGAAAAGTAAAAACTTGGATGATTTGTAAAGATCTTTCAAGATAAGACTTTTTTTTAAACAAGTCTTTGCAGTACACAATCTAAGAAAGAAAAATCCTCTATTAGCTTTCATAATTGTGAAAAGCTGTCTATGCCTACAACCAAGGTGGCCCCAAATATAGGGTGATCATCATTTTCTCGAAGATTCTTCACTCTTTAAAAATTTTTAGCCAAAGTACATTTTTACAGTTGTGAGATATTGAAAACGTTGCTTCATATCTAGTGATAATGGTAAGTTTGTGTTTAGTTACACATACATTTTAAATTATATACAGAATTATAGTTTAGATATAAGGCTTCTTTTTCAGTAAATCATTCTAATTTTTCCATGCATTTTCTATATGATTTTCTCTGGCATGACAGGAGACACTTTTGAGTCATTTTTCTGACTCAAAACCAGGAAACTGACATTGGTACAATTCCTCCCACAATGTTCCTGAGCATGCTAATTTCACTTTCATCAAAGCACTTCAGATCTAGCAATTTTTGAGTTCACTGGAAATTGTATTCCAACCCACAAGCACTGATTTGCACAACTTTAGGACACCTTTTCTTTTATTGTAAAACATAACAAAACAGTGGGGAATGGTGGTTCATGCCTGTAATCCCAGCACTTTGGGGAGGCGAGGTGGGAAGATCGTTTGAGGTCAGGAGTTCAAGACCAGCCTGGCCAATGTGGTGAAACTCCATCTCTACGAAAAATGCAAAAATTAGCTGGGCATGGTGGCACATACCTGTAGTCCCAGCCACTTGGAGGCTGAGGCACGAGAATTGCTTGAACCTGGGAGGCAGAGGTTGCAGTGAGCCCAGATCACACCGCTGGGCTCCAGCCTGGGCACAGAGTGAGACTCTGTCTCAAGTAATAATAATAATAACAACAACAACAACAACAACCACCACCAACAAAATACAGACATGCCCACAAAATATGTGAATGGCTCAATGGATAATTATAAAACAAACACATTTGTCATAACCACCCAGACAAAGAAATAGCCTATTTCCAGGTCCTCAAAAGATCAAAGCTCATTCCCTTCTCTGGAGGCAACACTATCTTAACTTCTGTGTTAAGAAAAGCATGAACAGCTTTTTTAAAAAACGTTTGTTCTGTGTATATCTGTTTGTTGACTACACAATACAAGCTCTTAGTCTGTTTCACTTTCAAGTAGCTTTACAGGTTTTATTTATAATGATAACCAACGCTTGCAGTGGTAAGGCCATACTCCCAGGAATAATTACTAAATGCGTGTTAAATTTACCTGCTTCCTTGTTTACTGATTCTGTCATGGGACCTCTATAAACATCCAAAGCTAGCATTGATTGAGGTCGTTTCAGAATAATGTGTTTTCTCCCAGAAGTACCTTGTTCTTTAAAGTAAAGTAATTGGCAAATGTGTCCCATAATTTGAGAGACTATAAAAGGAATATTTAGAAGGTGACTCACACTTCTCTGAAGTCTAATTTTGAGCCAGTATCTTCTACCATATGCAGACCTATGTGGCGTTTCTTTTTTGATTTGAATTTTCTTTAATAGTAAAGCACCTCAAATATGAAAAATAAAAAGAATATAGCATGCACCCATGTTCTCGACAATATCCAGATGTCACAAATAATGTTATTATACAATAATATAATTATGAAAACAAATAGAAAAGAAAACTTCAAAGAAGTGGTTATCTTTCTGATATTTTGTAGGTATTAGCTTCAGTTGCACCATGTACATTATTCTGATATGTACCTTTTCATTGCTCAATATAATGTGTTTGATACTTAGCCATATTGTTACACAAAGATCTAGTTCCTTCTTCTTAAATGCTATAAAATCATCTGTTATAGAAATATAATTTACTCATTCTTTTCCCAACTGGTGGACGTTTATATCACTTTGGTTCCCACATTATACTGATGAAAATTTGCAAGTATACAGACATATGTAAAGAGTTGTGTGTTGAATAACCATAATCCCTCTACCCAGATTCTTTAACATTTTGCTATATTTGTCTTATCACTCCATATATCTCCATCCTTTAATCCATTCATCCATCCATCCATCTTATTTTTGCTGCTTTGCAAAGTAAGTTGCTATGTTTTACTATTAAATATAATGTTAGAGATGGAAAACAAAATAGTGATTCCCAGGAATTAGGGGATATTTGGAATTAAGGAGATGGTTGGGACTGTACAGGCATGTGTGAGTGAAATCTCTGCCTTGCTGGAATAGCTCCCCATCTTGATTTTAAATAATAGTGGTGGTGGTTTCATGAATCTAAATATGTGAGAAAATGACATAGAGTTATATGCATGCACATTGTGCCAATGTTCGTTTCCTGGTTCTGACATTGGTTCAAGGTTGTGGAAGGTTTAACCATTGAGAGAAACTGGGTGATTGCTATACAAGACCTCTTTTTACTATATTTGCAACTCCTTGGGAACCTATAATTATTTCAAAATAAAAAAATTAAAACAATAGAATAACGAGATCATTTGAAGCTCCAGGACTTGTTGTTAAAGTAGGGAAGTTGTGATCAGGAAGTGTGCAAGTATAAATAAATGGGTCAAAAAGTTAACTGTTGAAAAGCAGAGAAATGGAAAAAATCTGAGATTTTGAGATCATTATTGAGACAGGAAATAAAAACTCTTCTAGACCTCTTATGGGGAGCAATACATTTTTCTCTGTGTCTAGGCAACAGCAATTTTACTGAAATAAGCATGAAAGAAATAGATATTTTAGCTTCTTAGAGCAAAACTTTTAAAAGAAAAACAAATTTGGCAATGATAACATTATATATATCTTTGTGTATAGATATGAGTTCTTCTAGAAATGCATCTAGGAATCAAATTGCTAGATCCAGAAGGGTGAACATCTTCTAGTTGACTACATATTTTATGAAAATGAAGAGGCCATCTAGTGTAAATTGCACCCAAAACATTATTTAAAATATTAAGAAAGCAGCAGTTGTAAGATGCATTTAGATGTAGGCAACGCTAAAAGGTGGCAGTGGGGGTCAGTACATGTGGAGGTAGAGGAGGCACACCTTAGAACGACTGTAACAAAGCAGGTGACACCACATTCCTTTACAAAATGATTGTATAAATTTTTATTCCCACCAGCTGTATTAAAATACGAATTTCCCACATCCTTACGAAGGAACTTTCATAATTAAATGGCTATGAGATGATTTTTAAAATTGCATTTCCTTAAGCACCTTTTCAAAACATTTGTGGAAGATTTGTGTTTCTTCAGGTGCCAATTGCTATTCACAACCTTTGCTCATTTTTCTGCTCAGTTTTGTCTTTTTCTTACTGACTTTAGGAATTTTTTGTATATTTAGTTCTGTGTATTGCAAACATCATCCTTATTCTGGATCGTTTTCATGGTTATTTTTTACCTTGTTTTAATTGTCTCTCCCAACACCAGATCAACAGTCTCTTATTTAAGTTTTATAACCAGTCTTAACATCTTACAGGTGTCTCATCTTTGTTCTTCTTATTCATAATTGTTTTGGCTGTTCTTGGCTTCAACATGTCTTTGTGAATTTTAGGGTCTGCTTGTCAAGTGTTATGAAAAATGATCTGCTTGAATTTTGATTGAAGCATTGGTTGTATAGATCAATCTGGAACATTTTCATCTTTATTATAGTGCATTTTTTCATGAACCGCGTGTTCTTCTCCAAATGATCTTCATCTCCATCCTTTAATTAAATATTATATTTGTCCCCATAACAACAGGTCTTTCAATACATTTATTCTGTAGAAGCTTGTTTTCTGTTTGTTGTTATAAATAAGACATTTAAAATGATGTTTTCTAACTTACTGTTGACAGTGTTCAAATATGCTAATTTTATTTGACTTTGTATTTATAATTTTTTTTAAAAAATGATAGTTTGCCCTCGATAGTCTTGATTTTCATATCTAGACAGTCGTATCAAGTGCACATTTGCCTCAGCTGTTAAGAATTTCCCCTGCTATTCCTAGTTTGGTAACATTTTTCTTTTAACACATGAATGTGAAATTTTACTGAATGTTTTTTTCTGCCTACATGAAGATGGTTATTTTTCAACTTGAATCTGGTACATAATAACTTACATTAATAGATTTTCTAATGTTATGCTGTCTTTACGTTCCTGGAACAAACTCTATTTGGTTATGGTTTCTGTTTCTATTTATACTGTTAGATTTTTGTTGACCAATATTTTGTTTAAAACTTTTACACATATATCTATAAATGAGATGGACATAACTTTCCTTGCCTGTCTTTGATATAAAGGTTCTGTTTTATTTTGAAATCAACTGCACCATTCTTCTTTTTCTATTTCTTTTAAAATGTTTTATAAGAAGTAGGATTATTTGCTCCCACTGCCTCGTGCGCAGGGTTTCGGGGGCCCCACTGCCACGCTCAGCTCGCCTGGCCCGGACCTGAGCTGGCGCTGCATGGCCTGGGCCTGGCGCTGGGGGTGGGCACCGGGGCCTGGTCGGACATGGGCCAGAAACACAAAAGTCAGACAAACACTTCTATGAGGAGTATGTAGAGAAGGCTTCGAAGCTGGTCCTCAAAGAGGGAAGGAACGAAGTCACCGAACTCTCCACGGGCAGCTCGGGGCATGACTCCAGCCTCTTTGAAGATGAAAAATGATCATGACAAACACAAGCAGAAAAAAGAGAAAGAAAGGAGAGAAGCAGGTTCCAGGGGACGAAAAAGGGAGACAATGGAGAAGCGCTAAAGAGGACAAAAATAAGTGAGATCAAGACTCTGTGGAGAATGACGCAGAAAAGGATCTGCAGTGTCTTTGCCCTGTGAGATTCAACTTGCCCCATGAGAAGCCCCTCACAAGCTCTTTAGCAAAGCTTTGAATCAGCTGATGAGACAATTGTAGAGAAGAGATCCAGGTGCTTTCTTTTCATTTCCTGTGACTGATTGTGTTGCTCCTGGTGGCTCCATGATCATTAAACACCCAGTGGATTTCAGTACCATGCAAGGAAAGATCAAGACCAATGACTACCAGTCCACAGAAGAACCAAAGGATAACTTCCAACTAATGTGTACTAACGCCATGATTTACAACAAACCAGAGACCATTTATTATAAAGCTGCAAAGAAGCTGTCGCACTCAGGGATGAAAATTCTTAGCCAGGGAAGAATGCAGAGCCTGAAGCAGAGCATAGATTTCATGGCTGACTTGGAGAAAGATAGAACAGACACCTCGCAGAGTGGAGAGGACGGAGGCTGCTGGGCAAGAGAGAGAGAGGACTCTGGAGATGCCGAAACACAAGCCTTCAAGAGTCCCAGCAAAGAAAACAAAAAGAAAGACAAAGATATGCTTGCAGATAAGTTTAAAAGCAGTAATTTAGTAAGAGAACAGGAGCAGCTTGACCGCATCGTGAGGGAATCTGGAGGAAAGCTGACCAGGCGGCTTGTGAACCATCAGTGCAAATTTGAAAGAACAAAACCAGATCGAACAAGGACGTTGAGGACTTCTCCATCCTGTGGATCCCACTGTAGAAGAGCCAGGCTACTGCCCTGTGAGCCCGGGAATGACAACTGGAAGATTTCAGTCTGGAGAGAATACTTTGCAGGGGTTCAAAGAGGATAAAAGGGACAAAGTAACTCCAGTGTTACATTTGAATTACCAGCCCTATGGTTCTTATGCAACGCATTATGACTCCACATTTGCAAATATCAGCAAGGATGACTCTGATTTAATCTATTCAACCTGTGGGAAAGACTCTGATCTTCCAAGTGATTTCAGCATCTGTGAGTTTTTGGCCACATGCCAAGATCATCCATATGTCATGGCAGACAGTTTGCTGGATGTTTTAACAAAAGGAGGGCATTCCAGGACTCTACAAGAGTTGGAGATGTCATCGCCTGACGATGAAGGCTGTACTAGGACACTTGACACAGCAAAAGAAATGGAGATTACAGAAATAGAGCCAGCAGGAGTTTGGACTCCAAGACAGGCTCATAGCACTGAAAACAGTAGCAAACTTTGGCATTCCAGTTGAAGTTTTTGACTCTGAAGAAGCTGAAGTATTCCAGAAGAAACTTGAGACCTTCAGATTGCTCAGGGAGCTTCGGGAAGCCCAGAATGAACGTTTGAGCACCAGACCCTCTCCCAACATGATCTGTCTCTTGGGTCCCCCGTACAGAGAAATGCATCTTGCTGAATAAGTGACCAATAATCTTGAAGGTCTTGCACAGCAGATAACTCCAGGTGATATCATAAGCACATATGGAGTTCAGAAAGCAATAGGGATTTCCATTCCTTCTCCTGTCATGGAAAACAACTATGTGGATTTGACAGAAGATCTTGAGGCACCTAAAATGGTGGATGTTGCTGAATGTGGAGCTGGTGGGAGTTGAGGCTGCCTGGTATTTGATTATATATTATGTACATACTTTTTCATTCTTAACTTAGAAATACTTTTCAGATATTAAATATTTGTAAATTGTGTTTTTAATTAAACTTTGGAACAGCAAGTTTTAAAGTTCCATAGGTTGGACTTGTATTAGGTAATAGAGTTGGACCTGGGGGGAAAACATAAGAGATAGGATTATTTATTTCTCAAAAATTTATAGATTTTGCCAAAAAATACCATGTGCCCCTGATAATTGTTTTGTTCCCTTCTCATTCCTGGTTATTTACATTCCATTAAACTGCTCATTTAAGAAACTCCAATTTTTTTCAATTTATTTTTTAATATTTCAAGGTAAATGTTTAAATCATATTCCGTCTTTATTCCTGGCTCATATATGTTCTTAAGGTTATGCATTTTCCTTCAACTACTTTATACATAGAATATCATAAGCGTTGATATTCATTCATTCATTTATTCAACATGCCCCTACTCAAACAAGGTTAGGTCTATGCATATGCTGTGGGTTGTATAATGAACATAGCTCCTCAACTTCATGAAGCTCACATTCATATAAGGAAAGGCAAACAAAATACACAAATTATGTCAGAGAGTATGTAAATTATTCAGAAGCATGTTTTTAAAACTTCAAGTATATAGTGAGTTTTTCACGTAGCTATCAAATTGTTTCGGGGTTGTCTTAATTTTGTGCTGCTAGAACAGAATACCTGAGACTGTGTAGTTCATAAAAAACAGAAATTTAGGAGGCTGGGAAGTCCAAGATCAAGGTGCTAGCAAGTTTGGTGTCTGGTCTTTCTGCTCAAGATAACACCTGAAATCCTTCATTCCCTGGAGGGGGAAAATGCTTTTCCTCATGTGGCAGAAGAATAGAAGAGCACAGAGGCAAAGGGAGCTGAACTTTTTTTACGGCGTTGATCCACTCATCAGGGCTCTGCCGTCATGACTTAATAACCTCCTAAAGGCCTCACCTCCCAACATGATCACAATGGGGATTACATTTCAACCTATGAATTTTATAGGAGACCCAAACATTCAAACCAAAGAAGGGGTTTTACTTTTATTTTCCAATATGGTTTTCGAATGTGGTCTAAATGCTATTGATACTTGCTTTATGGCCAATAGATGGTCAAATTATGTGAATATTCCAAATGGGATAGAAGAAAGTAAATGCTCTAAATCTTGGGTGCGGGTTTGTTAACATTTTGCCGTATTCCATTTATTTCTGCTTCTCCTCTAACCGATGTGAGATAAACCCATACCCTGACTCTGAGGGATACCTTCAAAAACTTGATTGCTTTATTACTTTTCCAAGACAGAGTAAACGGCATATTGAGCTAGACCAGGAGAGAAAATACTGGGTACATGTGGCACTACATCCTCACCTTCATCTGTGGTAGACATTATTAATCAATTATGGAGATTCACCTGCCGTGTTGACAATCATCAATCAATCAGAGTTGGCGTGTGTAATAAAACTTGTTGACAGAAGTGTCTGCTTTAGGGGAAGACCACTTACTAGTTTGCCCTGGAAATCTTGACTTTTTCTCAAAACTTCTGGTAGGTATATCAGAAGAACTGTAGATTTTCTTTTGCAAGAGTTAGCATTTTAAAAAGTGAATAGATGTCCCAACATATCACCCATGGCAAACATGACTGAACTTTTTCACTGTATTTCCTCATCCAGTCTGAACTCAGCTTCAGAATTGTCTCACCACAGCGTGCCAGACAATACTACCAATTGATTTGACTTGACACATGAGATGAAACCTTTGATCATCCCTGAATTACTGGGCTTTGATTTGAATAATATGTTCCTCCTTCATCTATGCAACTTTCATCCTTAAAATCAATGGTGACCGATTTCCTCTGAAGTAGAAAATGGGGACATAGTCTTATAGAATATTCAAAATCTTGAAGAATTTATTCCTTTTCTCCTTAAGTAATATTCCAGAAAGGGATATTAAGTCACCGTGCTGCAAAGGAAATCTCAGTCATGTACTAGAAACCACCAAAGACAGCAGAGTCTGATTTCCAAGGATGAGGTTCAAAAAAAGAACAAAATGCAATTCAGCACAGAAGAAAAAGCACATGCTTTCAGTTCTGAGCGGTGAGTGTGGTAATCTGAAACAGATATTAAAGGGCATAAGACATCTGGAAATCAGAGTTTCTGAGACTGAGTTAGGAGCACACCAATTTGCTGGGGCTGAGTTAGGGAAAGAAAAAAAAAAAAAAAAAAAAAAAAACTTTCTCCAGAGGAAGAAGCTGAAGGACAACGTGGATATAAAGAAGCCTTGCTTTATGGCTTAGGAACAGGGATCTCTCTGACAGGCTGGCTGAGCACGGGCACAGGGTTAACCTTTTCCTTTTAGACAGTTGTCACATCAGAACATCCTGGCTTGGCTTCTAGAACGTCGGAAATAAAAGACGGAAGGGTGACGGGAACACTGGACTCATTTGGGAAGCGGAAATGAAGGTGTGCAGCATCAGTGCTCTCCTTGACCAACTACTTAAGAACCAAATCAGAAAGACATGAAAGAGTTGCAGTTTTTCATCAGGATCAAAGGTTTCTGGGGATAATCATTCAGCGGAAGGGGCAATGCTTGAAAAATGGGAGCTGAATTAAAGGAAAAAATCCACATCCATGTCAACCTCAGGCCATCAGGAGAGGTGGGAGGCAAAAAATACATGCTCTTTCCTTAGGTCCTTCCTAGTGCAACCAGAACAGACAATCTCTGTAGTCCGGTCTCAGAATTAGATTTAAGCGTGGGCCCCCTTCTTCTGTTTCTAGTTTCTCCATATTTCATGATGTATTTTTGGGGAAAAATACTTTTAATGATGCCAACTTGCCTCCTTTGAGCACATTAAAAAAGGAAACGATTGGCTGAAGCTGTCATGATGATGGGAATAATTTTGTCGCGGTGCAATTTGGCTCTTGCTGTAACATGAAGCACACATTTTCCTCCAATGTATTTTAAGCCAGAGACTTCTAAGTAAATGGGAGGTGGCTGATTTTATTTCTGTATGCAGCCAGCCTTCACTGGCACGAGCTCTGATTTGGCCCAATCAGTTTTGCATTCATGCTGAGAAGCGAGTTGATCAAGTTCAAGGAACATCTGTATGCATTTATCTGGATGGGGTGCAAACATCAGAGCCGCTCCTTTGAAAGGTTCCTCAGCCCTCCGGGGCTGGCCACAAGATTCCTAGACAATGACCTTTGTAACTCCGGCAACTGCATTCCATCCTTGAACAACTGCAAGGCCTCTTGAACGTGCTACCATCTTTGTAATTTATAGGGTTGTTTTAAAGAGTCTACCTCTGGCAAGTTTGAGAGTTTATTAAGTAAATCTTCATTAGCTGGCTAAATGGCCTCCAAAAAGTTACCCAACTGAATGTCCAAGTGTCAGAATGTCAACTCATATATTACCACGGCATTTCTGCAGTTACATCTGTCTTAGTCTTCCCCTTCTTTTTATTTCCCCTTTCTTGGCTGTCATAAATTTCACGTGCCAGCAGCTCTATGACTCGAAGGTTGTAAACATCCTTTTGTTCAATTACATCAGGACTTTTTCTCTTTATGTCAGCAATTAAATTTATGAGGGAAAAAAGTTCACTCTCTAAACCTAAAGAGACACAGTCAAGCTCAAAGTAAATAAAAAAAGAACATAATTGACAACTTACAGTTAAGTATAAATGAGGCAGTGATTTCAGAATCCCAAGATGTGGCCTCAAATCCCAATGCCAACAACTAGCTGCGGCCCAGGCTGGAGTGTAGTGGTATGATCTCGGCTCACTGCAACCTCTGCCTCCTGGGTTCAAGTGAACCTCCTGCCTCAGCCTCCCGAGATGCTGGGATTACAGGCATGCATCACCATGCCCGGCTCATTTTTGTATTTTTAGTGGAGTCTGGTTTTCGCCATGTTGGCTAGGCTGATCTTGAACTCCTGATCTCAGATGATCTGCCTGCCTTGGCCTCCCAAAGTGCTGGGATTACAGATGTGAGCCACCGTGTCCGGCCCTGAGTTCTCCTGACTCTGCAGGCTGTAGTTTCCGAGTCTCCAATGTGGAGCAAACAGTTGCAGTTTCATAGAATGTTGGGAGAATTCACTGAGATGTAGTATGCGAAGTGAGTACCCCCCAAATGGCCAGTCCCCTTTTCCTTTCCTTCTCTCGGTGCATAGGGTGGACAAGCTGATTGAATATAGGACCTATGTTACATATACCTTTGTTTTCCCAAAACCTGGAACGTAGTAGGTGCTTAGGAAATATTTAACAGAAGGATGAGAGAATAAGCCAATTAACGAGAGGCATTGGGTTGCATTTTCCCTCTTGGGTTCGTTAACTTAGGTCTTAGGATGATGGGAGTGATCTTGTGGATTGAGGCCAGACTAGCCAATGGCGCTCAATGGAGTAGCAGCATGGGGAGATGGTTAGAAATGCAGGATCCCAGGCTCTTCCCCTGTCCTATTTGGTCAGAATCTACCTTTTAACAAGATCACGGTGATTTGTGTGCACATTAAAGTTTGAACATCCCTGGATTAGAGTCCCTGATTGTGAGGCCAAGAGTATAAGTTGGTTTCCCACATCGACCAATTTGATTGGCACTGCTGACTGCACACCAGCTTCACCTTGCATTTGGTCTTATGGGAAGCCCAGTGTGTGAACATGGATGAATCAGGGCCAACAAATTCCTTTTCGCTGAAGGTAACAACCCCGTTCATGACAGGGCAATAGTGCCACGTTTCTACCTTCACCTGCTCCATAGTAACATCCTTCTAAGTGGAATGCTGGCATCCAGATAGTGTAATAACCACTTTTCATATGCAGCCCTTGCAGCAACCCATTTGGCAGATGAGGCTCTGGAAGGTTTGGTCAGTTGTCCAAGACCTCTTGGGTGGTAACAGAAAGCAGAGATTCAGGCTCAGAGCTGTCTGACGGTAAAGGGCTCTCTCTTAATAGCTCTGCTACCTACCCTCCCAGCCAGACCTGCACACAGCTGCCAGGTACCTTTCCCCAAGCCCAGCTGGGAGACATCTACAAAGCAGCAGATGCTTTTTCATTGGCACATCAGCATTGCAGAAGGCACAGGCTCAACCCCTGCCATGCCGTAGTTGGAATCGGTGCACCTCCTTCTTCCGACCTGGTACCCTTTTTTGCTTTATCTCCTGCTGTCCTCCTCTGCACATTCCATGCCTCAGCACTTTCCTGACAAGCCTAGGCTGTCTCCTGCTTCTGCATTTGCTCAAACCACTCCTTCCTCCTAAGGGGCCCCTTTCTCCGCTCGCCCACCAGGCTAACAAATGCATGCAGGCATTAAAGGGTCTCTTTCTCAGTGAAGTTCTCCCTAAAGTCTCCAAACAGAACTGAATTCTTTCTCCTTGGGTCTCTTGATCAAAACTGGTTTCATACTGTAAAAAAGGATGATTTCTTTCTCTCGTCTCTGCTGACATATGAGCTTGAAGACCAAGACCCTGTGAGAGGTAACATGCTGTAAGCACAGTGTGGAAGCGAGACCTACCAGGGATCAAATCCCAAAGGCTCCATGATTTTGAGCAAGATAACGGTTGGATGCACCTCTGTGCCTCAGTTTCTTCTTTAGCAAAATGGAGATAATGCATGTCTACCCCTCGGAAATTTTTTTAGATGACCATGGAATGAATGAACACATGTAAATTGTCTGGAATCATGCCTGATACATAGTAGGTTTTATAGAAGTGTTTGTTACATAAAATTTTGTTTCTGTCTTCACCTCTCAGTCACATACACAGCAAGCATTCAGAAAGTGATTTTTCAAGTTCATGAATAAATACATGAGTGCTTTGGGGCTGCCTTTATTGGTTAACTTTTGGAACTTTAAGAATGGAAAAGTGTTTGCAAAAATATTCTCTGGTTTCTCAGCATTTCTAATCTCTTCCCACAATCCTTTTTCTAACACAAGAAGCTGCCTTTTCATCCCTTCATTTTCTCTCCCTGGTTGTTGATTAATGATGGTATCAGTATGTTCGAACTAGAATCTCTCACATTTTCCTAATATACAGACATGCAATCTGGGGAGATTCTCCCTCATTGGGGTAACGTCAGCCCCAGCTCACGCTTCCAGAGTGAATGGAGGAGGCGAGAACAGAGCCGCCAACTCCAGCAGCTCCTGAAATAATCTCCTGGCTCTGCTGGCATGCAGGCAGGTATCTCGCTCCACCGAACAGCTGGCCTTTATTCCTGTCCACGTGTCTCTCTTTTCATTTTGAAGGGAAGACAGCCTGTCAAACCAAACCCAGAGAGCCTGGCTGGCTGCGAGGATTTGAAAGGGCAGAGTTTTTATTTTTCTTTGCTTTCTTGTGGTTTTCTGAAGAAACACAAAACTAACTCAGCGTTTAGAGAGAGGCAATATAACATAGTGGTTAAGTAGTTTGGAGGCAGACACACCTGGTTTGAAACCCGAATCTGTCACTTATTAGCTATGCAATGCTGGGTAAGAGACAGAAACTCTGTGAGACTTGGCTTTTGCTTTTACTTAGGTTTTGTTTCTTTTCCTAGACTATAAAATGGTTCTTATGATTAAAAAAAAAGTTAAGGCTGGGTGGGTGACTCATATCTGTAATCCCAGCACTTTGGGAGGCTGAGGCAGAAGGATCACTTGAGCCCAGGAATTCAAGACCAGCCTGGGTGACATGGTTAGACCCTGATTCTATAAAACATTAAACACACACACACACACACACACACACACACAGAGTCAGGCATGGTGGTGCATGCCTGTGATCCCAACTACTTGAGAGGCTGAGGTGGGAGGACCAGTTGAGCCTGGAAGGTCCAGTGATTGTGTCACAGCCCTCCAGCCCAGCCTGGGCAACAGAGCGAGACACTGTCTCAAAAACAAAATTATTTTAATTAAAAATCTCATAATCTAATTCATTCAAAATAGCACTGTGTGTTACCCATAGTCAGTCCTCTTACAGGTATATATTACAGGTATATACATATACATGTGTGTATATATATTTGTAGGTATATATATATTTATAAATACATGTCCTATTTGGTATCACTTCTTACAATCAATTATCTTTTATTCAAACACCTTTTGCATAGAAAGTACACAATATGTATTTGAATAGATGGATGGGTAGATATATAAATTTATGAAAGAAATTTTTATATGTGCACATATATCTACATATGATATATGTAAATATTTATAGATATATATCATATATGATATGATATATGCATATATCATATCACACACACACACAAACACACACACACACACACACACACACACACACATATATATATATATATATATATATATATATATATATATATGTTACACTGTTGTAAACATGAGACCTCAGACGTATTTCTCATTGTCATGACTAGATGGTGTGTATACCCCAAACTTACATTAAGTGTCCTATGTGTAAGTGCAGGCCACATAACATTGGGAAAAGAGGGATTAAATCATAATGCCCATTCACTGCATTTTCTACGGCTGGGGGGAAATGTAATCGTGTTATAGTTTATAGAAAGTACCATGGCTACCTTTCCCTATGCAACAGGGAGCCTGTTTACAGCTCAGATTTCAAAGAAGAATAACTAACTTCTCACCCAAACACAATAACCAGCCCTCCCTGCGTTTCACAGAAGAATATTAATTCTGCAGGGAAGACGCTAATGCGAAAGAGGACAGAGGTACAGCAGCAGAGTACTTGTGTGAGAGTAGAGAGAATCAGAGAGGAAGCAGGAGGGAAAGGGAAAGGGAGAAGGGGAGGGGGAGAGGTTTGGAGAGTGAGCTCAAATCCTGCAACAACATGCACTGGAATAAAGAAAGCGTCTGGACTATTATGGGTCATTCAGAAGCAAACTTAGGGCTTTAGAACAGAAGCAAAGCATAACCATTCCAACACACACTCAAACCATGTGGGAACCCCTGAAGATCATGCAAACCAGACCAGCATCATTCCCTTAGCCAGACTGAGTGAATAGTCTTTGCCATGCCCTCAGCAAAGAATTGTAGGCTGAGACCAAGTTTTGGGGTACCTACTCTGTCCATATTTCCTTCTTTGGAAGTTCCCCACGATCCTTGATCCTGTCTACTAAGCAGTGCTGTTTCTACTGTATAATCCATCCTCGTGACCCTAGCTGATTGGATGGGGGCGAGTCAGTCATGTGATCCAAGATGAATTAGTCCATAGTGTGGACTAAGCCAGTCAGATTTATTCTTCAAAAAGCGAATGTAAAAGATATAGAGAAAATATATAGGATCTTAATCTGCAACTTTGTAGACTTCATTCATTCATTCATTCATGAACTGATGTTTACTGAATGCGCACCTGCGGAAACAGGACCCTCAGATCCTGACTTCAGTTCTCTTTCCCTTGTGTCTGTCCTTAATTTTGTATTCCCGGTTGTTTATAAGATTGACAGGAGTGTACTTCAACTAATTGGATGGTTCTTATTCCATAGCAGGGGCTCTATTATCCTTAATTATTTCTGCATTTTAAGAAAATTTAAAATTAAAAAAAATTCTCCAGGCATCACTCTATAAAGACATCAGACTTGAGAAGCTGCCTTCCGATTATTTCAGGGCAGGGATCTCGAGGAGAGAAAAATCAGGACATCCTACTGAATCTCCCAACCTCCTTATCCTATTTTGTCTTCATGGGGCTTGTTTATGCCTGGGAGTTCTATATTCCACATACAGGAAAGAGTTTTGGGCTCACATCCCCCTTCCCTGTCTATCACATGGCACACGTGAACACAACTGCTGACAGATGCTTTGGGCACATGAGAAAACACAGAGACAGACGCTAAATGGCACTTGCGCAGAACACACTAGAGTGAATACCCTACTGCGATTGTCATCAGCTTCCACCCTGGGTTTTCGGAGGGAGTCCCGCCTTAAAAATAGCCTGTCCCTCTGTCCCCACAGGCACTTATTTGTGACAGATTGCATGTCCCAATTTTTGGTTTAGAAAACACTACACTTTATATCTAACGTACCTTCAAATGTAGTCTGGAAAGGGTCCCATTCCAGCTGATCGTCTTCACAGTGTTGTGAGAACTTCTATCTTCCGAAGCGGCGTGAGAATAAATTAAGTGACTGAAGGAGAGAATAAGGGAGGGGGTGGGGAGGAGGGGAGAGTTTAGGCTAAGGCATTACTCCCATTTTAATGACCTACAAATTCCGAGAAATAGTCACCCTGCAGTCACTTCTCATAGGGTGATTCTCTAAAGACCCTAAAATTGCCACCTGATTAAAACCTCACTTTCCACCCAGGGCTCTCAGTGAAAAGAGTATGTTTAATGACTGGAATCACTAGGGAATGCCATAGGATGTTTCTTTTGAGCTTTTCTGTGCTTGGCACATGATAAATGCTCATGAAAAGGCTGGTGAGTTGACTGGATGTCAAAGCAGAAAATGGAACATCTGCCAACAGAGCAAAGCACACATCCAGCCTCCATCCTTGCTTGATTTTGCCTCACTCTGCTCAAGCATGCTCATCTTGATTCTTGCCCTTTCCTAGCCTCCGTCCTTAGCTGAGTTTGTTTTTAGACCTCTGTGAACTGCTGGTCAATGAATCCCATTTCGTAGTTGTTGCTCTTTGGGGTCCAGGGGTTAATACAAAGAAGTCAAAGGTGATTGTGGATGGAAAGTGTGGTCTCATTCCACAGATAGAGAACCTGCAGTGTGGACCATCTGTGGCTTCCAAAGCTGTATTTAAGATGAGAATTTATTTTTTAAGTTTTCACTTATTTATTTTTGAAGATTTCCTTCACCCATGGGATGAGCATTTCTTTCTTTGTTTTTGTTTTTGATGGAGGCTCACACTGTCACCCAGGCTGGAATGCAGTGGTGTAATCTCAGCTCACTGCAACCTCCGCCTCCTGAGTTCAAGTGATTCTCCTGCTTCAGCTTCTCGAGTAGCTGGGATTACAGGCACCTGCCACCACGCCCAGCTAATTTTTTTGTATTTTTAGTAGAGACGGGGTTTCACCATGTTAGCTAGGCTGGTCTCGAACTCAGGACCTCGTGATCCACCCACCTTAGCCTCCCAAAGTGCTGGGATTACAGGTGTGAACCACCGCACCCAACTGGGATAAGCATTCCTAACTAAGGCATATAGAGCTCACAGGGTGCCCCCGCATAGCGCTATACAATCTTCTCCCAGAAGCAGCTCTCCCGGAAATTTCAGTCCTTGCTTCACCCACATCTCCTCACTGAAAGGTGGGTGGGCAGAATATGACTAAGGTGAATTTTCAACTTCATTTCTGTTGTCTCATGGAGATCTCCTGTGCTCTCCTATTAGGTCTTCAGCCCTGAAGGACTCAGATGCCGGTAGACCTTATAACACATGCATCCAGAGCCTATTAAAATAATTATTTTCATTTTAAAAAATGAAATGTCTTTCTAAACAATGGGAGTAAGGATTCTCTCCCAGACACCTTCATTGCACTGTTGCCCAAGCTTTGATTACTGTCATGTCACCAGCATTAATATTTGACATATTGCATTCCATAGCTATTAGGAATTAGTCATTTTTTTTAAAAACTGTCTCATTTGATTTTTTAAAAATACACATTTTAAAAGGAAGCTTTGTTTCATGTCTCTATGTAACTTCAATAAAAATTTACTTTTATTATTAGGAAGGAAATTTTGATTCAAGACTCCACATGTCAAATCAATTGCCATGTCAGTATTACTTAACATTAATAGAAGGAAAAAGAGTAAAAATAAACATCATGATATTTTCGCTTATGTTCATCCAAGTCGAATAAAATCTTTAAAAAGAATTTTCTCTCTCTGCCTTAGGATGCCTGAGGGCCTTTTCCACCCTGTCCTCCTGTCTTCATAAATTGTAAGGCCACATATATATTTAGCAAACATCTCTCTAGCACTCACTGGGTGCCAAGTACTGCTTGAACGGCTTTACAAAAAGGAGCAAAGTTAATCCTATCAACAATCTTACAGAGTAGAATATATTGTTATTACTATCCCCATTCTACAAATGAGAAAATCGACACACAGAACTGTGAAGTGATTTACATGAGACTACACTGGTAGGTGGCTGAATTAGGATTTTTTATTGTATTGTATTTTATTTTTTGAGACAAAAAGTCACACATTTTTGCCCAGGCTGGGGTGCAGTGGTGCCATCTCAGCTCACTGCAACCTCTGCCTCCTGGGTTCAAGCAATTCTCCTGCCTCATCCTTCTGAGTAACTGCTATTACAGGGGCCTGCCACCATGCCTGGCTAATTTTTGTGTTTTTAGTAAAGATTGGGTTTCACCATGTTGGACAGGCTGGTTTCAAACTCCTGACCTCAGGTGATCTGCTTGCCTCTGCCTCCCAAAGTGTTGGGATTATAGGTGTGAGCCACTACGCCCGGCCTGAATTAAGATTTAAACCCATGTTATTTGACAGCAGAATCTGTATTTATCACACCTGGAGCCCAGATTTTGGTTTAAAATACCACCCCAGGCTGGGCGTGGTGGCTCACACCTGTAATCTCAGTACTTTGGAAGACCGAAGTGGGTGGATCACAAGATCAGGAGTTCGAGATCAGCCTGGCCAACATGGTGAAACCCTGTCTTTACTAAAAATACAAAAATTAGCTGAGCGTGGTAGTAGGTGCCTGTAATCCCAGATACTTGGGAGGCTGAGGCAGGAGAATCACTTGAACCCAGGAGGCGGAGGTTGCAGTGAGCTGAGATTTGCCATTGCACTCGCAAGACTTCATCTAAAAAATAAAAAAGAAAGAAAGAAAAAGTATCCCAAGCTGAAAGGAGCCTCATTGTCTGGAGAAATAATTTACTCCAGGTCTGGGGCAGAGACATACAAAGTGAGCTTGGGTCATCCAATTGTTTCAGAAATCAAAGAGGTGTCAAAAATGATGGAAATGTGTCAAAACAGCCCCAAAATCCAAGTTGATGGGGCTTGCAATAGCCAAATTTGGGACAATTTTATCTTGAAAAATGACAGAGGTTGGCCATTATATGTTGAATGACTAAAATTTCATAAGTCTGTAGGGATTCTTCGAAGCGGGAAAGAAAAAAGAACTTATTTAAGGATTATTATACCAGCTAATACAGAAGGAGAAACAGAGGAAAAACAGAAAAAGTATCATTTTTTAAACTTTAGTTTTTGTGTGTACATGGTAGCGTATATATTTATGGGATACCTAATATATTTTGATACAGGCATATAATGTGTAATAATCATATCAGGGTAAATGGGGTATCCATCATCTCAAGCATTTGTCATTTCTCTATGTTGCAAATATTCCAATTATACTTTTTTAGTTGTTTTTAAATATGTAATAAATTATTGACTGTAATCACTCTGTTATGCTATCAAATACTCTTATTCATTTTACCTAACTATGTTTTTATACATATTAGCTATCCCCAGCCCCTGCCACTACCCTTCCCAGCCTGTGGTAATAACCATCCTTCTCCTCTATCTTCATGAGTTCATTTGTTTTAATTTTTACCTCCCACAAACGAGTGAGAACATGCAAAGTTTACGTTTCTGTGCCTGGTGTATTTCACTTAACATAATGACCTCCAATTCTATCCATATTGTTGCAGATGACAGAATCTCATTCTTTTTTTATGACTGCGTAGTACTCCATTGTGTAGATATACCACATTTTCTTCATTCATCAGTTTATGGACATTTAGGTTGCTTCCAAATCTTGTCTATTGTGAACAGCTCTAACAAACACGGGAGTGAGGATATCCTTTTGATATACTGATTTCCTTTCTTTTGACTATATACACCTATCAGCAAGGAAAAGTCTCGTTTTAAAACTTGCAGTTTAGTAATTATTTCAGGCAGGTGTTAGAAATAGATGCTATAACCATTTGGAGAAAGACTGGCGGAGAAAAGAGGTCTTGCCTGGTTCCAGCCTCACCCGTGGGGGCCTTTGGGAAGTAAAGGAGGATAAAGTGTGTCTTTATAAAAGGTCATCAGCTGTCACTACCTTAACCAAGTTACACACTTGTCTTCATTGATAGCATGACACCCTTACATCATTCACCTCTCAAGGCAGTGATGTAGTACCACATGCAGTGCAGAACACCATCTATAAAGGCTCCTTGATGAAAAGGTAAAACATAACTCTAATTCACGAAATTAACTAGAATCGAACTTCGATCTCATTTAGGCTCAAATTTCAGTTTACAGAAAATAGGTGAGACAGAGAAAAAAGTCCAGTGACAACACAGGAAAGCAAGGTGGCAAATCCAGGATGTGTGACATTCTGAAAGGCAACTGGCCTCTACATAAAATCCGTGTCCTAAAAATGTAGGGGGGTTGTGGCGGGTCTAGATTAAAAGGTGCCGCAATGACATAGCAAATGTATGGTGTCACAAGAATGAATTTTTAAAAATGTGTTAAAATGCATTCTTGGGACAAATGAGGAGATTTGAATTTGGGTGTTAGACGATGTCGAATTTTCATTTTCTTAGGTGTGGTAATGGTGTCGTGGTGGTAGAAGAAGAATGCCTTGTTCCTGGAAGGCAGAAGTATTTAGGGCTAATGAATCATGGCGTCTGCAGCTTCACATGGTGCAGAAAAAACATACACACACATACATAAAATAGGTATGACAGAGCATTCAGAACAAAATATTAGCCTTTGAATCTAGGTGCTATTTATTGCATTACTTTTACAACTTTTGTGAATGTTTGAAGATTTTCATAACAGCCAGTTGGAGAAAAAGAAAACAGAACGTGTACTTTTCCTGGCCCTGTCCCGCCTCCTGGAATGAGAGGAGAGGCTGTGATCCTCAGAGTGCATACCCTAAAGTCACCTCATTTGCCAGGCTCGGTGGCTCAAGCCTGTAATCCCAGCACTTTGGGAGGCTGAGGCAGGTGGATCACGATGTCAAGAGATCGAGACCATCCTGGTCAACATGGTGAAACCCCGTCTCTACTAAAAATACAAAAAAATTAGCTGGGCATGGTGGCACATACCTGTAATCCCAGCTACTCAGGAGGCTGAGGCAGGAGAATTGACTGACCCCAGGAGGCGGAGGTTGCGGTGAGCCGAGATCGCGCCATTGCACTCCAGCCTGGGTAACAAGAGCGAAACTCCGTCTCAAAAAAAAAAAAAAAAAAAAAGTCACCTCATTTACCCCGTCATGGTCCTCAGGAGGCCATGTGTCAGGGACACGTTGGACCACCATGCTCCAACACATGAAAAATTGCATTTAAGCGGCAGAGTTGAGATGCTGGTCCCTCCTAGAGCAATGGTGACTCCCAGCCCTTTCCGCTGGAGTGGGGAGGCCAGACCGTTCCCCTGCGTTGTGGAAATGCCCTGGTTTGCTGCATTGTACTCGTGCACCCCTGCAGACTTAGTTCCTTCTGTAGATAATGGCTGCAGGGTTCTCCTTACCCCCACCCCTACCCTGTAGCTTCAGCCCGTCTACACAGCAGGTTAGAAAGGGATCCAAAATCATTCGGACCCTGCAGCCTCCTTTTGATCTGAACTGTCCTGCTTTCTTTTCCTTTCCTCTAAAGCACAAAGACCAGCTGTGACATTCATTTGCCGATAATATGCCGTAAATCTTCCTGGCCTGAGACCAGCCGCAATACCAGCCGGCAGGTAAAAGGCGTGTGCCACAGGGCTCTTGGAATTGGAAGTTAAGGCCTGGTGTCTGCAGCGTGGATGGCTATCATGAATCTTTCTATCAGAACACTTTCCCTGAGATTAGGCTGCATGCCACCAAGCATATGCCTGCCCCTCTACTGCTCAGTCGGAATCAGGCTGAGCATCTTCCCTGAGCCTCTGATGTCTGACATTTGGAAACATGCTGCTACTAGCTCTGCTGAGGACGATGGGTCACAGCAGACTGGGGTCCGCGCTGACCCTGTCACAGAGAGCGACCAGCAGCCAACACGGACCTTCCAGCCCCAGAGAGACGCTTCACCGTTTCTCCTAGTTGCCTCCCGGACTCTGAGCTTTCTTCTGAGTTGCTAAAGGGGATGCCCAGCCATGCCTGTTGTTCAGCAGCCAGGAAGTTCTGCACGAGATCTAACCTCAGTTCATTGTGCTGTAGCTTGAATCGATTTCCTTGTTTTCCTTTTGGCCGATTTTGAGCTTGACGAATTCAACTGTGCTGCCTTAGACCTTTCAGTAGCGCCACAAACTCATCTCTGGTTGCCTGGGACTTTCCTGGTTTTACCACTGAAAGTCACTCAGCTGCGAAAGCCTCTCAGCCTCCCTCCCTCCCTCCTTCCTACCTTCGTTCCTTTCCTTCTTTCCTTTCTCTCCGCCTCCCTCCCTTTTTCCTTCCCTCCTTCCCTCCCTCACTCCCTCCTTCCTTCTTTCCTCCTCCCTCCCTGCCTCCCTTTCTCTCTCCTTCCCTCCCTCCCTCCTTTTCTTTCTTTCTTCCCTCCCGTGGTGTCCCTCTGCTCCTTCCTCTCTTCCTTCCTTTATTATGCCGCGTCCCAATCATCATCACTTCCAGCGGTGGTTTTTCTCGGCATCCACCTGACCCTGGAGGTGGTTGTGAGTGTCAGCTGTGGGGACTGTTTGGTTTGCTCCGGTGGGCGGGGAGCTCCATGCTTTTTGTGCCTCCTCTCAGTCATTCCTCACCGCGCCCTCTGAGGGAGAGTCCTCGCTTCCATCTACAGGAGAGGAACCCAAGGCAGACATGGGTCGTGGACCTCACCCAAGGCCATGCAGCTGCAGGGTGGAGGCGTTGAGTTTGTAGCCCAGATGAGGGGGGCTGGACCCCAGAACTGTCTCACCCAGCCAACTGCAGACACAGATCACCATTGTCCATGATTTCAAAGAGCTGCACCAGGGTCCATGGACAAGACCCAAGGACTGGAAACAAGGGGACCTGCATTCTAGTCATTCTCCATCTCTATGTGGACGCAGAAGCAAAACCTCAATGCCACTCTCTACCCCTGACATTCCCTCCAGAGCTCCTTGGTGACAGCCCTGCCTCCATTTCTTCCCGACCTCTTCCCACTCCCGACTCCACCCAGAGCCAGGTGCTTTGTCTAGAAGCCCCAGGCTGCTTCCTGTGGCTGCACTAGCTGCTCCCTCCGACTGGAGCACCTCTTTCTCCCTTGCTGATGTCCATGGAAGCTCAAGCCCTACAGCCCAGGGGGAAACAAGCCAACCAGCCAGCCTCTTACCAGCTTGCTGAGGCTTCTGCCCTTATTAGCTGTGGAGGGTCACAGTCAAACAGGGATGGTGAAACCTAGCCCCTTGCCCAGGTTCTTACCTTTTTGTGCCTCAGTGTTCTCATCTGTAAAATGGGGGCGGTGAAGATGATCATCGTAGCCTAGTTCCCTAAGGAAGCTTGCAGGAAGAGCTAAACAGGAGGAGATAAAAGCAAGGTAATCACAGTTGTGAACACACATCTAGGGCTCAGTCTCTGCCAGGCACTCTTTCGAGAACATTGCCTTTGTTGGCTACTTGAATCCACACCAGCATCCTTGAAGGTGTAATCATTCCGATTTTCCAGAAAGGGGAAATGGGACAGAGAAGCAGTGACTAACCCAAGATCTCCCAGCTATGGCGGAGTGGCTTGAGGATTGGAAACCACACGCGCTGGCTTGAGAGGCCAGGCTCGTAATCACTGTGTAGGCAGCTGCTGATGCTCAGCAGACAACAAATGGGAAATTGTGATCGGGTGTTGTTCCAGGGAAGGGTACCAGGGAAGGCTTCTCGGAGGAGGCATTTCCTGGTTTGAGACTTGGATGATGAGAAGGCAGGCAGGGGACCATCTTGTCAGTGTACCTGTCTCAGCTGCTCGTTAGTATCACCGGAGGACAGGTTTGAACCCTGCAGTGTCTGATCTTCAGCCCAGAGCAATGAAATACCAACTTCTCTGAGTGAGCCCAGGCCTCAGCATTTTTTTAAGCTTCCTAGGAGGGTCCCACATGCAACCAAGCTTGAGAACAGCTGATGTTGGGAGGGGGAGCTGGGCATTGGGGGAGGCATCTCAAGGAGCAGGGACACCCCACCTTTCCCTGGAAGGAACAATCCCCCCTTCCAGCCTGTGGCCTGCTCTTGCTCCCATAGCGCTACCCCAACGAGCAAACAGAGGAGAGAGGAATTCAAGCTCCATTTAGGGAAAAGGTTCAGAGCAGCTTTCACCTCCTAAATTCCAGGCAGGGCTGGAGTCGGCTGGGTCGATGTGGCCACCCGTCAGGCCCCCAGATGACAAATGACATTCTGAATCAGTATCTTCTCAGATACTTCTAAGCTGACCCTTGGAGATAGCTAATAAAAGACCAACCTGTCCCCTAAGATTAACGACTCCACTCTGGCATTAGAGGGAAGGAGGGCGGGTGAGGGGGGCTCTGGAATCCTTGGCTGCCCCCAGGTGCCCAGGCCCTCCCCTTGATGGTGAGGAGGAGGCAGGGAACAAAGAGGGCTCGGTGGGAGCGTCGCAGGCTGCAGGCTGTAAAGCCCCAGCCTAGGCGGAGACGCCCATCCAGCCGCCGCCTCCTGGCCCCACGCGCCAGCCAGTCTCCCTCTGGCTCCCAGCCTCATCTGGGCCCTCCGTTTCTTGCTTTTCTTTTTTGGGACGTGTTTCTGTCTTGCTGTGGGTCCCCGCTTTCCTGTGTCTCTTTCTCTGCATCTCTCTGTCTGTCTATATCTTTGTGTCTCTGTGTCTCTGTCTGTCTGAGTTTATCTCTGCGTCTCTCTGTGTCTCTGTCTCTATTTTCATGTCTCTGCCTTTCTGGGTCTCTGCAGGTCTCCCTGCGCCGCTCAGCCTGCCTTTTCCAGCTTTTCCTCCCTGCTTCCTCCTGCTTCGCTTTCTCACCTTTTTGTTTCTTTCTGTGTTTGGCTTTGTCTCTCTCAGCCCGGCTTCCCATCCCTCTCCAGTGGGGTGTGTGTGTGTGTGTGTGTGTGTGTGTGTGTGTGCGCGCGCGCGTGCGCGCGTCTCATGTTTCTTGCTCTGCCTTCTCCAGGTGTGTGTGTGTGTGTGTGTGTGTGTGAGATGTTTCTTGCTCTATCTTGCCCTGCCCCCCACCCCACTTATTCTTTTTACTTGTCTCTCTGTCTCTGACTGTATCTGTCTCTACATCAGTCTCTTGATCTCTGCATCTGTGTCTCTTTCTGTTTATGTCTCTGTGTCTCCATCTCTTTCTCTGTATCTCTCTGTCTCTCTGTCTTCTTGTTCCTGTGTTTCTATCTCTATCTTCTGTCTCTGTGTTTCCGTCTCTGTGTCTCTCTGTCTGTGTGTCTCTATCTTCATATCTCTGTTCCTCATTCCTGTGTCTCTGTCTCTTTCTCCGTGTCTCTGCCTCTGTCTCTGTTTCTCTGTATCTCCATCTTCATGTCTGTGTGTTCCTGTGTATCTGTATCCCTCTGTTTCTGTCTCTGTGTCTGTCTCTGTGTGTCTCTGGCTTCCTGTCTCTTTATCTCTGTGTCTCTGTCTCTGTGTCTCTGTATCTCAGGCTCTCTGTCTCCATGTCTATGTCTCTGTGTCTTCTCTGTGTCTCTGTCTCCATCTCTGTGTCTGTGTGTCTCTGTCTCTATCTCTCGGTCTCTTTGTCTCCATCTCTGTGTCTGTGTATCTGTCTCTCTGTGTCCCGGTCTCTGTGTCTCGGTCTCTATGTCTCTGTGTCTGTATCTCTGTGTCTTTCTCAGTCTCTGTGTCTCTGTGTCTGTGTCTGTGTCTCTGTGTCTTCGTCTCTGTGTCTCTGTCTCTGTGTCTGTGTGTCTGTGTCTTGGTCTCTGTGTCTGTCTCTCTATGTGTTTTGGTCTCTGTGTCTCAGTCTCTATGTCTCTGTGTCTCTGTGTCTGTGTCTCTGTGTCTTCATCTCTGTCTCGGTCTCTATGTCTCTGTTTCTCGGTCTCTGTGTCTCCATCTCTGTGTCTCAAATCCTGCAGCACTGATGTCATCATCCCCATGTTTCAGGTGAGGCTCTGGGAGAGGGTCAGAGAGGTTAAGAAACCTGCCCAAGGTCACACAGCTAGCAAATGGTAGAGGCAGAATTCAAGCCCAGTCTGAGTGGGCGTGAGGATCACGCCCTTTCCACTGAGTCTTTTAGCACTGTGGTGTCCACTGAGGTAGCTGCCGACCACCCGAGGCTATTAAAATTAATTAAAATGAAATAAAATTAAAAACCGAATCTCTTTGTCACACTGCACACAATTCAAGTACTCAGTAGTCGCATGTGGTCGGAGCCTACCCTACTCAACATCAGACACAGAAAATTTCTGTGAATGCAGAACGTTCTATTGGACAGCCGTGTTTTAATTTAACACGGGGGAGTCTTTTGTGGGAGAACAAAAGCAAACAGAATGATATGGAAATCGCCCTAGGTCACTCCCTGGTCCCTGTCCTGTCCATGTGTGAAGTTGCCTGGAAGCCTCTGGGCTCAAACAGCCTTCTCTGTCTCTAAGCACCTGCCAGCGGTATCACCTATGCCATCCAAGCCTGCCTTTACCACCCTGTTTGTGTCGGAATGACCACAGAAGAACAAGCCGCTTTCATTAGGGGAAGAGGAGAGATGTGTACATTCTTCTAGAAGGGAGAAGAAGCGCAGTCTGACGCCAGAAATGGAATTTTCTTATTTCAGCTGGTGTCCAGGGCTTTGAACCCTTCCACAACATGAACAGCTTACCTCGTTGCACCCTATCAAAAACATTTCCTAGTGCCAGCTCCTCCCTCAAGGTCACCTTGAAATCGTTTCCCTGCTCCAGGCATCCTGAATCTTCCTTAGCCTAATAGAAACCAGTTTTGAAATCAGAAAATTGTGTCTTGCCTCTGTAATGAGTCATGGAAAAGAGGGAAATAAATACTTACATTTTCTTGCAAGCTCACCGGGCTGGGCAATCGGAATACCCCAGGATCTGCTGGCCCCACCTGCCATCCGCGGTCTTGGCCTCATGCAGATGTCTCTGCGGGCAGCTGATGTCTCAGTGGTTCTCGCAGGGTTGCTCAGGAACGAGTTCTCTCCTTTAGCTTTCAGGCATCCCCGTGCTTCTCTTCCAGGCACTAGTCGTCCCTGCCGTAGAACTCTCTTCTGCTAGCTGTTCTGCCCGGGACCTGGGCTCCAAAGAATCCCTCTAGCTTTGATGGTTGCCGTTCTAAGCTCAAGCTACTCTATGGTCTAGGACAGAGTGGAGAATTGTTCTCTTCCCCTTCCTGCCTTATTTTGATACGCAATTAGAAGTGACCCAGGGCAATGCTGCTTGGCCCCAACAACTTATGGCATTTACTACAGTAAATGGCCTAAGTAAACCTTCTATTTGTTTTTTGGTTGGAGTTTGGCTCTTGTTACCCAGGCTGGAGTGCAATGGCGTGATCTCAGCTCACCACAACCTCCGACTCCTGGGCTCAAGCAATTCTCCTGCCTCAGCCTCCCAAGTAGCTGGGATTACAGGTATGCACCACCATGCCTGGCTAATTTTGTATTTTTAGTAGAGATGGGATTTCTCCATGTTGATCAGGCTGTTCTTAAACTCCCAACCTTAGATGACCCGCCCACATTGACCTCCCAAAGTGATGGGATTATAGGCATGAGCCACCGAACAGGTTTTATTTTTGTCTGATCTTAGAGTGGTATGTACAGTGGTTAAGAATATTAAAAACAGGCTAGGCACTGTGGCTTATGTCTGTAATCTGAGCACTTTGAGAGGCCGAGGAGTCAGGATCACTTGAGTCCAGGACTTGAAGACCAGCCTAGGCAACATAGTGAGACCCTGTCGCTACTAAAAATAAAAAAATTAGTTGGGTATGGTGGTGTAAGCCTGTAATCCCAGCTCCTCAGAAGGCTGAGGCAGGAGGATCACTTGAGCCCAAGAGGTTGAAGCTACAGAAGAGTTCCAGTTGAGCTGGAAAAAAAAAAATATTAAAAACAAGTTATTAATGACATTTGTTAAATATGTCATTAGACTTTCAAGAAAAATTGTTCAAGGGAAGCTTTACAACAGGGTTTTGAAGTAGGGGAGAAAGATGGAGTCCAACTCCAAATAAAATAAGAAAAGTGAAAATTTACAGACAAGGAGTAGGATAGTGGGTGGAGGTTGGTGGGTGGAAACTCGCTAAGAAATAAGGTAATTATTGGCCGGGAGAGGTGGCTTGTGCCTATAATCCCAGCACTTTGGGAGATCGAGGCGGGTGGATCACCTGAGGTTAGGAGTTCGAGACTACCCTTGCCAACATGATGAAACCCTATCTCTACTAATAACACAAGACAGTTAGCTGGGTATGGTGGCACACACCTGTAATCTCGGCTATTTGGGCAGCTGAGGCAGGAGAGTCACTTGAACTCATCAGTCGGAGGTTGCAGTGAGCCAAGATTGCACCATTGCACCCCAGCCTGGGAGACAAGAGCAAAACTCTGTCTCAAGAAGAGAAAGAGAGAGAGGGAGGGAGGGAGGGAGGGAGAGAGAGAGAGAGAGAGAGAGAGAAAGAAAGAAAGAAAGAGAGAGAGGGAGAGGGACAGACAGACAGAGGAGAGAAAGAAAAGAAAAGAAAGAAAGAAAGAAATATGGTAATTCTTTACTAAACTGACCTAACAGGGTTTTTGTGGAAGGTAGACCAGAGGGATAACATATTGAGGGAGGGAGATTTTCAGTAAATGGACTCAACAGGATTCTTGCTAAAAAGGGGATAAATGAGCTTGTAATAAGGCCAAAGGCCAATGCAGCACCCACGCAGACAGAGACCTCCGAACAGCCTGGCGACAGTCAGCTCAAGTTGAGAATCTTTGTCAAGAGCATGAGCAGTGCAGCCAGGTGACCTCTGTTTGAATCCTAGCTCTGTTGCTAGCTGGTTGTGTGACCTGAGGTTAAGTTACCCAACCCCTCTGTGCCTCAGTTTCTTCATCTTTAAAGCAGGGATAATAATATTGACCTTATAAGTGTGAAGACTGAATTAGTTGGTTTTGCTTTTGTCAATTTTATATGTTTCTGTTCTTTGGATACAAAAATGCCTCAAGGAGCCAAGTGTGGTGGCTCACATCTGTAATACCAGTACTTTGGGAGGCTGAGGCAGGAGGATCGCTTGAGCTCGGGAGTTCAAGTCCAGCCTGAGCAGCATAGCGAGACCCTAGCTCTACTAAAAATAAAAAATTCAGCCAGGTGCAGTGGCTCACACCTGTGGTCTTGGCTACTCAGGAGGCTGAGGTGGGAGGATTGCTTAAGGAGAGCAAGTGTGCAGTGAGCCATGATCACACCACTGCACTCCAGTCTGGGCAACAAAGTGAGACCCTGACTCTAAAAATAACTTTAGAAATTTAGCCTGTGTGCAGTGGCTCACACCTGTAATTCCAGCACTTTGGGAGGCTGAGGCAGGCAGATTACGTGTGTTCAGCAGTTCTAGACCAGCCTGGGCAACATGGTGAACCCCTGTCTCTACTAAAATACAAAAAATTAGCCGGGCATGGCAGCTTGTGCCTGTAGTCCCAGCTACTCAGGAGGCTGAGGTAGGAGAACTGCAAAAAACCCAGGAGGCGGAGGGTGCAGTGAGCCGAGATCATGCCACTGCACTCCAGCCTGGGCAACAGAGTGAGACACCATCTCAAAAAAAGAAAAGAAAAAAGGGGGAGGAAATTAAAAAGAAAATCCCCTGGCGAGGTTTAGCCATCACCATCACACCATGCTCAAAACCTCTCCTCCTCCCACAGGGAGCTTTGTCCCTAGATATTTGCATTATCTGACCCTTTTGCCCCATTTCCTAGCAGGCTTTTCTAGACCATTCAAGCCCCCAATAGACCTCCCCTTTCTGGCTGTCCTCTATCCTGTTTGGTTGAATCCTTCCTGCTCACCCTGACCATCTGCAATCTGCATGTACTTTGCCTTTCTTCCCAGATTCTCCAGCCTCATTGCAAAACCCTTACTCTGAGATCCTGGAACTCATATTCTACCCAACCCTCACCAGTTCTTGCTGGGCTGTCCATAGGTACACATTCCTATTGTTTCAGCCTGACCTCTTACTTGGGACCCAGAATGAGCATGGGTCCACGGTGGATACACTGAGGCTCAGAAACAGCTCTCCTGTTCCCACCCTGACCCCAGCAGGATGCAGTGACCAGACCCACTCCCTCCTGGCTTCCATCAGTGGAGGGAGGTACCACAGGCATGGATGGATACAGGAACCCCTCGATTCCCAAGTGTGCTCTGATAGAACAAAGTGCTGACAATTTCAAGGAGGGTTTCTTTTCTTTTTTAACAGTAACGTCTAAATCCCTTTCCAGGCTGCAGGGACTCAGGATTTTTCATTTAGTATGTGCTGTCCCTCTCCTTCAGTTCATTGGCTTCAGACTGATTATCTGACATTTGTCTGCATTACATTGGCTTTTCCTCTGACCGCCTGAGTCACCCACAATAACCCGGGCCAGCCCCAACCCAATCTACATGTAGGTGTGTGCATGTGTGTGTAGTTTGAGAGTTTCTATCAGAGCAGTTTCAGGGACAGGGTGGGGTGAAGACATTGCCCGGAGTCTCAGACCAGGTTGCGGTTATGGAGGGAGAAGACCTATTGCTGCAGGAACTGTGTTTCTGCCTCAGTTTCCTGATGTGTAAAACAGGAATGATGGCTACCTCATAGAGTTATTGTGAGAACCAAGTCAGTATTCAAGGGCCAGGTGTGGTGGCTCACGCCTGTAATCCCAGCACTTTGGGAGGCCGAGGCGGGTGGATCATGAGGTTAGGAGATCGAGACCAGCCTGATGAAACCCCGTCTTTACTAAAAATACAAAAAATTAGCCAGGTATGGTGGCAGGCACCTGTAGTCCCAGCTACTTGGGAGGCTGAGGCAGCAAAATTGCTTGAATCTGGGAGGCAGAGGTGGCAGTGAGCTGAGATCACGCCACTGCACTCCAGCCTGAGCCACAGAAGGAGACTACATCTCGAAACCCAAAAAAACAAACCAAAACAAAAATAATCAGTATTCAGAACCCCACCCTGGTATGTAATAAATACTATGTCAATACTTACTATCATCACTGTTGTTATAGCAATTGCTCTAGCAGCTATAGCAGATGAAGAGCCAACATTTTCAGAATGATACAATCATGGCCACCATTGCTAAGTACCCACTGAGTTCTAAGTACTGTGGGCTGAGTACTTAGTTTTTTCAACAAAATAGAAGTGCTTTCTTTTCCTGTCCTCACTTTTTAAAAATGCATGTTAATTATAGAGTTAAAAATCTGTAGAGTACACTGCTAGGTAAAATAGGAAAGTATGGGTGGCTAGCAGAGTGTCTCTGATACATAGTGAGAAGTTAATAAATATTAACTGAAGAATGGCAAGTTGAGCAAATGATTAAATAAAGGTCTATATGCTGTACCCCACCCAGAGCAACTACTCTTGACATTTTGATATGTACATTTCCAGAAGTTTTCTTACACATGCTGTCATACTTTTTTGTTCTTTTACAAAAGCAAGGTTATATTGTACATAATTATTTGTAAATCACTTTTTATTTCCACACAACTATTTATTGCAGTCATCTTTCTCATTTATTGAGCATCTTTTTATGGTAGTAACTATGATAGAAAGAATATACTGTGACTTTGAATTCTCCAATGTTGATCATAATCAGAGCAGACCCAAGGAAAAGAGATGTATTTAATTCACAGAGTTATTAACTGTCTAGTTAAAATGAGAATATAAAATTTAAGTTTAAAAATTTTTAAAGAAGCATATCAGTGATTATTGTGTGGTACTTAAATTAAGGTACAGATCACACACACATACACACATTGGGTATTAACACCTTTGAATACCTGCATGCTGTTTCAATCAATGGATGTACTGTATTATACTAAATTCCTGCTTGTTGCATACTTAGGTTATTTCAAAAAGTGTGACCAATTTGATTGGTAAGCTTTAAGTCATTGAGGTAAAACCAGAAATATATACTTTTCCAATAGCTGCTATTACCTCTACCCTTTCAAATTTTTCCTGTCCTGTTACCTAGCAGGCTTCCTCAAGGAGATCGCTAGCTTAGTTCAGACGGATACATCCTAGTATTAAAAGCTCTGTTTGGATGCTGGAGAGGATGTGGATAATTAGCAACGCTTTTACACTGTTGGTGGGAGTGTAAATTAGTTCAACCATTGCGGAAGACAGTGTGGCGATTCCTCAAGAATCTAGAACTAGAAATACCATTTGACCCAGCAATCCCGTTACTAGGTAAATATCCGAAGGATTACAAATCATTCTGTTATAAAGACACACACACACATATGTTTATTGCAACACTGTTCACAATAGCAAAGACTTGGAACCAACCCAAATGCCCATCAGTGATAGACTGGATAAAGAAAATGTGTCACTTATACACCATGGAATACTATGCAGCCATAAGAAAGGATGCGTTCATGTCCTTTGCAGGGACATGGATGAAGCTGGAAACCATCACTCTCAGCAAACTGACACAAGAACAGAAAATCAAACACCACATGTTCTCATAAGTGAGTGCTGAACAATGAGAACACATGGACACAGGGAGGGGAACATCACACACTGGGGCCTGTCAGGGGGTGGGGACTAGGGGAGGGATAGCGTTAGGAGAAATACCTAATGTAGATGACGGGGTGATGGATGCAGCCAACCACCATGGCATATGTCTACCTACGTAATCTGCACATTCTGCACAGGTACCCCAGAACTTAAAGTATAATAAAAAATTTTTAAAAATGAAGGTCTCTGTTTGAACTTGGTTCTTAAGATTCGGTCTTGGTCACTGGACAATGTCAGTTTCACGTGCTATTTGACACGCCCCTCCCCCCATCCATCTTCCATTCTACTTGCAAAGCTGGGACTGCAGAGAACCAAGTGGGACTTGTCTCCTATCATCCCTGTGGTCAGTCGGCACTATTATGATGTCCCGATGCTTTCTTATTTAGTTCAGGAAGCACTAAACTGGTCAGCAAGCAGAGAGAGAGGGACTGGCAGCCCCTTCTTATAAATGCCTGCAAACTTAGTGAGCAATCTTCTTTGTGCTCCTCTCATTTTGTCACAAGGAGTAGACCCTCAGGGGAAGTAAAAGGAAGTAGGGAGAATCTCTCTGAATGCTGCGCCTCTTCAAAGGATAACTTCACTCTCCCTCCCTGACTTACACGTTCTGAGGAACAGGCATAGCAAAGGATCAGAGTGGGTTCAGCTGAAGTGGCTCCTCTATCCCATCGTATGCTGAAGCTGCTCATACTGGCTTGCTGGGTGGGGGCGGGGGGGGCAATTGTTAGTATCTCTTCCAGACTGCATTCACAAGGGCACATTGGAACCTCAAAATCGGCCCTGGTGGGAATATTTACACCATGAAAATTCATATCCTATGACAACCCGCTGTCTCCACCTCCACCCCGTAGCTGATTGTTGAACAGTTACCAGCATACCACTACCTCAAACCTAACCTTTCAGGGAGAAGCCTGGCCAAATACTGATGGTTACTATCCTTAAAATGTGGGATGCTTATTACCTTTTCCTCTCAGCCTTTAGAGGCCAGTTACGGAAAAGATCACACCATCGTAAAAAGAATTTCATCTTATAAATGATGCTTTGATGAGCAACTTTTTGCACTTAACCTGCCCCATTTGAGTGATTATTTACTTTGGCTAAATTCCTAGAAGCAGAAATGCTGAATCCAAAGGTATATCTAAAGTTTCAGATACTGTGGTTCAAATATCCTAAATATCCTTCAGAAAATATGAACCAATCTATACTTCCATCAGCAACATGCCTGGTATACTGTACCCTTACTGCAAGTAAATATTATTATTTCAAAATCTATTTTTTAACTCTTTTATGCAAAAAATGTGATTAGTTTTCATCTGGAATTCTTTGACTACCAATATGTTTGCATAGTTTTCTGGAAAATTCATGAACAGCATTTCCTAAATATACTCTCTTCCTTTTTTTTTTTTTTTTTTTTTTTTTTAAGACAGCGTCTCTCTCTGTAGCCCAGGCTGGAAAGCAGAGGCACAGTCTCGGCTCACTGCAACATCTGCCTCCCGGGTTCAAGCAATTTCTCCTGCCTCAGCCTCCTGAGTACTGAGTACCTGTGACTACAGATGCCTGCCACCATACCTAGTTAATTTTTGTGTTTTTAGTAGAGACAAGGTATTCACCATGTTGGCCAGGCTGGTCTTGAACTCGTGACCTCAGGTGATCCACCTGCCTTGGCCTCCCAAAGTGCTGGGATTATAGGTGTGAACCACCATGCCCAGTCTTTTTTTTTTTTAATGAATTTCTAACAAGGCGGGTGAGAATGGCATCCACAGAAGAGGACAGGGAATGAGAGGGCTGCCTGTCGGATAATACCCGGTTTCCTCCCCACCTATCCTGAGCTCTGTCTGAGCAGAACAGTGAGATCTGTGATTCTTGGAGCTCTGTCTGAACCTTCTTAGAGGCCACAGTTTAATTAAAACCTTTCTCACATGATACATTATCTATAAAAGCAATTCGGTTAGAATATTGATTTTGCTGTGTGGTTACAGAATTCCCCTAGGAAGTCTTATTCCTTTATCTGTGGCTTTCTGGTCATAGTATCTGCAGACTTCTTTGTAAGGAGGTGTACTCACCCACACTCATATGCCTGGGCACACACACACAAACTCACACTCAGAAACATGCATAAACATTCATATGCTTAGACACACATGTACACATAGGCACACACACACGCATGGGATTACATGCACACACAGACTCATACATGGAGACACACACCATGCTTAAAAACAAAGACACAGACACACTCATGCAGACACCATACCACACATGTATATACATACCTGGATACACATGCACACACTTATTCAGATGCATGCTCAAACTCACATGCCTAGAAACACATACACATACACACAAAGACACACTCATACTGACTCACACATGTGTGCATGGCATATGTACACCCATCCCGACACCCTATCCTTCCCTTTACACACATTGCTGCTGCTGTATTCAATTTCCTCCGGTTTTTCAAACATGCCACCATCACTCTTGCCTCAAGACCTCTGTGTACACTATTTCTTCTTCCTGGGACCCTTTCCCCTCTACCTGTCACTTGGCCAACTCCTGTGCATCCTTCATGTCTCTGTTGAAGAGTCACTTCCTTCAGACACCTCCCCTGCTTCCCTGGGCAACCTTGGAGCCTATTGCCGTTCTGGCACTCACGGAGGTTTGGGATCATTACTCCATGAGGGTGGATTTTGATGTCCACTCTGCTCCTTGCTATTTCTCAGGACCTGGAAAGTACCTGGCACATGGCAGGTATGCCAAAAATATTCATTGTGAGTAAACTGAGGCTCTGATTCACGAAGGAGGTGTAGCTGATTAGCAACAGGAGCAGGACTTGTTGACTCCAGAGTCCATATCCTTTATTTTTTGTTTGTGTTGTTTTGAGGTGGAGTCTTGTTCTGTCGCCCAGGCTGCAGTGCAGTGGCATGATCTCTGCTCCCTGCAACCTCCACGTCCCAGGTTCAAGCGATTCTCCTGCCTCAGCCTCCCGAGTACCCACCACCATGCCTGGTTAGTTTTTGTATTTTTAGTAGAGACAGGGTTTTACCGTGTTGGCCAGGCTGGTTTTGAACTACTGACCTCAGGTGATCTGCTCACCTCAGCCTCCCAAAGTGCTGGGATTACAGGCATGAGCCACTGCACCCACCCCATGTTCTTTATTTTTTATGCACAGACTCTGTTCCTCACTGACACTTCATTTTTCAGGTGATTCTTTTGTCTATTTATAAACGCCCGTGTGCACATACATACACACATAGGCACACACATAAACCACAGGAAAGGTATTTATATGACTTTTCATTTGGGAATTTACCCTTCAACCCATTCATCCACCTGTCTCGTGCCCCTAAGCTCCATGAAGAAAGAGTCTCTGTCTTGTTTCCTGTGGTAATAACCTCTGTGCATAGCACAGTACCAGCCCCTCAAAATTATTTGTTAAATGAACAGATGAAACTGTTAAATAAACAGTAGCTGAACATCTACAAGGCACTGGGCAAGGTGCTAATGGGTTTGAAGAGACAAATAAAAACAGCCCTTGACCTTGAATATAGTGTTGCCTGGTTGGGGAAACTATCAAATCAATCTTTGCCCTTTGGGATATGCAGACATTCTAGTCCTTTTCTGACCCTCTTTCATGTATATAGACAGGAGAACCAAAGGCACACATACAGTTGCATGTGTGTTACTGAAACTCACACATACCCACAGACAGACGCCCAAGCACCCTTTGCACACATACCTGCACATCTAGGCCCCCTGTCTAAGATGATTATAAACGGGCTGCAGCATTTTTAGCCCCACCTGGTTTGTTTCCTCTGAGTTCAAAGGAGTTTATTAATTTCAGCCCCTTCATGTGGAACTTGCAAAGCCTCCTGTAGGAGATATCCATGGCAACTGTGGGAGCCATCTGAAAAGGAAGATATTAACCTTTTGGAGTCTGCTGTCCACTTTGTCTGTCTCCCTTAGCCTATTTAATATATTTCTCGGAATCTCTGAAATAACAAGAAGCAGCTGCACCTGGGAGTGGTCAAGTCTAGGATGGGAGATGCCTCCTTCATGCAGGAGGATCTGCTACCCCTGCAGGCTAGTGCTCCAAGAGCTAAAGGGCCAGCTGGTGTTTGAGCTAGAGGTGGAGAGGGGGGCTGGGACGATGTAGGCCTTGGCTTCAACTTTGCCCCCAAACTGCAGGCGGAACTTTCTGAAATTATCAAAAGATGTCATTGTGGGTCTTGCTGCCTCCAATATGACCTTTTCAGTAAAAGTAAAAAAATGCCTGGTGCCTCCTCTTTGGATCTAGAATGGATTGTTTCTTCAAGCTGGTCAGCTCATTTCCTGACCTTGGGCAATCCACCCCAATTTTCTGATCTGTCTCTCTGGTTTTTTTCTTTTTTTTCTTTTGGAGTCTCGCTCTGTTGCCCAGACTGGTGTGCAGTGGTGCAATCTCCGCTCACTGCCACCTCCACTTCCCAGGTTCAAGTGATTCTCCAGCCTCAGCCTACTGAGTAGCTGGGGCTACAGGCGCACGCCACCACATCCGACTAATTTTTGTATTTTTAGTAGAGATGGGGTTTCACCATGTTGGCCAGGCTGGCCACAAACTCCTGACCTCAGGTGATCCACCCACCTCGGCCTCCCAAAGTGCTGGGATTATAGGCATGAGCCAACGTGCCCAGCCTGATCTCATCCATGGGACAAGGAATGCATCTGATAAAGCCCTTGGCAGATGGGAGACCTCTAGGGTGCAGCACAGCTTGGGGAGAAGGTGGGTTCAAACCTTAAGTTCATTAGAATACTTGCCATGTATCTCTGAGTTTCTTCTCTCTAAGCCTCAGTTATTCATCAGTAAAATGGGTACAATAATACATACTTGACCAACCCATTGAGAAGACTGAAGGAAATTGTGCTTGCAAGCAGTTTAGGTGTTGTCTTTGATGTGTAGTAGGTGCTCAGAAAATAACAATTTATTTGTTTAATTTTTTTAAAAAAAAAATTTCAATAGTTTTTGGGGAACAGGTGGTTCTTTGTTACATGGGTAAGTTCTTTCATGGTGATTTCTGAGGTTTTGATGTATCTATCACCCTAGCAGTGTACACTGTACTCAATAAGTAGTTTTTGATGCCTCAGCACCTTCACCCTTCTTTCTGAATCCCGAAAGTCCATCATATCATTCATATGCCTTTGCATCCTCATAGCTTAGCTCCCATTTATAAGTGAGAACAGATGATACTTGGTTTTCCATTCCTGAGTTATTTCACTTATAATAATGGCTTCCAAGTCCGTCAAATTTGCTGCAAAGGCCATCATTTCATTCCTTTTTTGTGGTTGAGTAGTATTCCACAGTAGACATGTACCACGATGTCTTTATCCACTGGTTGGTTGGTGGGCAGCTAGGATGGTTTCATATTTTTGCAATTGCAAATTGTGCCACTATTGACATGCACGTGTGTGTGTGTGTGTGTGTGTGTGTGTGTGTGTGTGTGTCTTTTTCATATGACTTCCTTTTCTTTGGGTACTCAGAAGTGGGATTGCAGGATGGAACGGCAGTTCTGCTTTTGGTTCATTAAGGAATCTCCATACCATTTTCTACAGTAGTTGTGCTTGTTTACGTTCCCACCAGCAGTGTAAAAGAGTTTCCTTTTCACCAGATCCATGGCAACATCTATTATTTATTTATTTATTATTATTACTATTTTTGTCATAGGCGGGGTCTTGCTCTGTCACCCAGGCTGTAGTGCAGTGGTGTGATCTCAGTTCACTGCAACCTCTGCCTCCTGCATTCAAGTGACTCTCCCAACTCGGCCCCTCGAGTTTCTGGGACTACAGGTGGCCGCCATCATGCCTGGCTAACTTTTGTATTTTTGGTAGAGATGAGGTTTCATCATGTTGCCCAGGCTGGTTTTGAACTCCTGATCTCGAGTGATCTGTCTGCCTCAGCCTCCTAAAGTTCTAGGATTATAGGTGTGAGCCACTGTGCCTGGCCTTTTTTGATTTTTTTTTAAATTGTACTTTGGGCTCTGAGGTATATGTGCACATCCTGCATCCTGCAGGATTATTGCATAGATACATTAATGCCATGGTGATTGGCTGTCTCCATCCTCCCACCCACCACCCCACCTATCGCCTACATCAGGCATTTCTCCTGGTTTTCTCCCTCCCCATTCTCCCTACCTCCCACACTGTCCCTCCCCTCCCCAACCCCACCACTATCCCTCCCCTCCCCTCTCCTCCACCCCCATCCGCATACCCAGTGAATGTTGTTCCCTTCCCTGTGCCCAAGTGTTCTCATTGTTCATTACCTGCCTATGAGTGAAAACATGCAGTGTTTGGTTTTCTGTTCTTGTGTCAGTTTGCTGAGAATGATGGTTTCTAGATTCATCCATGTCTCTCCAAAGGACACTAACTCATCATTTTTTATGACTGCATAGTATTCCATGGTGTATATGTGCCACATTTTCTTGGTCCAGTCTATAATTGACGGGCATTTGGGTTGGTTCTAGGTTTTTGTTACTGTAAACAGCACCGCCGTGAACATACAAGTGCATATGTCTTTATAATAGAACAGTTTATAATCCTTTGGGTATATACCCAGTAATGGGATCGCTGTGTCAAATGAAATTTCTATTTCCAGATCATGCAGGAATCGCCACACTGTCTTCCATAATGGCTGAACTAATTTACACTCCCACCAACAGTGTAAAAGTGTTCCTATTTCTCCACATCCTCTCCAGCGTCTGTTGTCTCCAGATTTTTTAATGGATCGCCATTCTAACTGGCATGAGATGGTATCTCAGTGTGGTTTTGATTTGCATTTCTCTAATGACCAGTGATGATAAGCATTTTTTCATGTTTGTTGGCCTCATGTATGTCTTCTTTTGAAAAGTGTCTGTTCATATCCTTCACCCACTTTTGAATGGGTTTGTTTCTTTCCTTGTAAATCTGTTTTAGTTCTTTGTAGATTCTGGATATTAGCCCTTTGTCAGATGGGTAGATTGCAAAAATTTTTTCCTATTCTGTTGGTTGCCAGTTCACTCTACTGATTGTTTCTTTTGCCGTGCAGAAGCTGTGGAGTTTGATTAGGTCCCATTTGTCTATTTTGGCTTTTGTTGCCATTGCTTTTGGTGTTTTAGTCATGAAGTCCTTGCCTATGCCTATGTCCTGAATGGTTTTGCCTAGGTTTTCTTCTAGGGTTTTTATGGTGTTAGGTCTTATGTTTAAGTCTTTGATCTATCTGGAATTAGTTTTAGTGTAAGGTGTCAGGAAGGGGTCCAGTTTCTGCTTTCTGCACATGGCTAGCCAGTTTTCCCAACACCATTTATTAAACAGGGAATCCTTTCCCCACTGCTTGTTTTTGTCAGATTTGTCAAAGATCAGATGGTTGTAGATGTGTGGTGTTGCTTCTGAAGCCTCTGTTCTGTTCCATTGGTCTATATCTCTGTTTTGGTATCAGTACTATGCTGTTTTGATTACTGTAGCCTTGTAGTATAGTTTGAAGTCAGGTAGCATGATGCCTCCTGCTTTGTTCTTTTTGGTTAGGATTCTCTTGGCTATGCAGGTTCTCTTTTGGTTCCATATGGAGTTTAAAGTGTTTTTTTCCAGTTCTGTTAAGAAGGTCAGTGGTAGCTTGATGGGGATAGCATTGAATCTATAAATTACTTTGGGCAGTATGGCCATTTTCACAATTTTGATTCTTCCTAACCATGAGCATGGAATGTTTTTCCATCTTTTTGGGTCCTCTCTTATTTCCTTGTCTTTCTTGCTCTGTTCACTACCCTTCACCCTGTGCCACGTGATGCAGATCTGAATGGAGCTGGCCCTTGTGAGGCTCTCTGTGTAGCAGACCACACAAATGAGCAAACACACACTTATGAGGCTATGAAGAAAACTGTGAATTCTGCATAAGGAAGGCAGGGAATCTTCCCAGAATAGGTGGCATCCTTCCAGGATACAGTGACCAGTTAGACCAGAAAGGGAATCCACTTTCTGTAGAGTGGTATTCCTGAAAGGTGGCGGTATAGTTTTGTCTCCGTGGGACATGTAGAAATGTCTGGAGACATTTTTGGTTGTCGCAGCTGTGGAGAAGTGCTACTGGGATCTCATTAGCAAGTGATGCCGCTGACATCTTAGGATGCATAGGGCAGCTTCCCGCAACAGAGATTTATCCAGCCCACAGTGTATATAGCACCACGGTGGAGAAACCTTGCTGTAAAACATCATGATATTCTTTTTTTTTTTTTTTTTTTTTTTTTTTTTTTTTTTTTTGGAGAAAGAATCTTGCTCTGTTGTCCAGGCTGGAGTGTAGTGGCACAATCTCATCTCACTGCAACCTCCACCTCCCAGGTTCAAGCAATTCTCCTGCCTCAGGCTCCTGAGTAGCTGGGATTACAGGCACACACCATCATGCCTGGCTAATATTTTGTATTTTTAGTAGAGATGGGTTTTTGCCATGTTGGCCAGGCTGGTCTTGAACTCCTGGCCTTAAGAGATCCACCCATCTCAGCCTCGCAAAGTGTTGGGATTACAGGCGTGAGCCACACTTCTCGGTCAGCACTGTGATATTCTTTGTCATAAAAGTGATCATTACTACAGATAACTGAGCACTTACTTCGTATCAAGCACCACACTGGGCTTTCTGCATATATTACCACATTTAGTTCTTACAACCAGTCTATGAGAGAATTTTCATTGACTCTATTTTTGTTGTTGTTGTTGAGATGGAGTCTTGTTCTGTCACTCAGGCTGGAGTGCAGTAGTGTGATCTTGGCTCACTGCAGCCTCAGTCTTCTGGGTTCAAGCAATTCTCCTGCCCCAGCCTCCCCAGTAGCTGGGATTATAAGTGCCCACCACCATGCCCGGCTTATTTTTGTCTTTTTAGTAGAAATGGTGTTTCACCATCTTGGCCAGACTGTTCTCAAACTCCTGACCTCGTGATCTGCCTGCCTTGGCCTCCCAAAGTGCCAGGATTATAAGCATGAGCCACCATGCCCGGCCCATTGACTCTATTTTAAAGCTAAGGAAACTGAGGCTCACAGAGATTAAGGAACTTGCCCAGCATTTCCCAGAATCAGAAGCCAGGTTTGGAATTTAGATCCCTTAGACTCCAAATCCAATTTCTTTTTTTTAAACCTCACTGTGCTGTCTCAAATGTCTCCACTGGGGACGTATCTGGGGCTTGCTTCGACCATCCACCGCACATGTGGCATGAAGGGTGAGTCAAACTAGCTTAAAGATTCAGGGATGAGGGGCTACTGCTGCCTTTGAAGGGGCCCTCTTGGGTCTTTATTCTGGCAGGGAAGGTTAATGGGGTTCAGCTCAATAACACGAGCACTTCCATGAGTGGAGTGGAGCATAAGCAGAAGAGGAGCAGCTCACCCTTTCCTCCCCTTCCCTTATGTCGTGATGCAAGTTCTGCTTGTGATGCTGCTGCTTCTGTTACTATTACTATGATTATTACTACATCAGATATTAAGGAACACACCCTCAGCTATGCCTTTTATTCACTTGGTGTTATTTAAGTCTCTTAGCAACCCAGTGAGATAGTTATGATTGCTTCTATTTCATATATACAAAACAAAACTGAGGCTCAGAGAAGGGTCAAACACAAGAGGCAGGGAGAACCAGGTGCAGTGGCTCACATCTGTAATCCCAGCACTTGGGGAGGTTGAGGCAGGCGGATCACCTGAGGTTGGGAGTTTGAGACCAGCCTGACCAATGTGGAGAAACCCTGTCTATACTAAAAATAACAAAAATTAGCCAGGCATGGTGGCGGGCACCTGTAATCCCTGCTACTTGTGAGGCTGAGGCAGGAGAATCGCTTGAACCTGGGAGGCAGAGGTTGTGGTGAGCTGAGACTGCACCATTGCACTCCAGCCTGGGCAACAAGAGTGAAACTCCATCTCAAAGAAACAAACAAACAAAAGAGGCAGGGCTGGTAATTGAATCTATATTATTGTCTTAGTGGTTACCAGCTGGGGAGCAAACTATTCCCCCAAGGATAGGATATGATATGGACACCCAAATATCTGGAGACATGACCAGGTGTGGTAACTCATGCCTGTAATCTCAGCACTTTGGGAGGACAGCATGAGGATCACTTGAGGTCAGGAGGTCGAGTCCACCCTGACCAACATGGTGAAACCCCTTCTCTACTAAAAAATACAAAAATTAGCTGGATGTAGTGGTGTGTGCCTGTAATCCCAGCCACTTGGGAGGCTAAGGTAGGAGAATCACTTGAACCCCAAAGGTGGAAGCTACAGGGACAATTTTGTGTCTCCAGGTAATATTTGTGTGTGTCATATGTGCTACTAGCATCTAGGGGGTAGAGGCCAGGGATGCTGCTAAACATCCTTCAATGCGCAGAACAGGCCTCCCACTGAGTTTCCTGGCCCCAAATGTCAGTTATGCTGATGTTGAGAACTCTGGACTCTACCTCAAAAGCCCTAGCCTTCTCAGCGTGCAATAGGATTGATGGTTTCTGAATTCTGTTTAGTCATTATTTATATAAAATTTCCTAAGGACAGAAAACTCCTTGCATCATGCCAAGAAGCACAGAAGAGCAGCAAGAAAGTTAAAAATTTGATTTTTATTCATTTTTGACACCGAGATGTTTTTGTGGCAAAACTATAATAAAAGGCAGGAACATGAGCATTGCGAATTTACCTGTTTATGCTATGTGGCGGTATTTTTTTTTAAGATGGAAATTGGGAAGGCTGGCAGTGAGTCCTAGTGAAATATTCATGACCCCCATCTAATTTCTAATTCAATTAAAAGGTGCTAATGTAGTTAACTGTGACAACAATTATTTTTGTTAATGAATATATTTAAATGCTTATCAGCCAAGGTGATAAGGAGTGCCCATAAGACCGAGCCACAAACTTGAATTTCAAATTGGTTTCGAAGTTTAAAGGTTGTTTTCACAAGGTTGGGAACCAAATTCCAAATTTGCAAAATGGATAATTTTAGGATTAGCTATTCAGTTCAACATCAGTCTTCCATTTTCTTGAGGATTCAAGACAGGATTTTTTTAAAGTGCAAGTTCTTCAATTGCATTTGAAATAGGATTTGATTTATAAAAATTCAAATTATGGTGACTTTGCAAGAACCCAAGGACAAGAAACTGGGCAGATCTCAAGGTTTGTTGCTGAACAGAGGACAGAGTTTCTCTGCTGGGGATGTCACAAGATAGCTCCAGGAAGGGCAGGTTATGTTCCAGAAGCCCCTTTACAGAATGATTGAATAGCATCTCTTCCTAAAAATTTATCTCGGCCTGTGGGGCAGATGGGTGAACACAGGCGATGTGTTGGAGCTGTTATACCAGCTGTCTAGACGTAGTCTCTCGTCCTTAGACTGGCATTTAAACCATGTACTTGATACTGCCTAGTTTTAAGCACAGCCATCAAAACGTGAAATTGCCTATTTTAAATTTAACAGTGTTTTCCTGACTTTTAAAAGATGGATTTCTAGCTTTTGAATGAAAAAAATATATCTCTTTTCATGTTATGGATTCTTCCTTTTACTGTTCTAGTAGCATTTAATTGTGACAATAATGGAGGTGATGTCATGTTTGTGGCCAATAGGTCTGGTTTTAATACTTAATTCCAACACTCGCCAGCTGTATGGTTTGGGGCAAGTCATTTAACTTGTCTGAGCCAGTTTTTTTACATCTATGAAGGGAGGATTATATCTTGTATGCGTTTCCAGGTTGTTGGATGGGTTAGAGAGAGAATACACATTAAGTGACTTATAACATCTTGACAAACAAATGCTCCCTTATATGGTGGTGGTAGTGGTGGCGGTAGTAGTAGAAGTAGTAATTGTTATGGTGGTTGTCAATCTCACCTATTTTAATCTTGAAACACCACATAGACTAGGTGACTGATACGGTTTGGCTGTGTCCCCGCGCAAATCTCACCTTGAATGCAGTAATCCCCACATGTCAAGGGCAGGGCCAGGTGAAGATAATTGAATCATGGGGGCGATTTCCCCCATACCTTTTTTTATGATAGTGAGTGAGTTCTCACAAGATCTGATGTGATTATAAGCATCTGGCATTTCCCCTGCTGGTACATTCTCTCTTTGCCTGCCGCCATCCATGTAAGATGTGACTTGCTCCTCCTTGCCTTCCACCATGATTGTGAGGCCTCCCCAGTCATGTGGAACTGTAAGTCCATTAAAACCTCTTTTTCTTCCCAGTCTCTGGTATGTGTTCATCAGCAACATGAAAACAGACTAATACAGTGACATTATTTCTATTTTATTGGTAAGGGAACTGAGACCCAGAGAAGCTTAGTTACCTTGCCCAATGCTGTGCAGTTGGTAAGTAATGGGATTAGGATTTGAACCAAATTAGTTTGGTTCTGAAGAAAATGCTGTATTCCCATGCCATGTTCCTTCCAATCGCAATTACTATTCTATCTCTCCTAAACTAGTCTAAAATCTTTTTGTGCAACTCACAGTGCCTAGCACCTTTGATTCACTTGTAGATCCTTAATAGACATCATTTAAGAATAACCACTTCCGGCCGGGCAATGTGGCTCAAGCCTGTAATCCCAGCACTTTGGGAGCCTGAGGCGGGTGGATCACGAGGTCAAGAGATGGAGACCATCCTGGTCAACATGGTGAAACCCCGTCTCTACTAAAAATACAAAAAATTAGCGAGGCATGGTGGCACGTGCCTGTAATCCCAGCTACTCAGGAGGCTGAGGCAGGAGAATTGCCTGAACCCAGGAGGCGGAGGTCGCGGTAAGCCGAGATCGTGCCATTGCACTCCAGCCTGGGTAACAAGAGCAAAATTCCATCTCAAAAAAAAAAAAAAAAAAAAAATAGAATAATCACTTCCCACCATTGCTTTGAACAAAACTCACTTATATCCTATAATTTCAAAATGTTGTGGGCTCTTCAAGATAATGCAGAAAATAGAACAACCGGTTGTGAAGATGTACGTGGAAGAACTGCCTTTGATGGTGCTTGGAGAAAGATCTGGGTACTAGTTTCTGAATTTAGATCCACTCTAAACATAGGGACCTCTTGAGCAATATCTGGGATAACTGTTTATAAATCCAACCCATCTCCTAAGTCAGTACTGGAAATGCTAAGTTATCAGAAAGGTAGGCATAAGGAAAAAAGGGGGCAAAGACTTGAGTATTTGATTGGAGATGTTGAATCTGAAAAATGAACTGGCAGAGGACTTCTGGCTTACACTCCTGGAAATCCCAGGGGTATCCAGGTCTAGAGCTTTTTCTGGAGATTTGAGAGAAGGGATGGGGAATAGGGAGATGAAAGCTAGAGGGTACAGGGCTTCTTACAGATGATAAAAATGTTCTAAAATTCACTATGGGGTAGGTTATACATGTCCACAAAAATCTAAAAATACTGAATTGTATACTTTAAATGTGCAAATTATGTGGTATGTGAAGTATATCTTAATAAAGTTGTTTTTAAACATCTCAACAGGCTGGGTGTTGTGGCTCACGCCTGTAAGCCCAGAACTTTAGGAGCCAAGGCAGGCAGATCACTTGAGGTCAGGAGTTCAAGATCAGCCTGGCCGACATGGCAAAACTCTGTCTCTATCAGAAATACAAAAAAAATTAGCCGGGCATGGTGGTGGGTGCCTATAGTCCCAGCTACTCAGGAGGCTGAGGTAGGAGAATCTCTTGAACCTAGGAGGCAGAGGTTGCAGTCAGCCAAGATCTCACCACTGTACTCCAACCTGGGTGATAGAGTGATACTCAAAAAAAAAAAAAAAAAAAAAAAAAAAAATATATATATATATATATATATATATATATATATATATATATATAAACATCTCAACAACCTGCATGAGCAATTCACTGTCCAGGTCATGCCCTCCCTCTCAGTGTCTACCCTTTACTTTCTCAAATTCTTTTGTGGTCTCCCTTCCTTATCCTACCTATCTTAGCCCAGCTGATATTATCCATATGGTCCCAGAGTACACAAAATGATAATAAATATCTTGAAAGCTACAGAGTCTTTTCTTTTTTAGAACATGCTGATTTTTTCTGCTCACCCTAGTTTGTTTTTGTATATTCCAGATATACATTTGAAGGAAATTGATATACCACCAACACCACCCAACAACCATCTGTTCTCCTACTTTTAAGCCCACTCTGGGAATCTTTGGAAGTTGGGAGGGGAAAATCACTTCAACATTTTGTTGAACTTCCTGCTAGATGTCCTCAAGGGAGACAAAGAATAACACAAAGATGGAGAGAGCTCATTTTCTAACAAAATTCGGGTGTTATCATCTGTGAGCTGCAGGAAAACCACTTACCCTCTCTGAGCCTGTTTGCCTGTCTATAGAAAAGGGATAATCATAGTAACTATTTGGTTTGTTGTGCAAACAAAACAAGATGATGTTTATAAATTACTTATCCTAACGTTCATACATGCGTACTCGGTGAACTGAAGTGATTTATTATAAGTGCCATGGTTACATTTCAATTGATTTGGATGAGTATACCTTGGAAATTCAATCTTTTTGAATCTCTTAGGATGTCTACCTGTGAGAATACCCTAGGAATACCCACTTTCCTGAAGACTCCCCCTTTCTTGAGGTGACTACCCCTCTAGTCTAACCCAGAATTCAAATAAACAAGAGTTTGCATGTTATAAAGACTACTCGGGGCCAGCGGGGGAATGTCCTATAATCTGGAACTTCACCAGATCAGTGACATCTGTTTAGAATTTGCACAGGTACTGATCATTTAGTATCTAAACGTTGTTGCTTCTGTAATCCTTTCATCTTTACATTGTTTTCCAATCCTGCTCCTTCTGTAATTTTTTTGTCTGCCTTTGCATTTGATCGTGATTTCTGGGAGAACCAAAGCAGAAATCTCAAACCAGGGGTTGGGACAGGGGAAATCGCAGATGTGCATTGCTTGTAGCTGAAAGTGTCTCTTTTTCAATTAGTCGCCAGCACCAAATAAAAGTCAGGCTTCACTTGTTATCTGGATTTGTGATTCCTCTGGAAACACGAGGCACACATTTCTGCATGCCAACAACCAGTTAGAGCTGAAAAGCAGGGAACCTCCCCACTTTAAAAGGGATGTGTCTGATCCGGTTCCCCAGTCTCCACCATTCTTCCCAACTTACTTTTGCTATCTGTCTGGTGTCTGGATGTATGTGAGTTCATAATCCCCAGAGTAAGTCTTTGTGATCCCATGGAATGAATTGCTCATATTATAAGAGATATTGAGAGACCTTATTGGTATCCCTAGAAAAATTACAGTCTCTGAGGCCAAGTACAGGGATAAATGTATTTTATCGAGAAATACATAGAAACAGGAGCTCTCCCAGGACTGGAAACTCTGATTCCAAACCCCATTGTAGAGTGGATGAGGGTCGATGATGAAAATTCTAGGGCAGGGAAAGTGTACGCCTTCTCTCCTAGTTTAACACACCATCGTTAAGTCAAACTGTCTGAGAGATGATGTCAGAGAATCTGTGCTGCTCCCTCTATCTTCCTTTAAGATGTCAAAAAAAAAAAGGGAGTGGGGGATAATTCCCTGGCTGCAGCCACGGGTGCAGGTTTCACAGCAGGTCTCTGAGGGCCTCTCTTCCTCTCCAGTCCAGAAGCACATCAGCTCACATTTTAAAATCTCTAATAGAAGCACAAATGAGGTTTATGAACCATTAACCTTAGGTCAGTTTTCTAAAGTCTCAGAAAGCATTTTAAAACAATTAATTACTTTGCTTCACTGGAAACAGATTGTAGATCAGTGCAATTAGGCAGATGCTTGAAGTGAAAGATTTCACTTAAGATGGACAATAAGTGAAGGGGGAAGCCTGTTTCTCATTTCCACTGCTCCAACCCATTCTGCAATGTCATGGTCATTCCTAAGCAAGAACTGTTTGCATTTTCCAAGCTCTTTTATTCTTTATACTTTTGAAGTATAAACTTGATTTTTTTTTTTTTACTGTGTTGGGGAAAAGGACCTTTTGGAATAAATGAATTTGTAGATTCAGAGGAAGATTCTTTTCTTATTATTATTTTACTTTAAGTTCTGGGATACATGTGCAAAACATGCATGTTTGTTACATAGGTATACATGTGCCATGGTGGTTTGCTGCACCCATCAACCCGTCATCTAGGTTTTAAGCCCTGCATGCATTAGGTATTTGCCCTAATGCTCTCCTGCCCCTAACCCTCCACCCCCGACAGGTCCCAGTGTGTGATGGTCTTCTCCCTGTGTCCATGTATTTCCCTTGTTCAGCTCCCACTTATGAGTGAGAACATGCAGTTCTCTGTTCCTGTGTTACTCTGGTTTTCTGTTCCTGTGTTCTCTGGTTTTCTGTTCCTGTGTTCTCTGGTTTTCTGTTCCTGTGTTACTTTGCTGAGAATGACGATTTCCAGCCTCATTCATGGCCCTGCAAAGAAGGTGAACTTATTCTTTTTTATGGCTGCATAGTATTCCATGGTGTATATGTGCCACATTTTCTTGGTCCAGTCTATCATTGATGAGCATTTGGGTTGATTCCAAGTCTTTGCTATTGTAACCAGTGTTGCAGTAAACAAATGTGTTCATATGTCTTTATAGTAGAATGCTTTATAATCTTTTGGGTATATACCCAGTAATGGGATTGCGGGGTCAAATGGTATTTCTAGTTCTAGATCCTTTAGGAATCACCATACTGTTTTCCCCAATGGTTGAATTCATTTACTCTCCCACCAACAGTGGATGATTCTTTTAATTTCATTCAGTTAGTTGAAAATGCCTTTTAAAAATAGGAGTCCCCCATTCTTTTGCATTAGGAGGAGCTTAGAAAATATCTGCATAACAGAACAACTACTATGCTGAACCAGGGCTATGCGTGGGCTGAGACATTGACCTCTTATAATGACTCAGGGTTCTTGGAGCACAGGGTAATGGTCAGAGGCCAGTATAGGAGATAAGTGACTGCTCTCTTTGTCCAAGCTTTGCTGTGACCTCATGCTGTGAAGGTTTGTGTGAGTCACTTTTCTCATATGACTCTCACTTTGTTCATCTATAAAATAAATGGATTGGACTGGATCTTAGATTTTATTTCCAGCCCTGACATTCTATGAGTATTTATAAAACTAATTCTGTAGACACAAAAGCTAAAGAAATAGGGCTACTCCTTTCAGTTCAAGATGGCTGACTGAGCACATCTTGACAGAGGAAATATAAGAGCAAGAATAAATCAGTGGCAATGCTGGAAAATGGAAAATGTCACCATCAGCAAGCCAGAAGTTTTGAGAAATGTGTGCAACAGACAAAATATATGGCATCAGATGAATGGTGATTCCCTAACAGCCTTCAGGAGACCATAACCCCAAGTAGATGAAAGAGGAGACAACTGTAAAACTGAGTTCTTCCAACAGAACTCTGGAGAAAAATCAAGATTGGAGACAGCAGGCTGGGAGAAGCAATGGTCTACAGGAAAGTGTAAGGGTCATAAATTAGAGAACAACAAAACAATGACACAGATTTCCCATTTGAAAGAGAGGCTGGCTGCAGCACCTTGCTCCCAGGTTTTCTGTGAAGTCAGTTTTCTGTATAACGTCAGGACTGGAGTTTAGGTGGCTGGAGAGGACTTGGGTCCCTGCCCCAGGTAACTTGTGTTGAACACAACTAAGACAGAGCATTCACGATGAGAAGGCAAGTTTTCTTCCCATCATGCAGAGAAGCCTACATGGATATAGCTCTTCTCCACTCAAGGCAGCTGTAAGAGTTAAAGAAAGAGGAAAGAAACATGAAAAGTGGCTTAACAGTTAAAGATGGGTTTATTTTGGAGACTAAACCTGAGCGGGGCTTTTGGCTGATTTTTGGTTAGGAACACAGGGAACTTAAAATGGTGGTGTATGTCCAAGAGGGCAATTTTCCTGCTCTTTTAGCAGCCATTTTCACTACCTGGAGGACAGTGACTGCCTCAGGTTTGAAGGAAAACCATTTTCATTGTTAATACTAATTAGTCTATACCAGCTTTATACAACAGGTCAGTATGTGATGATGATAATGCTGTACAACTCTGAACTGCCCAATGCTGCAGTCTCCACCCACTTGTGGCTATTGAGTATTTGAAATGTGGCCAGAGCAATGAAAGCACTGAATTTCAATTTCATTTAACTTTACCTAATTTCAACTGAAATTTAAAGAGCCACACATGGCTAGTGACTACCATATGCAGCTAATTAAATGGCTGCTATACTGGACAGAAAAATGCAGGGTAATTAATAAGAATACATTCATAAAACCAAAAAGAAAACCTCAGAAATTAGATGATAATTTATAAGATTAAAAACTAAAATGGAAAGCCTGATGGCAGAAGTAAAAATTAAGTAAAAGAATTAAGGTTGGGTGCAGTGGCACCTGCCTGTAATCCCAGCACTTTGGGAGGCCAAGGCAGGAGGATCGCTTGAGCCCGGGAGTTCAACACCAGCCTGAGTAACAGAGTGAAACTCCCATCTCTACAAAAAAAAAATTTAAAAACTAGCTGGATGTGGTGGCATACATCAGTAGCCCCAGCTACGTGAGAGGCCGAAGTGGGAAGATTGCCTAAGCCCGTTAGGTTGAGGCTGCAGTGAGCTCTGATGGAGCCACTGCACTCCAGCCTGGGTGACAAAGCAAGACCTTGTGTCAAAATAAATTAAAAACAATAAATAAGTAAATTGACTTAGTGATCTGGAATATCTAGCCAAAGCATTCTCTCCAATAACAAAAATTACAACAGAAAAGTTGACACATGAGAGAGAGGTGCAGGAAATCCAATGTTCATTAGAGTGATTCTAGCCAGACATAATGAAACTAAGGAAAAGCCAAATAAATCATAGGGGAAACTTACAAATAATTGCTCATAATGCAGTGAAATCCCAATGGGGTTATTAAATAAGATAATAAATAGAAAGTGCATGAAGTAAAGTTTAATAGGTAAGTCCCTGCATACCTACAACAAAATATCAATCTTTCAACAAAATTCTGCAAAAATAAAACCTGGGAGGTGAATCCCTAAGAGTGGAAGAATTGAAGGATTGCCTTTTTACTTTATTGAGAGTAGGCTTTTAATTTTTGAAATTGCTAAGAAAACAGGGTTAGAAACATATTTATGCTTGTAAAAATATACATATAAATTAAAATACAAAAAATAAGAAACATTTCTATTTCCCCAAAGAAATGAAAGGAAGAAAGAACATTTGACCAATTAGCTAGAGTCTATTTTTAAAAATTTTTTGAAATAAAAGAATAAGACAGGGTTTCACCATGTTGGTCAGGCTGGTCTTGAACTCCCGACCTCAGGCGATCTGCCCTCCTTGGCCTCCAACATGCTTGGATTACAGGTGTGAGCCACCATGCCTGGCCTTTTTTTCTTTTTTCTTTTTAAGCTAGAGTCTAAAAAGGGGAAACCTTGAAAGACATAAAAGAGCAGACAACATAAATTAATATGAGAGAAAGAAAACTAATACATGATGATTACAGTAAATATAAATAACTTAATTTCTTTTATTAAAAGACAAACGCTATTAGGATTTTTTTAGTGGGAAATTTAACTACTATGTTGCTTAGGAGACCATAGGGAAAAGTCAGAAAGAAAACCTGAAAAAAAGATATAAATGTTGAATTAGATTGGCAACTATCTTTTCTTTCTTTCTTTTTTTTTTTTTTTTTTTTTGTTGTTGTTGTTGTTTTATTTTTTTATTTTTTTATTGCATTTTAGGTTTTGGGGTACATGTGATGAACATGCAAGATTGTTGCATAGGTACACACATGGCAGTGTGGTTTGCTGCCTTCCGTCCCAAATGCAAATCAAAACCACATTGAGATACCATCTCACACCAGTTAGAATGGCGATCATTAAAAAATCAGGAAACAACAGATGCTGGAGAGGATGTGGAGAAATAGGAACACTTTTACACTGTTGGTGGGAATGTAAATTAATTCAACCATTGTGGAAGGCAACTATCTTTTCTAAGGAAAAATTTTCTTTGCTTAAAGATAAAATGCCTCACTATATTTTATTCTTGTTCTATTAAAATACTCTTGTTTTTTGAAATGTTAACCTTAGGTCAGTTGCTAAATTATTCTGAAATTTTCAGTCTTGTAAAAAATTCTGAAAGTCTAGCCTTAGGGACATTTGGGTTAGAATGATAAGACATCAAGCTCATGTCAGGAATTTTAAAAATAATAAAGCCTACTAGTCCAGGGTCATAATTACATTTAGCCATTTTTTTCATATTATTCTATATATTCTTTATTACAAAAGTCAAACTTGGCAGTTGGAAGAAATTCAAGTGATTGAAAGTTATAAAGAACACATAAGGCCGGGCGCGGTGGCTCAAGCCTGTAATCCCAGCACATTGGGAGGCCGAGGTGGGTGGATCACAAGGTCAAGAGATCGAGACCATCCTGGTCAACATGGTGAAACCCCGTCTCTACTAAAAATACAAAAAAAAAATTAGCTGGGCATGGTGGCGCGTGCCTGTAATCCCAGCTACTCAGGAGGCTGAGGCAGGAGAATTGCCTGAACCCAGGAGGCGGAGGTTGCGGTGAGCCGAGATCGCGCCATTGCACTCCAGCCTGGGCAACAAGAGCGAAACTCTGTCTAAAAAAAAAAAAAAAAAAAAAAAAAAAGAACACATAACTCCTCTCTCTGTCTCTGTCTCTCTCTCTCTCTCTCACATACACACACACATACATACACACACACACACACACACACACACACACACACACACAGCTACCAATTGACTTTTCAAATACTGAAATAGTGTAGAGAATCAGTTCTTCCTAAAAAACACTTCAGATATCCATTTCCCTTTCTGGAAAGGCTTCTTGATACATTTGCTCCAATCCATCTATTTTTCCTAAGGGCCTGAATTCAGTATGTTCTGCCTGTCTCCTCTGACAAAAATCCGTATTGGAAACAATAATTCAGTACAATAACCTAGAATATCAAAGCTCAAATATCCGCCTCATCTAATGACTTCATTTCATAGATGAGAAAACCTAGATTCAGAGGAATAAAGAGGCTTGTCCAATGTCACACTGTTAGTTTGTGACAGGGTTGGAACTAGAACCTACGTGTAGAACTGTTTATTTTGTTTGTTTCAGGTGATAGAAAACCTACCTTGCATGGGTCTTAATTCCCATAAATGCAAGGTTAAGGACCAGAACTAGGTTCAGGTGAGGCCTGACCAAGGCGTTCAAATTAGGTAATCAGAATGAAGTCTGTCTTCATCTGTCATAATACTTTCCTCTATGTGGCTTCATTCTCAGGCTCCGTGGGGTGGCAAAATGGCTCTCAGCCTTACCAAGTTTAATTCGAGATTCAAGTACAGCTGTGGAGAACCTGAACCATCCTTTAACCATCAAGTGTGGTTATATCTCATTGATTCAACTTGAATCATGTGACTATTCCTTAACCAATCACTGTAACCACAGTAATGCATGCTGGGATGGGTCTGGTTGGAGCCACATGCCCACCTTTAGAACAGGCAGTGAATTCAACCTCCACCCAAAGGATATGAACGAAGAATCAGAGAGAAGTGATTACCCAAAGGAAAACCTGGACACTAAATAGGAAAAGGGTGAATGTCAGCTGAATGGCCAAGCCAACTCTCCTTCCTCCTGTTCTGGTAAGTTCACAATACACAATCTTTAAAATGTGTTAATTCCTCTGTTATTAAATAGAACAACTTTTACTAACCTAGTCACCCTATTTCAGGGGCAGGAACAACCAGGCAAGAGAACTTGGAGTCTGTTGTTGTTGTGGTCGTTGCTGTTGTTGTTGTTGTTTTTGAGTGCTGCCTGAAAGGCAGTAGTGAAAGATCACACTAAAGCCATCGTTCATTGTTCTGTTATCCTCTAAATCATCCAAATCAGGAAAGGCAGCAGCTGTCTGGAATGACAATCCTTTGATGAATTGAAGCCATCCAGGTTGCCAAGCACTCACCTTGTTTCAATCATTGATTGTGTAAAATCGATGGAGAATATGGAGCCTGAGATAATAATAGTCCCAATTCTATGCACGTTCAAAATTGGCTAGCCAGAGTATTACATTCAGGCAGCCGCTGATGCCTCTAGCTGCTGCTGATTACAATAGTCTTTCACTTGTGCTGGTCCATTAGAGGGCAATGAATCAGAAGGGTAAAGAGAGGTAATCCAACTTTCTTGAACCTTGGAATGTAGTGCGGATTACTATCAATATAGTATTCTCAGCTATATATACGTTCAAAATTGGCTTGCCAGAGTATCAGTCAGATTCAGACAGCTGCCAGTCCTTCAGATGATGCTCATAGAATAATGTTTGAGTCTTGGTGGTACACTTTAGGAAGATACATGAGAATGGTGATACAAGATATCCCAGCGTCTCTTGGACCTGGGATTGTAGTGGAAGACCTCTGTGGTTTCTGACTGCTCAACATTGATGACTTGGTTCTTCTGGGGAAAAAATACCCTCCGTCTCAAATTCCTTAAAGGATTCTTTTCCTAATGACAGCCATGTGTCTTTCTTTCAGTTTTATAACTTGCATTTTCTAAAGTTTTATGTTAATTGATAAATAATTATATAATGGGGTATAATGTGATGTTCAATGTATGTATGCATTGTGGAATACTCAAAAAAATACCATCACATATTTTGGATGAACTTGAAAATTATAGCATCTTGCCTACAGAACATAAAGCCCAGGACTAGACAAGTATAAATTTCTGTTCCTCCCTCTCACAGTGATTGGAGCCAAGCTAGGCCAATCAGAAATTTATCCTGGATGTTTATATGGAGAGTTGGTAGAAAAAAATTACCTTTTTTCTTTTTCTGAGACTGAGTCTCGCTGTATTGCCCAGGCTGGAGTTCAGTGGCATGCTCGGCTCACTGCAACCTCCGCCTTTGGGTTCGAGGGCTTCTCCTGCCGCAGCCTCCTGAGTAGCTGGGCTTACAGGCATCCACCACCACACCTGGCTAATTTTTGTATTTTTAGTAGAGTCAGGGTTTCACCATGTTGGCCAGGCTGGTGTTGAACTCTTGACCTCAGATGATCCGCCCACCTCAGCCTCCCAAAGTGCTGGAATTAGAGACATCAGCTACTGCTCCCGGCCTACCTTTTTTCTTTAAATGTGAGATTGTAAATAGTGGATCCCATGAATATTTATTTGTTGGTGATTATGGGGCAGGGAAGGAATGAAAGAATAAGAGTAAGAGACAAAAAGCACAGTACCAAGCGTATAGTTGAAACTCAGTTCTGTTTCCAGGGGATATTTTGCAAATGAATAACACATGCTCATTACAGGAAATAATTTGGAAATTACAGAAGGAAAGAAGTCATCCTTAATCCCACCATCCAGGCAGTTACTTTATGATAGTCACATCTTCTCCCATTATTAAGTGAACTTCAACATCAGGCAATAAATCCTGATCAAGGAAGGGGTTTTTAAGGCTGAATTCTTGTACGTAAATAACAGGGCTCTTCTGACAAATAAAGTGAACAGGTCATAGTGAAGTAAATTGCTGATGTGAATTGCCTGAATGGTATTTTAAACAGAGTCCCCAACTATCTCCAAGTTGATTTTCTGAAGTGGTTTAGTTTTCTGAAGCGACAACCCCTCTTCTCCCCGACTCGGGCTCCCACCCCTACCCTTACTTCTGCCACCCAGGTGAAAATGTGAGTGTTCTCATCATTAATGGTTGTTGCCTGAAACATTCTGAGCCTTTGGGATCTGTGAATTGAAGACATTAGTCAGTTAAGGAAAGTCGTCTTCCATGGCAGCTGTGATTACTGTTTCTGGAGCATTTCTGGCTCTCTGACATGTTGAAACAATAGGCATATAAAAAAACAAACTCTCTGCATGCACTGTTACAATGACTTGTAATCACTGAAATATCGTTCTCAGGAATAGTTCACATTTTAAGATTTTCTCTTCATCATCTACTCACATCCTTGTCATCTTTTTCATCTTTTTTTTTTTTTTTTTTGAAACGGGGTTTCGCTCTTGTTGCCCAGGCTGGAGTACAAAGGCACAATCTTAGCTCACCGCAACCTCGGCCTTTCGGATTCAAGTGCTTTGCCTGCCTCAGTCTCCCAAGTAGCTGAGATTACAGGCAGGCACCACCATGCCTGACTAATTTTGCATTTTAAGTAGAGATGGGGTTTCTCCATGTTGGTCACGTTGGTCTCGAACTCCTGACCTCAAATGATCTGTCCACCTTGGCCTCCCAAGGTGATGGGATTACAGGTGTGAGCTACTGGCCCAGCCTTTTTTTTTTTTTTTTTTTTTTTTAATATATATGTAAGATCTCACTCTCATTGCACAGCCTGGAGTGCAATGGCTTGATCACAGCTCACTGCCGCCTCCACTTGCCAGGCCCAGGTGCCTCCCCCACCTCAGCGTCCCTAGTAGTTGAGACTACAGGAATCCACCACCCCGCCTGGCTAGTTTTCTGTATGTTTAGTAGAGACAGGGATTCTCCATATTGCCCAGGCTGGTTTTGAACTTCTGGGTTTAATCGGTCTCGGCACCTCAGCCTCCCAAAGTGCTGGGATTATAGGCATGAGTCCCTGCTTCGGCCTTTTATGTCTTTTTCTTTGTCAGTTTTTTACGGTTTATCTCCAACATTTCTGATCTTGTGTTTTCCACATCATCACTTCTGGTTGTTGCAACATTAAATGTGTTTTAATTTTACTATTGCACTTTTAAATTTCCCTCATCTTTGCTAACGAAACTCCATTTTTATCATATTCTGTGTGTTTTAGCTTAACCTAGTCTCACTCGATGTGCTCCCGTTTCATAATGACTGTTTGTCAAACAGTTTTATGTATTTGTTTTTCTTTCTGTAGTAAACCACATTAAGAAAACTCTGCTATTTTCTTCCACGTGTTCATGATGGCATTTTCTTTTGGGTCCTGCAGCAATTTTTTATGGGCTTATTGTTAATGGTTTTTTTTTTCTTGCACTTGAACATAGAGACAGCGATCCAAATTTAGTGCTCACCAACAGAAAGGATGTGTGGATTTTCTATAGATTATTTCTCTCTACTTGGGTGCTGTTGAATCAGTTTTCCAGAAAAATGTCCTTTATCTAGCATGGCTATACTGAACATTCTAGTATCATCTGTTCCGCTAGTTTTGAACATGACTGTTACTAGAATCACCTGGGAGGTGTTTTAAACTGCATTGCTAGTCTTTATCCCCAGCGTTTCTGATTGACCAGGTCTGGGGTGAGGCCTGAGGATTTACATTTCTAACAAATTCCCAGGTGATGCTGATGCTGCCATTGCAGGAACCACACCTGAGAGCCACTGTTCTGTTTACATTTCTGACCCTCTGACATGTTGAAACAATAAGCATAAGAAAATATACAGTTTGCAGCATTTATTGCTACAATGGCTCTATCTGACTGTGTGTGTGTGTGTGTGTGTGTGTGTGTGTGTGTGTATTGAGTGTATTGACGTGTCTCTTTGGATTAAGAGTGCTGCCGCTCCTACCTTCTGACCACTGCTTTTCTTTAAGTTAGATTATTTGACTGGATGTAAAAGAAATGCTACTGATGATAGCAAAGACTTGGAACCAACCCATATGCCCATCAACGATAGACTGGTTAAAGAAAATCTGGCACATATACACCATGGATACTATGCAACCACAAAAAAGAATGAGTTCATGTCCTTTACAGGGACATGGATGAAGCTGGAAACCATCATTCTCAGCAAACTAACCCAGGAACGGAAAACCAAACACTACATATTCTCACTCATAAGTGGGAGTTGAACAGTGAAAACACATGGACACAGGAAGGGGAGCATCACACAATGGGGCCTGTCAGGGGGTGGGGGTAAGGGGAGGGAGAACGTTAGGATAAATACCTAATGCATGCAGGGCTTAAAACCTAGATGACAGTTTGATGGGTGCAGCAAACCACCATGGCACATGTCTACCTGTATAACAAACCTGCATGTTCTACACATGTATCCCAGAACTTAAAGTATTATTTAGAAAGCAATATTACTGATGGATGCGGCCTGGACAACACTAAACCAAGTGTCCTTTAAGAAGAGTGACGATTTCTTGGCTTTCTGCTTGGCAAGTACCTTACATGTCTGAGACAGAGGTAAGGTTGTGGAAGAGATGCGTGCAGGTGATACGAGGGGCTGTAGGCATGTCCTACAGTACATCCAGTGAGACCTTTACGTGCCCATTTTGAGTTTTTATCCGTAAGTCTTCTTAGTGCAAGCCTCTCCCTGATTTTGATAGTAGGTTCCTACTGAGTCCTTGCAGAGTAGAATAGCAGATCCAGATTTTTCCCTTCTTTAGCTAAAGAAGCTGCCAGCTGCTCTTCATTCTGGTGAGGAAAGAAGGTCAATTGAGAGCCGATGTCTATGCTCTCTTTAATATGCAGATATATGCTGAGCAGACCTAGATTTGGAAACTATTATAATGAGGTCTTCGGTTTGACGTAGAGACCCTACCTACACACTTCTCTTTGTCTGCAAAGGGGAAAGGGGTTCTTTCCATGTAGAGGCCAGGGATTTTCTAAGAAGACACCAACATTCCCAGAATACTTGGCTCCTGATTATTTCACTTAAGATGTTCTTCTAAGAGGGCTGGAGAGAACCTAACTAAGAATCAGTGAAAGAGCAGAGTAATGGGATAATCATAATGAAAGGAATTATAAGTGTAAAGGGAAACTAGACCAATGGTCTATTTTTGGTACTGATCCATTCAAGAATAGCAAATGGTGGTTCTGGTGTCTTAAGATACATAGACCTTAGGAATACTTCTCGTCTTGCATGTCTGCAGGTAGCTTATGACAGGAAGCTGCTGTGTGTTAGCTAAGTGCTAAGGTGCAAAGCATCTCTAGGTTTCAACTTCTAAGAAGGTTTCAAAGATGTGGATAGGGCTATCCTCTATGGCCTGTTTTTCACCAATGCCACAGTTAATAGACTCTAAACCAAGCCATTATGGGGGTGCCCAAGGATCTCTACATTTCTAATTCCTGGTACTAGTAGACCGAGAGGTGACCCAAGTGTAACTAGTCCCAACCTGAGGAGGCTTAAACCTGCATCAAATGGGACTGTGCTCGGTCATCACTACCCTAATCTTTTTCATTTTCTAGAATACAAGCTAAGGGAAGTTGTATGTGTGTGCATAAGTTTGTGTTTTTCTTATTATAGAACATGCCAAGTATTCAAGTTGTATTCTATTATTAAAACTTAAGAGTTTTTAGTAAACTTTTATAATCTATAGGGCCTGCTCCATAGGGATTGTTGGCTTTCTACTTGAAAACCAATACAGTGTCTGCAAACATGTAAACAAACTTGCCTGAGGAATAACGTTTTGCACTATGGTTAGACTGTATAGAATGGTTTGTGTAAATGGTTATATGAGGAAATCTGATAGGACTGGGATTATATACATATATTTGGAGTCCTCCTAATCAGCACAGTGTCAAATAATAGTTTTTTCTAAGAAAAGCTTTTTGCCTAGTACCTAGGCTACTGTAGGAGCAATGGCTTCTCCTAAGCTTCTGTACTTTGGACACCTGCAAGACCAGCTTCTACTGAGCAACTAGCTTCCCTTGCAATGGCCCAGACACAGAAATAGCTCTAAATTGAACTGGGCCCCTTCATTCCAAGAAGGTGGTAATCACATTTTTAGATGCCTCAAGAGGAAAGGATTGCGACTTTCGAGAGACATAGATTTGATTTTTGGACTGTCTCCCTAATGTCAGCATGTGAGACCTTGAAACCAGTAATGTGCTGGAGAGATGGTAACAATCACCCTACCAGATTGCAGGAGCTGACCATACATATCACTTCACGAATCCAAGCTCAGTGATGTCATGGTAGTAGCTTGAAATCGGGCTTTGTACAAGTGCTTTGTCCATAGAAATTGGTAAACGTTACAAAATCTTGGCTTTTTGCTTCAGAGATCCATCTGTTAAGACATTTATTAGGACACCACTGCCCTTAATATTGTGGTATGGGACCAGACAGGAATTAAGGACTCTGCAGTTAAATTTGGCTTTGGAGGTCATTAATGTTTTATTCCTCTCGCCTCTCCTTTTTTCTTTTTCTTCCTTCCTACCTCCTTTCTTTTCCCTCCTTCCCTCTTCTTTCCCTCTTGTGGTAATTTTCATGAGATTGCATTATAGATCTGCAGAAATTAAATTAAAATCTGAAGTCTTTCCATCTTTAAATTTTTCGCCCTTCCCATCATCACACGTCAGAGACTAACCTTCAGAATGATCTTTATTCGGTTGTTACTGATGAAGTCAGCTGTAGGGCTAACTGTAAGTCTTTTGAAGGTAATTTTATTTTCTGACTTCTTTTATGATCTTCTCTTTGTAGCTGGTGTTTTCTGCCATTTCAGTCTGATATGTCTAGATGAGATGTTTGTTTGTTTTTGCTTTTTTTCCTGCTTGATATTTATTGGGTTCCTTGATTCCATGTTTACTCTCCTTCAGTCATTATCAAAAATTCTCATGATAACTTCATAGTTTTGCCTTTCTTCTTTCTGCTTTCCCCTGCTTGAATTCTGATTAGAAGTACATTAGAATTTGTGGATCTATTTGGGTTCTTCTCAACTGCTACTTCATATTTCTTTTGACTTGTCTTCCAGTTCCCAGATTCTTCAGCATTTGTGTATAATCTGATGGTAAACCTGCTCATTGACTTTTTAAAACCAATTATGTATGTTTTATCTTTAGATTTCTTGCCATCTATTTAAAAGTTTTATGTTTCATGAAGACTGTCTCAAATCTGTGTTTTATTTCATTAGACACCATAATTATAGTCCTAAAGCAACCCACAAATACAGAAAAACACACAAGTTAATTGTATGACTTAATGAATTTTTATAAAGTGAACATGATTGAAATCAAGAAAAAATATTGCCAGCTACCCCAAAAGACCCCTCTGTATGTCCTGTACCCCATCATCCCTCACAACTCCAAAAAACCCCCATGATCTCTTCTTTACAATCATAGTTCGAGTTATTTCATAGTGTATTGTCAAATGTATATTTCTAGACACTATAGTCTGGTTTTGCTCATGTAAAAAAAAATTGCAGCTGGACACAGTGGCTCACGTCTATAATCCCAGCACTTTGGGAGGCCAAGGCAGGCAGATCACAAAGTCAGGAGTTCCAGACCAGCCTGACCAATATGGTAAAACCCCATCTCTACTAAAAATACAAAAATTAGCTGGGCATGGTGGCAGGCACCTGTAGGCCCAGCTACTTGGGAGGCTGAGGCAGGAGAATTGCTTGAACCCAGGAGGCAGAGGTTGCAGTGAGCCAAGATCATGCCACTGCACTCCAGCCTGGGCAACAGAGCAAGACTCTGTCTCAAACAACAACAAAAAACAAAATGTGGTTTCAAATTTTTTTTACTTTAAGGAATATTTTCTTGAAATAGCATTTTTAGGATTTCTTCTGTTCTCTTGTTTTGGTTTTCATCTGCACAAATTCCTGCTATCCCTGTGTTCCATCTCTGTTGCCTGTTTTCAGTATTTCTTACTCTTAATCTTTTTCTCGCTACGTTTCTTTTTAAATTATATTTTAAACATTGTGGTAACCTATTTATTTATTGGTGGTAGCAAAAGATGTTGGTGGTCTTATTTTCCAATGGCTACCGGAACAAATTGCCACACACCTAGCTATTTAAAATGACACAAACTTATTCTTACTGTTCTGTGGGCCCGAGGTCCCAAATGGGTTCACTGATCTGAAACTAAGGAGTTTGCTCCCTTAAGAGTTTCCAGGGAAGAATTTGTTTTCTTACCTTTTCCAGCCTTGGGTAATGGATTCCTTAGCTCATATCCCCTTCACCCATCTTCAAAGACAGCAATTTAGCATCGTCGGGTTTCCCTCTGCTTTCACCACTGTGTTGTCTTCTGTCTCTCTGATTCCCTCTGTGAGGAACCCTGAGATTACATCTAGCCCACCAAGATCGTCTCCCCATCTCAGGATTCTTTTTTTTTTTTTTTTTTTTTTGAGACGGAGTTTCGCTCTTGTTACCCAGGCTGGAGTGCAATGGCGCGATCTCGGCTCACTGCAACCTACCCCTCCTGGGTTCAGGCAATTCTCCTGCCTCAGCCTCCTGAGTAGCTGGGATTACAGGCACGCGCCACCATGCCCAGCTGATTTTTTGTATTTTTAGTAGAGATGGGGTTTCACCATGTTGACCAGGATGGTCTCGATCTCTTGACCTCGTGATCCACCCGCCTCAGCCTCCCAAAGTGCTGGGATTACAGGCTTGAGCCACCGCGCCCGGCCTTCCCCATCTCAGGATTCTTAGTCACATCTGCAGAATCCCTTTTGTTGCTGTATAAAATAGCATTCATAGGTCTAGGGATGAAGATTTGGACAATTCAGGGGGGCTCTTATTCAGCCTGGCACAATGATGTTCACTTATTAGCCAGATGCTGTGATAGAGACAGTTTATTTCATTTACTATGTGATTACCCAGTATATTCACATGAAAAATGCAGAATATATGCTCATTTTTCTTTCTTTATCAGTTTTCAATATAATGAATTGGTTTCTTGCAATCCCCAAAAGATATCAGTTTTTGTTGTCGTTTGGTTTTTTACAAATCACATTGTGAACTCATGATTTTGAACACAGTGAGAATTTATTTTTGTTTTTATTTTTATTTTTATTTATTTTTATTTATTTTTTTTTTTAGGTGGAGTCTCTCTCTGTTGCAAGGCTAGAGTGCAGTGGGGTGATCTTGGCTCACTGCAACCTCTGCCTCCCAGGTTCAGGCAGTTCTTTTGCCTCAGCCTTCCAAAAAGCTGGGATTAGAGACACGCACCACCACACCTGGCTAATTTCTGTATTTTTTTTTTTTTTTTTTTTTTTTAGTAGAGACAAAGTTTCATCACATTGGCTAGGCTAGTCTCGAACTCTTGACCTCGTGATCTGCCTGACTCAGCCTCCCAAAGTCCTGGGATTACAGGCAAGAGCCACCATGTCCAACCCAACATACTGGGTTTTTAATCCACTACCCTTATTATCCTTGTTGAAATTCAATGTGTCCCATGTGTGCCAACGCAAGCCTGTTTGAGTTTGCTGCTGGGTCTTTTCTGTGTCACCCTACTGGTCTTCAACAGCTCAATTACTATCTGTAATTAAACTGTATTTCAGGCTAGTCTTGTATATTTCTTATTCCAGACCTGGAATCAGCTATTTCTCTAAGAAGCCCTGGCATCTTTTAGATAAATGGTATTTCAAGACCATAATTTGGTAACTTAAGGATATTCATTGCTATTGAGTTGGTTGTTGTTTCTACAAGTTTTGAAGAAACAAATTATAACCTAGTATACAAAATATCTTAGGGATTCATATTGATATTCTAAGTCAAGATTTCTGACCTTTTATTTTAAATCTCATTTCTGTTATATCAGTAAGCACTCTTTCATTCCAAGAAACCTAGTTTTCAAGGACCTAGAGGATAATACAATTATAATTCCTCATTTTATCCAATTTTAAGTATACATCAGTTCCTGAAAAATAATATCGCTTTATGATTACTTAAAACATTTAAAAATTTTTAATGTATGCGCTTCTTACCCCTTCCTTTTCTCAAGTTCATTGAGATAAAATTTAGAGTAACAGTGAAGTTACTCATTTTCAGTATACAGATATATGGATTTTGAGCAACTTACACAGTTTCACCATTCTTAACAGCTGTATTATATACACATTGCCAGGGCATATAGCCTTTTCCTCTTTGTTCTCATTTTATCTTTATTTTATTTACCTTAATAGCTATTTATTTGATGCTCATTAGCAATCATTATATTACTTCCTGTTAAGTTATTTTGATTGTCTAAAACTCATTCTACAGTAGATTACTCAGGAAGGGCTTACAGAAACAGTATTTCTTGAGTTCTTAAGCTTTGATAAGTTTGTCTATGCATTTTGTACTTAAAAATCAATTTTTGCTGGATATAAAATCCTTGATGCTCTCTTCCTTTGAGTGTCTTATATATATTACTCAATTTTCTTCTGACGTAAAGTATGGCTTTCAATGCCTGTTACTAATCTAATTTTCTTTCCCTTAATAGTCACATGTTCTTTTCTGCCAGATACTGAAAGAAAACTTTAAGTCCCATTTTATATTAGAATATCTCTAGATATTAATTATTCCAGGTCAGTATTCTTATGTTTGCATTGTGTACTTTCAAATGTATTTTCAATTTTTTTAATTTTAGGAATGTTGTCTTGAAATATAATTTTTAGGATTTCTTCTGTCCCTTTGCTTTGGTTTTTATCTACACAAATTCCTACTATCCATCTGTTCAATCTCCACTGCCTATTTTCAATGCTTGTTACTCTCTCTTTTTTCCCTCTATATTTCTTATTTTTTTTTATTTTTAAAAACTATATTAAAATATACGAAACATAAATTTTACCCTCTTAATCATTTCTAAGTGTACTGTTCAGTGGTATTAAATACATAATGTGCATCCACCACCACCATCCATCTCCAGGACTTCTTTGATCTGGCAAAAGTGTAACTCTGTGCCCATTAAGCAATGATGTTTCATTTCCTACTCTCCTCAGGCTCTGGCAGCCTGTATTCTACCTTCTGCCTCTCTGAATTTGACTCCTCTAAGTTCCTCATGTGAGTCAAGTAATACAATATTTGTTCTTTTGTGATGAGCTTATTTCACTTAACGTGATGTCCTCAAGTCCCATCCACGTTGTAGCATGTGCCCGAATTTTATTTCTTTTTAAGGATGAAGAATATGCCATTGTATGTATACTATGCTTTTTAAATTTGTATTTATTTGTTTGTTTGTTTGTTTATTTATTTATTTTTGAGACAGAGTTTTGTTCTTATTGCCTAGGCTGGAGTGCAATGGTGTCCCCTCCACTCACTGCAGCCTCTGCTCCCAGTTCAAGTGATTCTCCTGCCTCAGCCTCCCGAGTAACTGGGATTACAGGTGCTCACCACCACACCCAGTTAATTTTTTGCATTTTTAGTAGAGACAGAACTTTGCCATGTTGGTCAGGCTGGTCTCGAATGCCTGGCCTCACGTGATCCCCACCTTCAGCCTCCCAAAGTGTTGAGATTACAGGCATGAGCCGCCACATCCAGCTCCCGTTGTATGTACAGACTGCATTTTCCTTCCCCATCCATCCATTGTTGGACATGTGGGTTGCTTCTACCTTTTGGCTATTGCAAATGATACTGCTGTAAACATGGGTGTATAAATATCTGAGTTCTTCGTTTCTTTTTGTCTTCTTAATATTTCCTCCGCTCCACTCTCTATTTCTTTGAGGCTTTGTTTCTTTTGTTCTTTCTAGTTGGCTGTCTTGGGGTTCTCTTTTTTTCAAGTCTATCATATTTTGTTTTTATGATTTCCTTCTTTCCCCTGTTACACAGATACCAATACTGTGAGGGTCTTGTATCTGTTAGTGGTCTGTCCCCACCCTCTTGTCATTTGGGTGCTTGTTTTTGTTTTTTCAGATGTTGCCCATGTGTTTTTAGTTTTTCTGTGTAATTGCTCTGCTTTTGGGTAGAGATTGAAAGAGATTGAAACATGAAGTTGCCATTGCTACTGTCTTCCAAGAATCGCCTATGATCGTTTCTCTGTGTCTCTTGTGCTCTACTCATTGTGTCTTTTGTTCTTGTGTGTTTAAATGTTTGTTACTATGTGCTGCTTTTTTTTCTTTGATTTTTTTTTTCTTTGAGATGGAGTCTCTGTTGCCTAGTCTGGAGTGCCATGGCGCAATCATGGTTCACTGCAACCTGCGCCTCCTGGGTTCAAGTGATTCAAGTGCACCTCCGCACCTGGCTTATTTTTTGTATTTTTAGTAGAAACTGTGTTTCACCATGTTAGCCAGGATGGTCCCGGTCTCCTGCCCTCGTGATCTGCCCGCCTCGGACTCCCAAAGTGCTGGGATTATAGGTGTGAGCCACCGCGCCTGGCCTTTCCTTGGATTTTTATATGTAGTCATCCCTTGAAGACTGGGGAAATTCACCTTCTAAGGGCATTTTCCTTTGCCTCTAGTGGACACCTGGGGCAGAGTCTGCAAATATGTTATAGTCCTTTACAACTTAAAAGTTTTTTGGACCCTCTGGATGGTTCCATTTGGGCTGTAACCCCTGTGATTATAACTTTTTAGAGAAGGTATTTTTCTCCTTGCTCTGCTTATTGCTAAACAAAATTTTCTTATGGGCTCTGGGGATTCTCCTATCTCTGGTTCATCCTCACACTGATACTGTAACTCTTGGGGTACCATGTTTGATAGAATCTTGCATTTAACTTCCCATTTGGGGAAGGCCTTAGGCTTGGTAATTAGTCCCTTGTTCCCCATGAAGTCTGAGTTCATCAGATTTGGTAAATACTTTCAGCACAAAAGTGGATCAGCACTCCGTTAATCTTTCTGGGTTCCTGTATTCCCTTAGACTTAGGCCTGATAATTTCTAACCATCAGCATTTTCAGTTGTTTTCAGTGGGGCGGTAAGTCATCCATTTGATGAGAAATGGAAGTCCAAATGATCTTTTAATATGTAGGTTTTTGTAGAAATAGTGTCCTTCTATGCAGTCATAAGAATGGTGCCTCTTTCTTTCAATTAGATATCAGGCACCAGGCTGGCTGAGGTTAGAAATCTCACCCAGGTTGGTGCCCAGACCTAATCTTGGCATCCAAGGGCATCTAAGATGGCTACAGGAAGCCAGATACAGTCCCAGAACCCAGATAAGATCTACATCCATGGCAAGTCGTGTTGAAACACTCTTCCTTGCCTTACTCTCATGCAGTATAATCTATATACTGGCTCCAGTACACTTAGGCTCAATGTCTGAGCTGATACTGAATGAATTTTTCTTGCTTGATAAACCTGGGACAGGACAAGGGTTCTGCAAGAGACTGCCTGGGCTTGAATCCTACCTCCCCTGCCTACGGTATAATGACCTGAGCCATGCAACTTCATCTGTCAAAATCACTTCTCCTGTTTTCAACGGAGAGATAAAAATAGTACATATGTTATTGGAATGTTTGCAGGATTATCTGTGATAAGGTGTTTAACACAATGCCTGGCACGTTTATAATTCCTCAGTAAAAATAACTATTTTAATATCCTCAAAGTAAAAGATACTGTGGCACTTTTTTCTCCACTTGCTTTTTCTTGTTGAGCCCTGCCCAACCACCCCTCATACCTTCATCCAGAGAAAGATCTCTTCGGTTTCTCACAGTTACTCTTTGTCATCATAGAAATTTGGAATCAAAGTTTTAAGAGTTAAGATAGGAAAATAATTGGGAACCACAAGGAAAGAGAATTTTCTGAGTGAATGGAGGAGGAGGACGGACGGATAGAGCCACAGAAGCTACAGAACAGGGACCAAGTTCTGTTGCATCCATAAAAATGATGGTGCCAAAAAGAGAGGGAAAAGATAACGCTGAAATGAGGAGTGGAGGAGAAAAATGGACGTGAACAAGCCCTGTGCATCTGAGGGACTGAGCCTCTGGTTGGCGAACACTGGACTATTTATTGTGCTATTGATTGTAAGAATTCTGCAAACAGTAGGACTGAGTAGACTTCAGCAAACTGACCTTGAGTACCTGGGTTTTCAGAGTTCCTGAAATTTGCTTTTGGCTGCTGTCTCTTCTTTTCCCTTTACCATCCAGAGACATGGGGCACTTTGAGTAGCACTGCTGTGATTGTCCTGAACAACAACACAAGCTTTTCTGAACTTCTTCTGCTACATCCCCAACAAAACTCATCTTGAGAGCCATTCCTTCTGCATTTTCTCTGCCTGGCGAATTTGACAAATATATCCCTTCTAAAATGTGGTGGGCTGATGGATTCATTTCTTCTCCATCTAGGAACATTCTCATGAGAGTTTCCTGGAAAGCTTGTTGTTGCTTTAGCACAAGGATAACATGTTGATTCTGTCCCGTATGCCAGCTCCAGTCTATTGCTGGTAAAAATGTGGAGAAACTGGATCACTCATACATTGCTGTTGGGATCATAAAATGGTACAGCCACTCTGGAAAACAAGGTGACCAATTCCTAAAAAAGCAAACATGCCACTATACATTACAACCCCACAATTGTACACCTGGGCATTTGTCCCAGAGAAATGGAAACAGATTTGCACAAAAACCTGTACACAAATATTTATAGCACTTTTTCTCTTAATATTCCCAAGCTGGAAACAACTCAGATGTCCTTCAGTGGATAAATGGATGAAATGTGACACATTCAGCTGGGTGTGATGGTTCATGCCTGTAATCCCCACACTTTGGGAGGCTGACATCAGCAGATCATTTACGGTCAGGAGTTCAAGACCAGTCTGGTCAACATGATGAAAACCCATCTCTGATAAAAATACAAAAATTAGCTGGATGTGGTAGTATGCACTTGTAATCCCAGCGACTTTGGAGGCTAGGGCAGGAGAATCACTTGAACCCAGGAGGTGGAGGTTGCAGTGATCCCACCACTGCTGCTGTATTACAGCCTTGGTGACAAAGTGAGACTCTGTCAAAAAAAAAAAAAAAAAAAAAAAAAAAAAAAAGAAAGGAAAGGAAAGGAAGGAAGGAAGGAAGGAAGGAGGCAATCATGGAATACTACTAAGTGATAAAAGCAACAAACTACTGATGCATGCAGTTGTCTTCCTGAATCTCCAGAGAAATGTGTTCAGTGAAAAAATGCAGTCTCAAAAGGTTATATACTATATGATTCCATTTATATACCATTTCTGAAGTGGAAAAGTCATTGAAATGGATAACAGATGAGTGGCAGACAGGGGCTGAGGAGGGACTTGGGGTAGGAAGGAAGTGGGAATGGCAATACACGTGCCATATGAGGGATCCTTGTGGTGATGGAAGTGTTCTGTATCTTAGCTGTATTCATGTCAATTTCCTGGTTGTGCTATTGTGCTGTTGTTTTTCAGTACGTTACCATTAGGGGAAAATGGATACATGGTACATGGGGGTTTCTCTATTATTACTTACAACTTCATGTGAATCTGCACTTATCTAAAAATAAGAAGTTTAATTTTAAAAATTACTAGTATCCATCAAGTACTCAGTGATTGGCACAAAGCCAAATCGATTTAAGCATTCGCTGTTATTAGTAGTGACAGTATATTAATTTGTTGGCCTTTTAGGTTTCCAGCTCTATGGATGATAGGAGGCGAAATAATCTCTACTCCTGTGGGTTGAAGGTGAGGCGATGATTAGGTGGGCCAACCCCTGCAGAAGCACGTAGAGGAAGCCTTTCTAACCTCTTGAACGTCTCTGCCTCAAGGTCAGGAAGAGCTCAGACCTTCCGTTCGGCTTGTTCTCGGCTCCAGAGGACTTTACGCACTGTTACAAACTAATTTTAGCTTTCTAGGAAAGACTTAGAACTCTAAGATGCCAGTTCTTCGCAGGAGCTGCTGTTTGAATCCTGCAGCTACAGGACTTACGTAGCTTTGGGGAAACAAGTCTCCTCCCCAATTCTTTTTGAAAGGATTAAAGCAGAACCCAGGGCCTCATTTGCTTCCACCTGCTCATGGACAATGTCAGGCTTAGACCTGCGGGTGGAGGGGAAAGATGTCCCATTCATGTTGCCATGCTTCCCAGAGGCCCAGAAATTCTTCCTTTCTTGAGAATGTCACTGGGATGTTATATTTCCAATATCTCTCAGCTTTCTCTCTGGAAAGTCGATATGATGCCACATCCCCAGAACCCTCCATCGCCCTCCCTCTGGAATGCCATTAGAATATCCCCAGGTTCCCCTTTGGCCCTCTGTCTGAAGGCCCTCATGTCTCAGTGATGTCTGTATATGGGCTAGTGGTTCTCAGCAAGGGATAATGCATCCCCTAGGGATTGGGACATTTGAAAACTGTGCCAGACTATTCACAATAGCAAAGACATGGAATCAACCCAAATGCTTGTCAGTGATAGACTGGATAAAGAAAATGTGGTACATATACACCATGGAATACTATGCAGCCATAAAAAGGAGTAAGAGAGTGTCCTTTGCAGGGACTTGGGTGGAGCCGGAAGCCATTATCCTCAGCAAGCTAACACAGGAACAGAACACCAAACACAGCATGTTCCCACTCATAAATGGGAGATGAACAATGATAACACATGGCAACAGGGAGGGGAATAACACACACCGGCGCCTGTCGTGGGGCAGGGCAGGCAGGGAGAGCATCAGGATAAATACCTAATACATGTGGGGCTTAATATCTCAGTGATGAGTTGATAGATGCAGCAAACATCAAGGCGCACGTTTACCTCTGTAACAAACCTGCATGTCCTGCACATGTGTTCTGGAACTTAATAAAACAGTGCCAGATATTTGTTTGTGAAAAGCCACTACCTCCGCCATGGCGTGCCTGACACGTAGAAAACCGTGCTCTCCTTCTCCTGTTCCTTGGCGTTTCTGCACAGAGTGTTTTCCTCTAGCTTTTATCTTCGTTGTAACCACACTGCAACATGATTTGAAAAGCCATGAAGTCTCAGCACGCATGACGGAATGTAGTGTTGACATTAAGAAAAACTTCTGACGAAGGTGATCTAGCACGTATTTAATGATAAGCACCATTGTTGCCATGACGCAGGATAATTAGGCACACATGGCATACGAGGCATGCTCTTCACGTAAATGAAAGCAATTACTCTCTCCAAACGCCGGGCTAAGTACCCCTGGAGTGAAGGGAATGCCGGCTGGGGAGAAGAGATTGGGACTCAACAAAGCCTCTGTTCTTGCTGGAGGAAGGCATTTCCCTTCCTGGTTTCCGTCTGGGTCTGATTCTCACATTCCTTAAACTCATACCAGAACTAACACCAACAGGGGGGACTTAACCGTCAACTGTCCTATATATCCTATATTTGTACTTTCCTTAAGAACCATGTTAAAATTCAGATTCTTACCCAGTTTAGCCTGGCCTATCTCCAAAATTAGCAAGATTTTATTCTGGTAATGGAAAATTGCCCATGTGTGTGGGTTTCCAACTATAAGTGTTTCCCACACTCAGCCCCAGGAACTTGCTCTTCTTCTGAAGTGGTTGGAAAGGAGAGTTTAAGCAGATAGGAATTCACTCCCACAAGATGCTGAAAGATACTTTGTCTTCGGAGCTGGAGAGATCTGGGTTCATACTTTAGCTCTGTCATCTAACACTTCTGTGATTTGTAACTTACCTCTCTCTCCTACAAGGCCCTTAACTCTCAAATGTGGACATACACATCTGGTTAAGTTTGTTTTGATGTTTAAGATCATGTATATTCAGTTCCTGTTACCTATTAGGCACTTGGCAGTTATGAACTATAATGATCACAATTCAGAGAGAAGTAGAGAGATGACAGCCAAAGCTCCATGATCATTGCTGAAATGTGTAACTTCGATGTCCACTGGGGTTAGCTTGTTCTTTGAAATTTAAATGAAATTGACTTTGCCTCTACCCCATATATAGTGGGAGAACCAGACTCTTCCCATCCCTCTAGGACTCTCAGAGGTATGGTGCAGAACAGCTTCTATGAATTAGGCTTCTTGGGTCACTCTGTATTTGTGTTTCTCCTTTTATGGAATTAGATCAGTTTTGGGGTCATTTGGCTGTTTTGCAAGCACTGGCCTAAGTTGAGGCTGTACTTGTCAGATTGTTGGTAAAGCTTTGAGGCAACAGAAGAGATTTATGTGACGATCTCCCTAAAACCTAAACAGGAATATTAGACATCCTTGCCCCCCTCTCCCCGCAAAAAAGCCTTCTGACCACCTTGCCATTGGGACCTTATCACTCTACATGTGCTATCTTCCCATTATTTAGTTCCCTTCCCTTTTCTCATTCCTCTCCTCTTAGCCTAACCATCCTCCACCTGCCTCCCACCAAATTCCTGTTAACCAGAGAGAGCCTCTACCAATAAAGTCATCTTCTTCCATGAAGGAATTTTCTGCACATAAAGTAGCCCATCAGGGGTTTTTTTTTTTCCATGAAGGAATTTTCTGCACATAAAGTAGCCCAACCAACTAATCAAGCTTGGTTCCTAAGAGGGTCTCTGATGCCAAGCTGTTGAAATAACATTTCTATTTCACAATATGTGGAAATTCACAAGTGCAAATATCTTAGGACTCTGGGTCAGGGTTGCCATATAAGGTTTTGCAGGTGGTGCACTGAACAAAGATGTCTGGCTAAGAAGGTAAGTACTGGCCCCAAATGTAGCTGGCTCTCCACTCCCCATGCTGTGTACCCTTTGATATTAGGTATATCCAGAAGGATTGTTCTTCTTGTGTTAGCCACCGAGATGGAATAGTGTTTTCTAATTTTCTACTAGGTTGTAGGGGAGTGGTGATGGTGCTACTTTCTTCTAATTTATCTGTCCAGAGGAAGCACCATTTTTTAATTCTCACAGAGGCGTTTTTGAATGTGTTATCAGTAGCCTTCCTAGAAGTCATTCATTGTGTTTGAAGTCAAATTCAGTATATAAGAGCTATGAATTGAAGCAATACTATGTCAGTAACTGAGTGAACAGCAGTGAGGCTGTGTGGTTTTGAAGGAAAGACATCTGCAGTTTCCCCAGAGCTGTCACTGGGAGGTGTCATTTGCATATTAAACAAATATTTAAGATTAGCAATGCAGCAAACAATCAAAAGCGACATCACAAGCGTCACTCCCTCGAGCGGTAGCAAAGACGAAAAAATGAACCTCCAGGTATGCTCATCTCGATGGCAGTTGTGTGATTTGAGCCAGGATCATTTTCTTTGACAGGTGGACTTTTCAGGTAAGAAAGAAAAAATTAGAAAATAGTAGAATATATAGGGACTTCTTTATATTCCCAATCTCAGAAAGCTATTTTGAGGGTAAGTGCTTTTAGAATAGTGGCTGGCTACTGTAAAAGCCGATAATATTAGCTGCAACTATTATTCCCAGGATGACAGCTGAAATATTTACAAACTGACCGATCAGAATGGACAACACCTATAAACCGTAGGGTTTTCTGACCCAATTTTTCTCCCTTGATCACAATGTATTAATCAAATAATAATCCAATGCCTTTTGAGGTTAAGAGCTCTACACTTTTTATTATGTTGTATTACTTATTGTGAGACCTTTATTTACCAGGGAATAGCATTACCCCCACATTACAGATGAGGAAACTGAGACAAAAAGAGGTGAGGTGAGTTGGCTAAAGGTCACATTGCGGGTGGTAGAGCCCAAACTAGAGCTCATGTCTTTGACCGCTGTGCTATAGTGTTTCTCTCTTTCTAGGCACTGTGTTAGGAGATACTCATCGTCTTTAACAGGAAAGCCCTGTTTCTTTTTCTTTTTATTTTTTTGAGATTGAGTTTTGCTCTTGTCACTCAGGCTGGAGTGCAGTGGTACGATCTTGGCTCACTGCAACCTCCACCTCCTGGGTTCAAGCTATTTTCCTCTCTTCCTGCCTTAGCCTCCCAAGTAGCTGGGATTACAGGTGCCTGCTACCATGCCAAACTGATTTTTTTGGTATTTTTAGTAGAGGCAGGGTTTCACCATGTTAGCCAGGGTGATCTCAAACTCCTGACCTGGAAGGCCCTTTTGATGATGTAGTCATTGTGCCTGGATAAATAACATTTTTTAACCGCTTAATGCTCTTTTCCTGTTTTTCAGTTGTTCCAAAGTTGTCATAGGATTTTTATAGTTGGGAAAAGATTGATAAATAAATAAAATCTTAGTAAAATTTAAAGAAGAAAATAAATGGAAGACTCCTACCCTACCCACGAGACTATTGATTTGTATCATTAATTAGAATACTCTGTTAGGCATGAGTACTGCATATCCATGAGCTCATTTCTTCTTCACAGTGTGCTGAGAGGGGAGGGGGTTCATATCAATATTTAAATGAGGTTAAATATCCCCCGGGGAGTGGAGGCATGATGCAGGGACTATACTGACAAGCATACTCGGTGCTAGGGTCCCCCCTACCACACCGGTCCTCCAGAGCCTACATCGTTCATGTTCTCTGTGTTCAGGAGAAGCCACCTGTGCAGACAGAGCAGCAGCACCCAACTCTTGTGATGCGAAGTGCTTGTTTATTCTTTCTCCAACTGCACCAATGTTTATTTTTAATTTAGTGAATCTGAGAATGATGTTGGGTGCTTGTGTAAAATGTAAATTCTCGCCCTGAGAAATATTGACTTATTTGAAATAGGGTGAGTCCTGGGAGTCTTCATTCCCACAGTGTGCCTTAGAAAGTTCAGTTACAGTTTTCCTTTTGTTTTGTTTTGGACAAGGGATGGGGAGGTACAGACTTACTACCTTTTCTGTGTCAGGTCTGGGCTAGGCATTTCAGAAATATTTTCTCATATAGTCCTCACAACTGCCATCATTAGAACCATTTTACAGATGAGTAGAGTGAGCCTCAAAGATTAAGCCAATGTCAGAGCTAGAGTTCTGACCCAGACCTGCCAAACTGCAAAGCCTACCATCTTGACCAGCATATTAACAGTCTTTTCCAAATTGAAGTCACTAAAGAATTTTGCTATCATACATATTCCCAAACTCAGCCTAAAATCACTGAATCAGAATCTGAATGTAGGACATAGAATCTGATTTTTTTATCAAGTGTCCCAGGTGGTATCGGATGCACAAACAGGCTTACCACCTATGCTTTGGTCCCAGCAGGGCCGTTGCTCAGCTGGTGAGCACTCATACGGACCTCTAAGTTAGTTACAGATTGAAATACCTCCATTCTGATTGGTAAATACCTGCTCTCCCATCTCTCTACTGCCCCGTTCACCTCCTGTATCATCCCAGCCATTCACCCAAGACTTTCCAGTATCCTGCAAATAGAAGGCTGTTACCTTGGTCAGTGAGTCTGCAGGGGTCTGCTCCAGTGCTGAAGCCATTGTTTGTTCTGATATGTAGGTGTTCATGACATATGTGTTGCCAAGGATTTTAAAAGCACACTGGGTATGACTGCATCTTCCTCATTAGACTGTCCCCACTAGACAACAGGAAACATGACTTATACATCTTTACAGTGCAAATGAGGTCCTAGGCAGAGTTAAATATTCATTAAATTTTGGGGTTTCTTTTCATTGTTGTTCCATGACTATGATTTTTGTTCTCATTGCATTCTAACGGGGGCGGGGGGCCTGTATAGAAGGGGCTGTGACTCAGGATGGGAGTGGCGTGGGGAGAATGAGGGGATTGAGACCTGGAGCTGATTCCTGGTAGTCTGCATATCAGGGTGGACCTGGGACATCTGGGACAGAATAAGTTCTCCCTCTAAACTTTGAGGGATGTTGGACGACTAGAAAGCAGTGATGAGGCTGAAAGAGAAAATGGGGTGCTTGGCAGACAAGAGATCCTCAAAGAGCCATGTCCTCAATGTTAAGTGAGTTAACATAACAAGATAATTGAAATTGGACTCATTTTTCACATAATCTACAGAGAAGAAAGGGACCTGTGGGGAGAAGTGTGTCAGTTTCAATTCCACTGTAGCTTGAGCAGGTGGAAAAAACATCAGATTCTCAGAAAGGAACAATTAAGCCAAATAAATGTCACAGTAGCCAAATATTATTGGCTCCATAACTTCCACAGATAACTTTGAAGATGTTTGTTTCCTTAGTTGAGAAATCATGGCCAGATATTTTCAATGGAAATGAGTTTTGCAACCTCTAACATGTTTGAGAAAAAGAAATGTGTAATTTGGGCTATTCTTCATTAATTGTTGAGCTTACTTAATCAACTTTTAATGTCAACACTTGTTCATTAAAAATGAAACAGAGCCCCTTCCTGACACCTTACACTAAAATTAACTCTAGATGGATTAAAGACTTCAACATAAGACCTAACACCATAAAAACCCTAGAAGAAAATCTAGACAAAACCATCCAGGACATAGGCATAGGCAAGGACTTCATGACCAAAACACCAAAAGCATTGGCAACCAAAAATAGAAAAATGGGACCTAATTAAACCCAGAGCTTCTGCATGGCAAAAGAAACAATCATTAGAGTGAATCAGCTACCAATAGAATGGGAAAAAATTTGAATCTACCTATCTGACAAAGGACTAATATCCAGAATCTACAAAGAACTAAAACAGATTTACAAGAAAAAAGCAAACAACCTCATCCAAAAGTGGGCAAAGGATATGAACAGACACTTTACAAAAGAAGACATATATGAGGCCAACAAACATGAAAAATGTCCATCATCACTGGTCATTAGAGAAAAGCAAATCAAAACTACATTGAGATACCATCTCACGCCAGTTTGAATGGCAATCATTAAAAAATCTGGAGACAACAGATGCTGGAGAGGAAGTGGAGAAATAGGAACACTTTTGCACTGTTGGTGGGAGTGTAAATTAGTTCAACCATTGTGGAAGACAGTGTGACAATTCCTCAAGGACCTAGAAATAGAAATTCTATTTGACCCAGCAATCCCATTACCGGGTATATATCAAAGGATTATAAATCATTCTATTATAAAGACACATGCACACGTATGTTCGTTGCAGCACTGTTTGCAATAGCAAAGACCTGAAACCAACCCAAATGCTCATCAATGATAGACTGGACAGGGAAAATGTGGCACATATACACCATGGAATACTATGCAGCCATCAAAAATGATGAGTTTGTGTCCTTTGTAGGGACATGGATGAACCTGCAAACCATCATTCTCAGCAAACTGACACAAGAGCAGAAAATCAAACACCACATGTTCTCACTCATAGGCGGGTGTTGAACAATGAAAACACATGAACACAAGGAGGGGAGTATCACACATTGGGGTCTTGGGGTGGGGTTCTAGGGGAGGGACAGCAGGGGGTGGGGAGTTGGGGACAGAAAGCATGGGGAGAAATGTCAGATATAGGTGATGGGGAGGAAGGCAGCAAACCACACTGCCATGTGTGTACCTATGCAACACTCTTGCATGTTCTTCACATGCACTACAAAACCTAAAATGCAATAAAATATATATTTTTAAAAAAGAAATATTTTGATACTCCATTCCAGTAACAGATGATGCAGAATAATCTCTTGGGTAGTTCAGCAATGTGGAACCATTGGCTTTGTCATCAAAAAGCTATTTTTTCTCCCCCGACCCTTGCCTCTCCTTTTGGAATATCATCTCCCCTGCCGCTCTTGGTTCCTCACAAATGTACTAAGAAATTTAGGATAATATACTGTATATTTGTAGCAGAGAGTTGTGTTTCTGCCCCACTGGCATGTCTACCAACTTCCTTGGCACCAGGTCAGTTTCACTGATCAGAGTGTTGCAGTGGAATTGGAGGTTGTCTAACTAATTAACCTCTGATTATGGCAAAATGAGGTTTCTAATAGAAGAGAATGTGCCAAGACTGCATCTGGGAGACATAGAGGAAAAATGAAAAGTCAAACTGTAACCAAGCCAACTCAGAGCATGAGGAAGAAATCAGGGCAGAATGCAAGCGGACAGCCAGACGGCTCCCTGCCACTCAGGGTCAGGATTTCCAAGTTAAGGTCAACTTTGAAAATAAACTCTCCAACCTGCCCATCCCCTGCAAACTCCTACCCATCCAAGAGCTTCCTGGCAGGAAAATGAATGCAATGTTTGTTCTTTCCTGGAGGGATGATTCCCAAGGCATCTGTGGGGAGTGGGGAAAGCCCCTGGTCCCCAAGAAAAAGCAACAGTGGTAGAGACAGGGAGTTGAAGCCCCACATCTCTGCTTCTTCCATACTATTTCCATTCCTCAGTGGAAAAACTAAAAGGTATGAACCATCTTGGCAAGGAAGGCTTTCCACTCTTTGTTGCAAAAATGAGCTCCGTGTTTTCATTTTCTTTTCACGGCAATGGTCTGTTGGTCACAAGGCTTGCTGTTGTATTTGAAATAACCGATGAAGAGATGTCTCAACACAGAGCCATTCCTAAGTGCTCAGAGAAACTGATGTCATGGAGATATTAACTTAAAAAAACAACAACAACAACAAAAAAAACCCTCTATACCTCTGTTATTTCCAGTTCCCCAAAATACTATGGTTTTTCTATCTTGAAATCAGCAGAGAATTTGTGGTTTGGAAGATCTGTGTTTAAATCCCAGCTCCATCCCTCCTTGCTCAGTGATGCTGGGCAAATGTCTTACTTTATCTTAGTCTCAGCTGTGAAATGGGGATGACTATTTCTGATTAGTGTTATTCCAGAGGTCTCAGATCAGAAGAGAATGGGTTCTCCCATTTTACCTTATACTTTATCATCATCTGTCCCCAAAATAGTTCTGAAAATATCCAGAGCTCAAAAATCCCCTAAGACAAGGTAGTTTGTTGACTTCTAGCACATGCAAGAAATGTGCAGTCTAAGAAGGAAAAGGCAGACACCAAGCAGTCCCATCCAGGTCAAAGGTTTTCTCCGGCTGGCATTTTATCTAGCAACATATCCGCTCCCCATTATTCCTTAATTGTAAAACAAAAGCTTCCATGAATATCTATAAATGCACACAATTCCCGAAGGGAAAAAAGAAAAACTTACAACATTCTGTCTCTGAGTGCAGCTGGCCAAGATGTTGTGACATTTTCTCATCATCATGGTCGTCGTCATTATTTACTATTAATGTTTTGATTGAAAAGACATGCTTCCCCCTTGCTTTTGGCTGAAAACTGTTGCAGAACTTCTAGAGCAAAGAAACATGATGTGTTGATCTTCACAAAAAGTTCCATTCTCCAAGGAACACAGAATAAACATGAACATAGTTTATATTTTCACAGTGAATTTTATCAGAGAACTCACCAGACCAATACAGCACCATGCTGATTAAACGAGAGGGTCTAAAACAGTGATTTTCACACCTGACTACATATAGAAACAACTAGAGAGCTTAACAACAACAACAAAAAGTCCAGGTACTTCCTCGACCTTGAGAACCTGATTGAATTAGTCCTAGGAGGGACCCAGGCATCTGTGATGTCACAGCTTCTAAGATGATTCTCACACGCAGACAGGGTTGAGAGTTACTGCTCTAAAACAGTACCTGGTGAGTTTCTTTCTTTCTTTCTTTCTTTTCTGAAGGTATCAGATGTTGACATTTATTGTATGTAAAGCTCTGATATCCAGTGAAAGCTAACTATAATGTCCTGAGCCCCAAGGAATTCTGGGTGTAGTTTCAGATTCAGACAGCCCAACATAGGTAGTAAAGATCATTTCACTTAGAAAGCTGGGAATGCAGGTTTGCTGAGCTAATCTGGGTGAATTCGCTCAGCAAATTTGCATCTACAACTTCCAGAGGGAAATGATGGGTCATCTACCTTTGTTCATGGCTGCATTCTCTGGTAGCCAAGAAAGGACTAGAGAGGCTCCTTCAAGAAGCAAGGGGTGAAATTGACAGGGAAACATAGTCCTTCTGAATCACTGCATGCTTCCTTTAAAAACTGACCCTGACATAGCACAACAGAACACAAATTTAATCATCCCTTGGGCTGGCCATGTTAGATCCACAGTAAGGTGAACTGAGGATCCTTCCAGAAAGGGAAGAAACCTAAGCATCAATCTATAACCTTTACCATTGCATATTTACTAGTTTATAACTGGCCTGAACACAATTTCAATGGAATCTTGAGTGATTCTTCCCACTGAGTTACCTTAGAAATAGCCATGCCCCATCTGGTGATGTCTATCAAGGAAAAGCATCTCTACCTGCCTCCCTCTATTCTCCCTCACCATTCTCTCATATGCGTGATCACTCTGATGGGTTCTTCCCCATTCTCCCTCTCCAATGCCAATGACACTGTCTCACACCTTGCTTCTGTCTTTAGGGTAGATCCTTATATTGCTGTAAAACAAATTCTGTTCATCTTTTGGGCCTCTATGATATGGTTTGAATGTGTGTTCCCGTCAAATTTTATGTGGAGGTGAGACCTCGAGTGTTAGAGGTAGGGCCTCATGGGAGGTATTGGGTCATAAGGCTGGATCCCTCATGAATGGCTTGGTACCATCCTTGCATGAAGGAGTGAGTTCTTGCTCCATTAGTTCATATGAGAGCTGGTTGTTTAAGAGCCTGGAGCCTCCTCCTTTCTCCTTTGCTCCCTCCCTCCATATGTGACCCCTCTGCTCCCTCTTGCCTTTCATCTTGATTAAAAGCTTCTTGATACCTCACTAGAAGCAGATGCTTATGCCATACTTGTATAGTCTATGGACCTGAGAGTCAAATAGACCTCATGTCTTTATAAAATACCCAGTCTCAGGCTCAGGTGCAGTGGCTCACGCCTGTAAGCTGGGGTGGGCGGATCACTTGAGGTCAAGAGTTTGAGACCAGCCTGGCCATCATGGTGAAACCCCATCTCTACTAAAAATAGAAAAAGTAGCAGTTATGCTGGTGAGCACCTGTGGTCTCAGCTCCTTGGGAGACGGAGGCAGAAGAATCACTTGAACCTGAGAGGCGGAGGTTTCAGTGAGCCAAGATTGCACCACTGCACTCCAACCTGGTTGACAGAGTGACCCTACTCAAAAATGAATAAATAAATACATAAAATTAAATTAATTGAATTACTCCATTTCGGATACTCCTTTATAGCAATACAAAATGGATTAATAGAATAGATTTAATTGTTGGTCTTCATTACTTCCTCTTCTAGAATAATATCAAGACTAAATGTATCCTCCTTGCTGTATCTCATAGCACACAGTGTCCAGTGTCTTTGAGCTTGGCCATGTGAGTTGGTTTCAGTCGGTAGGATGATAGCAGACAAGATATGAGCAGAGTCTTGAAATATGCTGGTATGGTCCAACTTGCTTTTGTCAGTGCTGTGACGTAAATCTGTCCTGGCTTGCCTCCTGGTCCAAAAAGGGTGAGAGATGGGTAGAAGGCATCTGAACCCGGCTTGCTGCCTGGAGCAGAGCATAGCCTAGATCAGCTGAACCCCAGCTGGCCCACAAATCTGTGAACAAGAAATGAATGCTTGTAGTTGGATGCTACTGAGTCTTGGCATGGTTTCTTATCTAGCATTACTGTGACAATGACTATCTAGTACAGTACTCCTCTCTCTACGTGCTGAGGCTTTAACCACAAGACCTTTCTTTATTTGATACATTAAAAAAAAATCATCCTTTGGTGCTCTCTCATTGTTTAGTCTCCATTCTGAGCTGGTATCTGCAGCCCTCCTGTTTCACTGGTTGTTATGTACACATCTTCTTGCCCTCTGATACTTGACTGTTGATGGCCTTATCTTGCTCTATGGATATGGTGCTCTTGGCTGCCTCTCCAGTTCTAAGTCCAGTCCTCTTCAAGCATGAATTGCATTTGGTCTGTTGTCTGCTTTGCTGGCATTAGTTAGGCATCTTTTGTTAATACTGTGACTCCACAACTCTCAGAGCCCCAAAAGCGGATCCTGACCTGGACTCACTGATTGCTATGAATAGATCCACATTCATTTCCATTTTCCCAACTTTCTCTTAAGCACACAGTGGAGACACAGTACAACCTAGTGGTTAGAGCACAGACTCAGGAACCAAGGTGTATGAAGTCAAGCATTTCCATTTCATCACCTGTAAACTGGGGATGGCAGTGAGGATTAATTCATGGAGATCACTTAACACAGCCTGGCACATAGCAAGAACTACTAAAAGTTTTTGCTGTTAGCATCATTATCATCACCCTTCACTTCCTTCAAACCACTGCATTCTACAACTAATTATTTCGATATCCTACTCTGCGACCATATAAAACACATGGATATTCAACCAATGATTCTTATTTAAGCAAATTATTGAAAAAAAAGTTCCTGAAATATAAGTGGTGGCTTCATACTTTAGTGCCACACTTCTCAATCTAAAGTATGCATATTCCTGTAGTGCATATAATCCTGTGCTAGCAAGCTCTAGAAGTCATGGAATAAATATGGTCTAAAGTTCTAGAATGTTCATTTTGTTTGGTAATAAGTTATTAGAAACACTATGTTTGTGTAGTGGTGTTAAAATTTTTTTACCTTATTAGAGAAGAAACTCTGTTATGGAAGAAATTACCTGTTTTACCCAAAGGCTTGATTAGACTTGGAATGGAAAGTAAGGCCCCTGAGCTTAGAAGTCACGACAAATATAAAAGAGGATATTTTTGGTTCCATGTGACTGAAAACCCAACTCAAATGGGCCTTAAAAACAAAGGAGATTTATTCATACTTGTACCTAAAACCCAGGAAGATCTTGTTTCAGGTAACGTTTCATCCTGTAGCTCAAGTGATTTTACTACAGACCTAGGTTGTTGTCTATCCTGTTTATGTTCTATGGTGTTTGGCCTCATTCTTGGGTTCTGGTAATTTCTCTCCCTTCAGCTCTTAGCTCTCTTCCTGTGATAATAAAATGGCTAAAGTTGTTCCTATCTTAAAATACATTGTCCAGAGAAAAGTCATAGATGTCTTTTGATAGTTTCAACTTCAGTTTTAAGATTGTGCCTTTCTCATTGGCCTAAATTGGGTCATGTGCTCAACTCTGCACCAATCACTGTGCCCAGAGAGCAGGAAGGCATTGATTGGCTTAAGCCTGCAGAGCCAATTCCTGTAACTGGGGAATGGAGTTAAATCTACCCAAACAATAGGACTGGGAATGGAAGAGGGCCATAGCCACCAATGAAAGATCAGTGTGCTCTTGATGGGACAAAAGGGCATGGAGATTTGGGTGGTAACCCACAATTATCTAGTACTCCAGTGAAAGGGATGACTAAACAGTTTTGCAGAAGATAAAGGGAATTAGTTTTTGCACCTGATAAGGAGAACAATGAACACCAATGAGGTGAGAAAGCATGTATATATATCAAAGGACTTTTACTATTTAATGTATTTATGTTGGTGTGATTATAAACTCTTGTGGGAGACTGGTAAATGTTTAACAACCAGGTCTCTGGGAAAACATACTTAAGTTTCTTATAAACTTTACTGACCTAAAGGATATGTAACAAATAATAGTAAATTATACAGTGTTCTTTGTCATATATCCAATTGATACTTACACAACACTTTCTTGGTTTTTGCAGAATTCTCATATGTATAACTGATCTAAGTTTGCAATTCAACCATCATTTGACAAAATCAGGCTACAAATAAATACTTGAATACAACATGTAGCCTTTATTAACCACATACTTGAATACAAATATTTATTTGTAGCCTTTATTAACCAACATTCATTCCACATAAATGTTTGTTAATGTTTTATGTTAATGAGTAAGATAAAAGGAAAACAAAGAAAATATATATTAGGACTTCACTCACTTGTCAATGATGTGAATGACTGCTGAATCAGAAAAAAAGTTTTTTAAATGCTGAAAAAAATTCTTCAGTTTTTATACTATTCACAATGTAGTGGCTATAGACATGACATATTTAAGCTTAACGGGCATTATTAACATATTATCCATTAATTTTTAAGTCCAGGCAATCAGCATAACAATAAATCAAGCCTAGATGTGTAGCATTCACCAATTTCTGTGATATAAATACTCTCACCATGGCCATTCTCAAGTTACCCATGTATAATCACTAAACACAGAATTGGGAAGCAATAGCAGCACATTTTATTGTATTTCTACAGCACAAATGCAGTAGATATAAATAACTTCAAGGACATAGGTAATAAAATGTAGTAAAACAACTAGTAAGTGAGGAGCTTCTAATACTATCCTTATTAATTATATAACTTAATTACAAACTTATATTTAAGCATGGTTGTACTTAACAACTGGATTACAAAATTCCTGGAAATGTAATGGCTGGCTCTCATGGCCCTGTGTGAGCCAGATCCAGCACATGACTGCCCCTCGTCCATGCATTTCTCCCCCAAATACTCTTTATTATAGTGTACTGTATAAAACAACACCTTATGAGAACGGATTTTAGTGGATATCAAATGCAGGCTCACTTTACGTGTGTGGAAAATTAGATATGATACCCATGAAGTGGCGAAAGGATCTAGAAATAGAAAAAGCAGATAATACTGCATGGCTAGGCAGGCCTCAGGAAACTTGTCATCTGAGCCAGAAGGGGAAGCAAACACATCCTTCTTCACATGGTGGCAGGAGAGTCACGTGCTGAGCAAAGAGGAAAAAGCCCCTTATAGAAAGCATCAAATCTCATGAGAACTCACTATCACAAGAACAGCATGGAAGTAACTGCCCCTGTGATTTAATTATCTCCCACCAGTTCCCTCTTATGATATGTGGGGATTATGGAAACTATAATTCAAGATGAGATTTGGGTGGGAACACAGCCAAACCATATCAGGATATAAGTAATCCCCACATTCAGCCCCATCAGGGATTTGTAGAAATCTTGGGAAAGATTGTATTTGTTCTCTGACTATAGTGTGGGCTGTTCTAGGCAATGTAACAGATACACATATACACACAATTGTACATCTACATATATACACACAGATATATATATGAATGTGTATAAGAGTATGTATATGTGTGTGTCTACATCTGTATGTATATATGTCATTAGAATGGAATTCAAAATTATATCAGTTGTTTTTAATTGTACTTTAGATTCAGGGGTACATGTGCAGATCATTCAAGATTGTTACATAGGTACATTCATGGCAAGGTGGTTTTCTGCCACCATCCCCCCATCACCTATACCTAACATTTCTCCCCATGTTATCCCTCCCCACCCTCCCTCTCACTATCCATCCCCTAACCCCACCCAATGAACCCCAAAGTGTGATGTTCCCCTCTCTGTGTCCATGTGTTCTCATTGTTCAACACCCACCTATGAGTGAGAACATGTGGTGTTTGATTTTCTGTTCTTGTGTCAGTTTGCGAGAATGATGGTTTCCAGGTTCATCCATGTCCCTACAAAGGACATGAATTCATTGCTTTTTGTGACTGCATAGTATTCCATGGTGTGTATGTGCCACATTTTCATTGTCCAGTCTATCATGAATGGGCATTTGGGTTGGTCCCAGGTCTTTGTTACCGTAAACAGTTGCCACAACAAACATACCTGTGCCTGTGTCTTTATAATAGAACAATTTATGGTCCTTTGGACATGTAACCAGTAATGGGATTGCTGGGTCAAATGGAATTTCTGTTTCTAGGTCCTTGAGGAAGCGCCACACTGTCTTCCACAATGGTCGAACTAATTTACACTCCCACCAACAGTGTAAAAGTGTTCCTATTTCTCCACATCCTTCCCAGCATCTGTTGTCACCAGATTTTTTAATGATTGCCATTCTAACTGGCATGAGATGGTATATCAATGTGGTTTTGATTTGCATTTCTCTAATGACCAGTGATGATGAAGATTTTTTCATATGTTTGTTGGCCTCATATATGTCTTCTTTTGAAAAGTGTCTGTTCATATCCTTTGCCCACTTTTGGATGGGGTTGTTTGCTTTTTTCTTGTAAATCTGTTTTAGTTCTTTGTAGATTCTGGATATTAGCCTGTTGTCAGATGGGTAGATTGCAAAATTTTTTCCCATTGTGTTAGTTGCTGGTTCACTGTAATGATTGTTTCTTTTGCTGTACAGAAGCTCTGAAAAATAATTAAATCCCATTTTTCTATTTTGGCTTTTGTTGCCATTGCTTTTGGTGTTTTAGTCATGAAGTCTTTGCCTATGCCTATGTCCCGGATGGCTTTGCCTAGGTTTTCTTCTAGGGTTTTTATGGTGTTAGGTCTTATGTTTAAGTCTTTAATCCATCTGGAGTTAATTTTAGTGTAAAGTGTCAGGAAGGGGTCCAGTTTCTGCTTTCTGCACATTGCTAGCCAATTTTCCCAACGTCTTTTATTAAACATGGGATCCTTTCACCATTGTTTGTTTTTGTCAGGTTTGTCAAGAATTAGATCGTTGTAGATGTGTGGCATTGCTCTAGAGGCCTCTGTTCTGTTCCACTGGTCTATAGCTCTGTTCTGGTGTCAGTACCATGCTGTTTTGATTACTGTAGCCTTGTAGTAGAGCTTGAAGTCTGGCAGCGTGATGTCTCCTGCTTTGTTCTTTTTGCTTAGGATTACCTTGGCTATGCAGGCTCTTTTTTTTTTGTTCCATATGAAGTTTAAAGTGTTTTTTTCCAGTTCTGTGAAGAAAGTCTTTGGTGGGTTGATGGGGATAGTGTTAAATCTATAAATTACTTTAGGCAATATGGCCATTTTCACGATATTGATTCTTCCTTGCCATGAGCATGGAATGTGTTTCCATCTGTTTGTGTCTTCTTTTATTTCCTTGAGCAGTGATTTGTAGTTCTCCTTGAAGAGGTCCTTTACATTCTTTGTTAGTTGTATTCCTAGGTATTTTATTCTTCTTGTAGCAGTTGTGAATGGGAGTTCACTCTTGATTTGGCTATTTGTCTGTTTTTGGTGTATAGGAATGATTGTGATTTTTGCACATTGATTTTGTATCCTGAGACTGCTGAAATTACTTATCAGCTTAAGGAGAGTTTGGGCTGAGACAATGGGGTCTTCTAAATACACAGTCATGTCATCTGCAAATAGAGACAATTTGACTTCCTCCTTGCCTAATTGAATTCCCTTTATTTCTTTTTCTTGCCTGATTGCTCTGGCTAAAACTTCCATTGCTATATTGGATAAGAGTGGTGAGAGAGGGCATCCTTGTCTAGTGCCAGATTTCAAAGGGAATGCTTCCAGTGTTTGCCCATTCCGTATGATATTGGCAGTGGGTTTGTCATAAATGGCTATTATTTTGTGATATGTTCCATCAATACCTAGTTTATTGAAAGTTTTTAGCATAAAGGACTGCTGAATTTTGTCAAAGGCCTTCTCTGCATGTATTGAGATAATCATGCAGTTTTTGTCTTTGGTTCTGTTTGTGTGATGGATTACATTTATGGACTTGGGTATGTTGAATCAGCCTTGCATCCCTGGGATGAAGCCTACTTGATTGTGATGGATAAGCTTTATGATGTGCTGTTGCAATCGGTCTGCCAGTATTTTATTGAAGATTTTTGCATCTATGTTCATCAGGGATATTGGCCTGAAGTTTTCCTTTTTTGTTGAGTCTCTGCCAGGTTTTGGTATCAGGATGATGTTGGTCTCATAAAATGAGTTAGGGAGGATTCCCTCTTTTTGAATTGTTT